>NC_140582.1:856412613-856842830 GCF_964204655.1 Triturus cristatus
CTACAAGCCAGAAGGCCAACGACTCCTCGAGCCGCCCCACCACGTTCCCACGGGAGGAGCGTGGCTCGAACAGGTACGGGGGAAAGTAGCGGGCTGGGTGGGGAGAAAGACGCCGCATCCGCTCTGAGCACCCGTACTGAGCTAGGGTCATACCGTACTCACGGCCCGACAAACACCCTACCTTCACTACGCACCAAGCCCACTTGCACGTACTGGAGAGCCAAGCGCATTTGAGCACCCGGTTTCCTTCACCCCCGGCCCCTGTTTGACAGCAGAGTAGGACGCTTGTCCTAATCCGTGATTTCTTGTTTTCTTTCTTCCTCTGCAACAACCACTCCGGGACCCCTTCCCCGAGGGCTGGAGCCTGCACGGTGTTTCCCGCGGAGAAGCTTCTACTACCTCCCCTCAGTCTGGAGTCATCAAGAAAGAGCAGGCCGGATTCCCCCTCTTCTGCAGCATCGCGACGGGCAGCACGCCAAAAGAGAACATTGTCCAAAATAAAACCCTCTTTGCACCATCCTGGTCTAGTTGTTGACTCTGTCACTGCCACCCCGCCACACTGTGATAGTTTTACACTTCGTCGTCTGCGTTTGACCCCCGGAGTATACGTCCCCTCCCTTTTAGGAGTAACCAGGTGGCTCACAAGTCCTGTGTTAACGTAGATTTATTTGTTTTAACTACACAGTCCTGATAGGGGTTGTACCCAAAGCATATAAAGTTCACAACATTGGCTGTCCTGTATCCAAGAGTCGTCGACGTCTTCCAGCTTTACTCTTCCCCCGACACTGCCCGGGCCGGTGCTTCCCCAAAAGGCCAACCGGAAAACAAAAAGAAACACAGGACACTTATGTCACAAGTGGTCTACTGAAGCTATAGCTCTACTGGGTGCTCCCCTTCACCAATCTCCCTAGGTCACCAGGGTGAGTGCAGGGTATTCAGGGCTGGTATAGGAGAAAAGAGGAGGGGGTGGTGCAAAAGTTATGTTCAAGGCGTGAGGGTTTCTAACTTTTCCACAAACCCAAGAAACCCTTTCCCTCCAACCTCTTCCTCCACCCTTCCCTCCACCTCACTTGCCTGGGGCTACGGTCCCCTTGGACCGTAGCAGTGGGTATCTCGGTGTCCTGGTGCCTCTGGGGACCACCGGATACTGGAGCGTGATGTGTCGAGTGCCTCTCCTTCTGTACCGCTGGGCCGTCCTCCTCGAGTCTCCCACCAACGTTCTGCGTCCCGCCGGTCTCTGCTCCTGTGTTCACCTCTCTTTTACGCTCCTCTCGTCCTTCTTCCTCCGCTTGCTCTTCTCTCCTCTCCTCGCCACCGGCGCGCTCCTTTTCTCGCGAGGCCGCTCCTCCCCTCATCCCGGAAGCTAGACTGCTCACCGCTGAATCGGAGGGCGTCCCGTTGGGCGCCGTCTTAAAGTTCTCGGTGTCCGACTCCTCCATATCACATTGCCTATCTTCTTGGGATGGACGATCGGGCCATTCCAATATAGGGAACCTGGATAGGTAGTCCACGTTACTTTGTAATTTCCCAGGCATATGAAGAGTCTGAAAAGAGAAGGGCTGCAATGCTAAGAACCACCGTAATATTTTAGCATTGGTATCCTTATTGTTGGCTAACCAAGTCAAGGGTGCATGATCTGTTACGAGAAAGAATGTACGTCCCAACAAGTAATATTGTAGAGCTTCCATAGCCCATTTTATTGCGAGGCATTCTTTTTCCATAGTGGCATATCTAGTCTCCCTCGGGAATAGTTTCCGACTCAGGTACAATACCGGTTTGAGTAGACCGTGAGAGTCTGGTTGTGACAATACTGCTCCTAGTCCCCTATCCGAGGCGTCAGTTTGCAGCACAAACGACTTTTTATAATCTGGGCAAGTCAGTATTGGAGCATTGCATAGTAAAGTTTTTAAGGCATTAAAACTCTTTTCCTGAACCGGACCCCAGTCCATCTTAGCTCTAGAGGGTTTGTGTCGTAACAAGTCCGTTAGAGGACTGGCCACGTCTGACAATTGAGGAATAAACCTCCTATAATACCCCACTAATCCCAAGAAGGCTCTTACTTCCCTTCTAGTAGTGGGTCTAGGGATGTTTTGTATTGCCTCTAACTTGTTGACTTGTGGCTTCAGGGTACCTTCACTTATTGTATACCCCAAGTAGTTTATTTGGTGTGTTCCTAATGTGGATTTCTTTGGGTTCATAGTCAAACCGGCCTGAGTCAGTGTGTCAAACAGGCTCTTCAGATGTTCCATGTGTGTGTCCCAATCAGGACCACGATATCATCCAAATAGGCCACTGCATACTTTTGGTGAACCCTCAATAAAATGTCCACGAGCCTTTGAAACGTGGCTGGTGCGCCATGGAGTCCGAAGGGCATGACTTTGAAGTGATACAGCCCTGATGGTGTTGAAAACGCTGTCTTTTCTTGAGCTGAAGGAGTTAAAGGGATTTGCCAATACCCTTTTGTTAAATCAATGGTGGACATGACTCGAGCGTCTCCTAACCTTTCTATTAGCTTGTCCACTCGGGGCATAGGGTAATTATCAAATTTGGAGTGGGCGTTCACCTGTCGAAAGTCTATGCAAAAGCGAATACTCCCATCTGGTTTGGGCACTAACACAATGGGAGACCGCGAATTGCTCTTGGAGGGTTCAATTATCCCTGCCTAAAGCATCTTTTAGATTTCTTGTTCCACTGCCTCTCTTCTGGCCTCAGGAATTCGGTAGGGTTTGACATTGACTACTTTGCCGGGTTGAGTGATGATATCATGTGCAACTAAAGAGGTCCGCCCCGGAGTGCCTGAACTAAGTGTAGGGTATTGATTCACTAAGTGTTCTAGCTGCTGTTTTTGCTCTAGAGTCAGGTTAGGTCCCATTCCTGGTTGTTCTCTTTTCTCCCTATTCTCAAACTCCTCAGGTAAGTCTAACGTTTTGTGTATGGTTACGTGATTAACCGCTTGAACCGTATTTGGATCTGGGTGGTCTGTTTCTGGTTCTACCCATTTCTTAAGTAAATTAATGTGGTATGTCTGCCCCGCGTTCCTACTATGAGGTACGGTGACTCTATAAGAGACTGGAGTTATTTTTTTAGTCACCGTATATGGTCCTTGCCAGGTGGCCAGCAATTTCTTGTCAAATGAAGGAAGTAATATTAAAACCTTATCTCCCACGTTTAATTCTCTCATTTGGCTAGTCCTCTCATACTGTTTTTTCTGCGTGGTTTGTGCTTTTTCCATATTCTGGTGAACGTTGTCCCAAAGGGTGGCCAATGTCGCCTTTAAGGTCTGTATGTACCCCAGGAGGGGTTTTCCCTCATCTTCCTCCTCTGTCCACTGTTCGGCTGCCATGTCCAACAGAGTGCGAGGTTTCCTTCCAAACAGAAGTTCAAACGACGAAAACCCCGTAGACTTCTGTTCATGAGTGCGAATTGCAAACATCACTAAAGGCAGTTTACGATCCCAATTTTTTCCTGTCTCTCCTATCAGTTTCTTCAGGATAGTTTTAATGGTTTTATTATACCTCTCCACCAAACCGTCTGTCTGGGGATGATACACTGCTGTCCGTATTTGCTGCACTCCTAACAGTTTACAAATTTCCTTCATGAGCTTAGCCATGAAAGGAGTACCTTGGTCGGTCAGTACCTCTGAAGGAAAACCTACTCTAGAAAAGAAAGACACCATTGCTTGAGCAATAGTCAACGTGGTCATACTAGGAAGCGGTATCGCTTCCGGGTATCTTGTGGCATAGTCCACCAACACTAATATATATTGGTGTCCTCTAGCAGAGGGAAGTAAGGGCCCCACAAGATCCATCCCTACCCGCCGAAATGGGACATCAATAATAGGCAGGGGACATAGCGGCACCTTTTTATCTTTAGAGGGATTGATCACCTGACATCTGGGACAGGATGCACAAAACTTGGCAGTCTCTCTATACACCCCTGGCCAGTAAAATTTGTCTAGAGGTTTGACAAGGTTAATTCCTGTCCATAGTGCCCTCCGCCCGCTTGGCTGTGAGCTAACTGTAAGGCTTGCTCTCTGAAAGCCATGGGTATCAGCAACTGTTCCACCTTCCCATTCTGTCCCTCACATGCTCTGTATAACAACCCATTTTTTATAAAAAAAATAGGGTCCTACCTTCTCTGTATCGATCTCCTGCACCTGATTCTAAGCATTTGTCAGGGTGCTGTCATCTTTTTGAGCTGCACGAAAACTCCGGGCTGTAGTATTCCCATGTTCTGGAGAAGAGAGCAAACATGAGGCAATATAGCTACAAGCATGGGCGAATCTTTCTTTATCTTTTCTTTCTCATTTTTGGACTTCCTTTCTCTTTCTCTTGGGCTCACTATAGTTTCACTTGAAAATGGAGCTTCTTGTAACCACCCCTCCTCACCATCTCGTTCGGACGCCTCCATCAAGTACTCATGGAACCGAGGTAAGTCTGTCCCTAACAATATGCTTTCTGGCAGAGTGGGAACAACTCCCACTCTCCGTACTTGAGGATACCCATCTATCTCGAGTAATACTTCAGCTAGAGGATACTCCTTTACATCTCCATGTACACACAAGACTAGAACCGTCTCTCCTTCACAGATAGCGTTCAGCGGGACAAGCTCCGGTGCTACTACAGTGTGGTGACATCCTGTATCTAGTAGAGCCTCCATTGGTCGACCGTTGAGTCTAATCGTTTTTTTGTACCTTTTCCTACAGACACCAGTTACCAATACTCTGCCTCGAGACCAACCCACCTCCATGGGTTCGGCACCGTCATGGTTTAAAGGACAATTACGCGATATGTGCCCCCACTCGGCACACCTAAAACACTGGGGTCCCATCTGAGTCGGTGTAATAGCCCTTGAAAACGGTTTAGGAGATGGCCTAGGGGATGAACCAAGTCTTTTGTCCCCACTGTCGCTGGACGATTTTGGTGTAGCTTTAGGGAATATTATAGGGGCTCTTCCTGTTGGGGCTTTGAAATCTGGAGACCTATGGTAGGCACACGCTAACTCAATGGCAGACTGGGTAGTGAGACCGGGATGCTGTTTTAACCAGGCCCTGGTGTTGGGGGGTAATGCTTCCAGATATTGTTCTAAGAAAATCCATTCCGTGACTTCCTCCATCGTAGAAGAAACAGGCTGAAGCCACCTGTTCCCCAAGTCTCGAACCCTATAGAATAATGCTCTGGGGTTGTCTCCTGCCACCCATTTTTCCTTCCGAAAGCGTGCTCTGTAATATTCATGGTCACACCCTAATCTTTCTAGTATGGCTTTCTTTGATCTCGGGATAAGGAGTTACCCCTGCTGGATTGGCAGCTTGGTAGGCTGCCTGTAGTTCCCCGGACAATAATGGCGCTATATATTGTCCCCATCTCTCAGGAGGCCAGGTAGCAGTGGTAGCCACCCTCTCAAAGTTTGTAAAGAAGAAGTCCAGATCTTCCCCTTCCTGAAACTTTTGTAAAACACTACCAGGGATATTAGGATGCACTCTGGTACTAGAAATGGCGTCTGTGAGTCGCAGAATGGCCGTATCCTGTACCTTCTGGTTGCTGGTCAAAAGAACTGCTTGTTCCTTCATGGCAGCATGAAAGGCTTCTCTTTCTTTTTGAGCATTTTGGTTCTGTTGTTCCAGAACCAATTGCAAATGTCTCTGGCCTTCAGCTAATTGGGTTATTGTATCCTGTACGGTTACGGGTTGCGTCATCTTATTTCAGATGAAATATCCCACTTCTGACACCACTGTGATAGTTTTACACTTCGTCGTCTGCGTTTGACCCCCGGAGTATATGTCCCCTCCCTTTTAGGAGTAACCAGGTGGCTCACAAGTCCTGTGTTAACGTAGATTTATTTGTTTTAACTACACAGTCCTGATAGGGGTTGTACCCAAAGCAAATAAAGTTCACAACATTGGCTGTCTATGGGAATTGTCCTGTATCCAAGAGTCGTCGACGTCTTCCAGCTTTACTCTTCCCCCGACACTACCCGGGCCGGTGCTTCCCCAAAAGGCCAACCGGAAAACAAAAAGAAACACAGGACACTTATGTCATAAGTGGTCTACTGAAGCTATAGCTCTACAGGGTGCTCCCCTTCACCAATCTCCCTAGGTCACCAGGGTGAGTGCAGGGTATTCAGGGCTGGTATAGGAGAAAAGAGGAGGGGGTGGTGCAAAAGTTATGTTCAAGGCGCGAGGGTTTCTAACTTTTCCACAAACCCAAGAAACCCTTTCCCTCCAACCTCTTCCTCCACCCTTCCCTCCACGTCACTTGCGTGGGGCTACGGTCCCCTTGGACAGTAGCAGTGGGTATCTCGGTGTCCTGGTGCCTCTGGGGACCACCGGATACTGGAGCGTGATGTGTCGAGTGCCTCTCCTTCTGTACCGCTGGGCCGTCCTCCTCGAGTCTCCCACCAACGTTCTGTGTCCCGCCGGTCTCTGCTCCTGTGTTCACCTCTCTTTTACGCTCCTCTCGTCCTTCTTCCTCCGCTTGCTCTTCTCTCCCCTCCTCGCCACCGGCGCGCTCCTTTTCTCGCGAGGCCGCTCCTCCCTTCATCCCGGAAGCTAGACTGCTCACCGCTGAATCGGAGGGCGTCCCGTTGGGCGCCATCTTGAAGTTCTCGGCGTCCGACTCCTCCATATCACAATGACTTTTAAGGGTTGGAGCTTTACAGTGCTTGTACTGCAATTTTTATGTGAAAGCTTAGTTAGAGGTATGTAATACGGTCCATAACGAATGGAAACAATACTTTTCTTTGTAATTCAATGCATTCAAATAAGGATCTTCACTGTTTAGGGTAGTGTAACCTGTAAATCAGACATCATACGTTTTACTGTCTCTGTGTCCCAGTCATCTGAAATAGAATCAGCAATATTCACATAATTGATTGAAACTTTCAAGACATATGGCACTTGCAATGTATAAGTGGGACCCATAACCCGATAGGGAACGTTTTCCCAAACTATGCCATCGGGCATAGGATAAGCTGTGATGTTTGCAGCATAGAGATCTTGTCGAGCTATGTGGGATGAGAGATGCGGTTGAAGCTCTTGAACCAAGGGTTGTAGAACACTTTCAGGGACGTAATGTTATTTGAATAGCAGCAAAACAACAGTTCATTTTGTCAGCCATCTGATGAAAAGAACCACTCCTGTATGGGTCCACATATAGGACCACAGTGGCATGAGTTATCTATCACAAAACCATTGATAAGCAAGGAGAAATCCGTGGCGTAAAGTGAATGGGGAGTGTGATGTATAAATCAAACACAAGGAGATGATGGACAGAGTGCTGAAACGTTTCAGACACTCACCCCCAGTCACAGATCTGGGTTGAATACATCATCTTCTTTGCCTCACTTCGACACCCCAGTTCAGTCTAAGCCATATGCAAATCAGTCTTGACCCTGTTTCTTATGGGAAAAGTCCAGCCTGACCTGCCAAGCCAGGTCTTCCCTGGACAGGAAACAATCAGTCTGCGACCGGTTTCGGGGTAACTCCCCTCATCAGCCAGGCTAACTTGAATCCAGTGGCAAATTGAGCAGGGGACCCAATGCTGGGCATACCCTACCAACTAAGGGGGAACAAAGCAAAAACAAGGAGATGATGGCATGAGTGTTGAAACTTTTCAGACACTCCCCCCAGTCACAGATCTGGGTTGAATCCATCATTGTTCTTTGGCTCACTTCACCACCTTAGTTCCGACCCAGCCATATGCAAATCAGTCATGCCCCTGTTCCTCATGGAACAGTCCAGCCAAACTGCCAAGCCAGGTCTTCCCTGGACCAGAAACAATCTTCCTTGGACCAGTTTGGGGTAATCAGCAAGGCTAGCTTGAATACAGTGGCAAAGTGAGCAAGGAACCCATGTCCGGGCATACCCTGCCAACTTAGGACGAACAAAGGAAACACAAGGAGATGATGGACAGAGCGTTGAAACTTTTCAGACATTCACCCCCAGTCACAGATCTGGGTTGAATCCATCATCATTCTTTGTGTGATGTTTAGTCATCTGTGCAGAACTCAGATCCATTCTCACGAAGCGTTGTTTCTCAAAAAGGTATCATCTCAGTCGAGGTTGACTCATGTGGGGTTCGTAATTAACCATGATGTTGTTTGGAACATTTACAAATGTAGTAATTGCAGCTACAGATTTGACCAGGGAGTCCGCTGTTTGAAGTGAAGTTGGCTCAAATATCCCTGGGCGGGTACTCAAGCTAGTGATGTTACTGTGCTCTTCAAGGGATATTTAATTCTGAGTAGTGACAGGCTGAGAGGTTCTACTCTGAATCCTTCTCGATGTCCAGAAGGGTCTGCTGTACTGTCAGGACTAGGGCGGTACATGGTCTAGGGCCCGCCCCACACATTCTACGCATCCCTATTGTGCGCAAGGATCGTGTACCTTTGCCACTTTGTGCCAAATCATGATGTGGCAAAGCTCATGAAGCAGCCTCTGTTGCGCAGTGGTAGGCTTGGTGCTCTTATTGTTAGTGATGCTGTGTCTATTTGTCTTATTGTGTTCTTGGTCTGAGGGCTTCTTATGGCTCTTCTTCTGTTGCATGACAGGGAAGTTTTCGTAGTGGGGCTACATGTCCCATCATGCCTGGGTGAAGACAGGTTGAGTGTGGCAACGTCTTTAAAAGCTGCCACGCCCTTTTCTCCGCGCTCTCTATTCTTTTGGTGGTCCGTGTGGAGGGAGCTCTTTATTCAGGTCCTGTTCCGGTTTCCAGTAAGAGCATTTCCAGACCTTTGTGAGTACCCTAGTGGTTCCCACCAGCATTCTGGCATTCTAGTGGCTGGCTCCCACTATTCTGGTGAGTGCTTGTCTTCGCAGCGTCGAGTCTGTCATCGTGGCCGCCCACCCCCCTTGGAATTTCCTGATACTGCAGTTCATGCCGGCTCCCGCAGAGATTTCCCTGATACCGCAGTTCATGGGCACTTTAACCAGAGTAGGCCATACTCTGTAGGTTACGAAAGGAATGTAAAATACGTGAAATTGAACGATGAGGCAACAACGTTTCTTTAGCATATTGTGCATATTAAATGCCTGTTTGAACGCATTAGTTTTCCATAATTAGCATATCCTGAAGACGTGTTTATTAGACAAAATTCATGGTGTTGGTCAAGTTAAAACATTAAAACAAAGTACTAGTTGGTGTAAAAGGCAATTGGTATGCCTTAAGATTCTGCATATAAAACTCAAGCCACGCATATTGGTGGGTTTATGAATGAACTTAACTCGCATAGACTTTAGATTTTCTTAGTCAGAGAATTACTTTTGTATTGAAAACAACACCTACAAAAACTACGTGCTGCACGAAAGCATACTTTTAATTCCTCTTTATTGTATTATTTATGTTATATTTGTTTGTTTAACCTTTTCCTTTGCAGATCTCCTTCCCAGCTGTTCCCATCCTAATTTCCCTTCTCCCCGCTTGATCACTTCAATAATCTGTTACTGTATAACTCAGAGTTGGAGGTATCGAGAGGTGGGTCCATTGTGTCTTCGCGCCCAGATCCTGAGGAAGAACGTTCGTTCTTACATGTACAGAATCTGCCACATAGTGCTTCCTAATGTAGTAAATGGAAGCCTGTCACTGTTTCTTTGACCAGACATAGAAGGCAGGATTATAATTCATTCTCGTTTTACCCCAAGAACTGGAGTGGGTGATCTGAAGGATGCCCCCAAGGCCTGCTTACTGTGGATCCTTTCAGGGCCTGAATCACCTGCTTGTGGGACTCACCCATCTGTTGATACCTTCTCTGTGTCGTGGCTGCTTCAGAATACTTCAAATCAGATAGCTTTTCTCTGAGCTTTTGAACGTTCTGTATGACCTGTCCAGGTCAAATTCTTTTTCTTCTTCCACCTTCCCAGGACTATCTATGCCAAGTACATACATAGGTACTCCAAAGAGTCCTTCATATGGAGTGCACCAACCAAATACTGATTTAGGCAACTTTTTTAATGCTCTCTGAACTCCATACAGGTGATGGTGCTAACTAGGACCTGAACTAAGTAACCTTGCAGTCAGGGCTTATTTAAGCCTGCTATTAGCATGCTCGATTATCCTGGTACTCTCCAGCTCAAAACAGATTTCTGAATCATAGGCATACTCCCAGAGCAGACATGGCATACCTGTAAGCCTTAGAGGCGGATATAGGACCACTACCTGAATGAAAGTTATTAACCGCCCCAGTGGCTAAGAGACACTACAAGTCCTTTATGACTGCTTTATAACTGCTCGAACACACCCATAGAAATCGATAACATGAATCCTGTATTTATATCGGTTAATAGACTTTATTGACCATATATTGCCTAATATCCTCAAAATTATATTTGAGACTGTAGGGGGAGTCTGGTCAGGTTTTCTAACACTGGAAGCCTTAATCTGTTGACAAATATCACATTGTCGAACATAATCTCGGACCTGTGGATATAGACATGGCTACCAGTAGCATTTAGCCCATCATGAGCAGATGTCAAACCCTCATGGGTTGCTTTGATTAAGTCTAATCTGGACAGCTTATTAGGAACTATCCCATGCCCCACTTCATGTATAATAACCACAGGAGTGTTATCTGAATTGAGGGTGTAGAAGAATTGAGGGGAAAGCTGGCTGTAGACCTTGCACTCTTTACTATTGCATGTATCACTGCTAGTATATCTGTGTCGATCTTCATTTGGTATCTGCTAATTTAACAGTCTGTACTACAGCCTTTGAAGCTAAGTCAACTCACAGTTCCCTTTAGTGTCAATACTATCATGCTGATGGCCCAAAGTGTGTGTCTCATGGACAAGTGGAAGCTTCTCTTGTAAGACAGCTACCTTTCCACAGAGCTGTTTATACTTAGTTTCCCCTTTAAATCTTTGAATCAGTTCAGGTGCCAATATGTTAAATCTACATTGTAAGCTTACATGCAGAAGGACAATTTGAACACAATAGTGTGGGTACTGATGGATCAGCCTTAAGTAATACAAGTAACGAGGTATGAATTTCTGCATGTTGTGCTGTGCTGTTGCCTAGGAGTTTGGTGTTGGTGCTATAGGTGGAACTCACAATCTTTAACTACATCCTGCATTGCCACACAGGCTGTGGAGTACCTTTGTTTAGTACCAGCCACAGGTTGTGCAGAGTTGTCTATGTAGAATACTTTGGTATGACTCTAGGGGAAAGACTTTCAGAGTCAAGTGACATTCTGTTCATACTGGAGAAAAGATTGCGCCCGAAGAGTCGGATCATGCTGGAACGTTACATCCACTGCACTTAAGGAAGACGCCCACTGCACCCATCTCGGGTATAGATCATGAGCATTACAAATGCCTGCCTTAGTGGCCACCTCTAGTGCAGGAACGGTAGAAACCACAATTATTCGTTTTGCCAGTGCCAACAGGCTGTCTTTCAAAATAGCTGTCTGTAAAGCTGCAAGGATCTTCTATGTGGAAGCAAACCGTGCTTTGGCTGGAGAATATAAGAGTGCATTATACACTATGGGAATAGTCTGTCCCTCATTGTAGATTACATATGTGTAACCTGAGTAACTTGGTACGATTGTTAATGTTACGTTTGTCTTGATATCCCTAGTCCGTAAATATTTTGTTTCTAGCATGTATTATTGCAGTGTCACACAAGATATCATTGCGTTTGCTTGTCCATTATTTTACAGAAAAAATTGGAGGAATCAAGTCATACAAGCGCTTCACTCACTTAGCATAGTATGGCAAATAAGTCTGCCCAAAGTTTTTAAAAAACCCAACAGGGATTGCAACTATCTGGCCCACCCTAGTTAGGTATGCATCTAAGTCGTCATCTGTGAGGAAGGTGTCATCAATATTTGATAACGCCTCAGGATCTGGTTGTAAGATCTCCATTATATGTGCTGAGAATAAGCCAATGCTGTACTTATATCTCTCAAGCAATTTTTTGAACAAGTATTGCACTCCATCAATATTGAAGCCAGTTAGCTACTCAATTTCAGGCGCGATGTTCTGACTAAAAAAAACCCATTGGAAATGGTCAGGGTTGTGTTATATTTTTTCCATACTAGGTTTCTCATTAAACCTGTGCTGTATGCATTTTGAACTTTGTATATCCATGTGTGTGTGTTTAGACTTATGTGACGTAAATTATTCTATAGGATGCACCTGATTTTAAGATGGGATAAAGAGGAGTGTTTATTGTTGAAGGACAAGGTGCTATTACGCCCTGATGATGTTGTTGATTTAATATTGCTTTTCTTTCCCGCTTTGCTTCTGGTTTGAAGAGATACACGGTATGATTAGTTGCTAGCTCTGCTCTAATCGTAGCGCTATTAGATTGCTGGTCTAGCGATGTTATTGATGTTAGCGATATTTTAAAGCTCCTGTGTTATACATTTGCTTTATTTTTATGTTGTAGTTTTCCCCTGTTTTTAAAACTACTCGTATCCGCATTCTTGCACCATAAAATTTACTGCAACACTCACCGCGATTTTCGCGGGACACACGCCTCTTAGACCGGACTTCCTGGACAGTGTTGGGGGGGTAGACTGGGCCGGGATACTGACGCCATCTTGGGCAGCGCTCTAGTCGTCAGGAGGGCGTGTCTGATGGGTACTTAAGGCTTCATTTTAGCCGGAGATTCTCCTACACGGTATGATTAGTTGCTAGCTCTGCTCTAATCGTAGCGCTATTAGATTGCTGGTCTAGCGATGTTATTGATGTTAGCGATATTTTAAAGCTCCTGTGTTATACATTTGCTTTATTTTTATGTTGTAGTTTTCCCCTGTTTTTAAAACTACTCGTATCCGCATTCTTGCACCATAAAATTTACTGCAACACTCACCGCGATTTTCGCGGGACACACGCCTCTTAGACCGGACTTCCTGGACAGTGTTGGGGGGGTAGACTGGGCCGGGATACTGACGCCATCTTGGGCAGCGCTCTAGTCGTCAGGAGGGCGTGTCTGATGGGTACTTAAGGCTTCATTTTAGCCGGAGATTCTCCTACACGGTATGATTAGTTGCTAGCTCTGCTCTAATCGTAGCGCTATTAGATTGCTGGTCTAGCGATGTTATTGATGTTAGCGATATTTTAAAGCTCCTGTGTTATACATTTGCTTTATTTTTATGTTGTAGTTTTCCCCTGTTTTTAAAACTACTCGTATCCGCATTCTTGCACCATAAAATTTACTGCAACACTCACCGCGATTTTCGCGGGACACACGCCTCTTAGACCGGACTTCCTGGACAGTGTTGGGGGGGTAGACTGGGCCGGGATACTGACGCCATCTTGGGCAGCGCTCTAGTCGTCAGGAGGGCGTGCCTTATATCTACTTAAGGTCATGGTGGCTGCGCGCAGCGTTTACGCGCAGCCGGAGCGCACCGGAGTCGCGCCAGAGTCCAGCCCGTCTGCCCCGAGGACGGGCTGCAGGGAGGGCTGGGCTGTGGGATTTCAGCTCATTCCCCTAAGGTAACACTTACTTATTCGACTCAGGACTTGCTCGCTCTGAGACACAGTGCGCGTTCATGTCTCCACAGATATTCTCCGATGGCTGTTCAGAAAGGAGTTATATGTGATACATGTAGGCTCGATCCATGTAGTGCTCCCACTGCTAGTAACAGTACATTACCACCTGGCCAATCACTTAATGAGGAACGTGTTGAGAGAGGCTATCTGATTAATGCCCGTTCCATCATTAAAAATAACATCTTTTTTCATGACTTTGTGACAGCTAGGAACCCACCCTGGGTGTTTGTCACGGAAACGTGGGCAACTGAATCCTCGGGACATGACCTCCTTCTAGCCATCCCCGAGAATTATGCTCTTCATAGAGTAGATAGAGCGCAACGTAGAGGTGGTGGCCTCGCGATACTCTATCACTCTCGGTTCACATGTAGAACCAAGGCTTTGTCAAAGTCTTCTGACCCCTTTGAGGCCTTGCATTTCTGCATTGCATCTTCACCTACCTCGTCATTTTCCGGGATACTGCTGTACAGGCCCCCTGGGCCGAGATCTCAGTTTTGTAATGACTTATTCAGTCTATTAGAACCATATGCTGGCAAACCGCGCTTCACCATTTTAGGTGATCTCAATTTTCATTTAGAGGACATCTCATCTAAGGACACTATATCCCTGACTGATTCTCTGGAGGCCTGTGGTTTCAAACAATTGGTTAGAGAACCTACACATAGAGCAGGTCATATTCTTGATGCTGTCTTCTCTACTGACTCCAGAATCTCGTCTGGCCCTCCAGAACAGCTAGTATGGACAGATCATCTAGCAGTCCCTATTTTCTTTGTCTCAGATGATATAAAGCCCCCCTTGAAGGAGCTCTCCTCAAGAGAGTATAAGCGAAATTATAAAAACATCACCAATGTGTCCTTGACTCCGTTCTTTGAATTCCAAACTTGGTCCTCAGATCCAGAGAAGGCAGCCTGTAAATTAGACAACCTTATACGTGAGGCAGTGGATATTCTAGCTCCCACTACCCCTAGGTATACTGCAAGGCGTAGACCCTCCGCCCCATGGTTTGGAGAGCAACTCAGGCTGATGAGACAAGGCTGTAGGAGACACGAAAGGCAGTGGAGAAGGACGTGGGACTTCAAGGATAGAGAGCGCTATAAAAGCTCCCTGAAGACCTACAAATCCTTGGTCATCAAAACTAAACAAAATCACTTCTCCAATATCACCACGTCTTTGACCTCGTCGAGGGAACTGTTCACAATCGTAGACTCCCTATGTTCCCTACAGATTCCCGATCCGATTAAAAGCTCGCAGGAGCTCTGTGATAACATTGCTAGTTTTTTCCACACTAAAATTGTGGATATTTCCATGCAATTGGAAATACAGAAGAATCTTCTGGAAACACAAACTATCACTAATCTGGCAATGTTAGAAACCTGGCCAAAGGACCCCGATAAGATGTTTACTAAATTTCCCCTCATTACTCTCGAAAATCTTAACCTCCTGCTGGATCGGACGAAATCTTCCTCTCCTCTGGATCCCTGCCCCCTAAAAACTCTGAAAGAGTGTAGGGACACCCTCTTACCACACATCCTGGATGCTATGAATAATGCCTTACAACATGGTGTATTCCCCTCGGCCTGGAAGAGAGCCATTGTAAGGCCGCTATTGAAGAAACCATCTCTGGATCCGGCAGTATTAAAAATTTTTAGACCTATTTCTCTACTGCCGGCTCCAGCTAAAATGCTCGAGATGCATCTAAATCAGTGTCTGTCGACATTTTTGGAGTCTTCTGGTTTTCTGGACCAAACTCAACATGGGTTTAGAAAACTACATAGCACGGAATCTGCACTCACTGTCGTGTCCAATAACATCAGGATGAATGTAGATAAAGGCCTGACCACAATACTGGTTCTACTGGATCTGACCGCTGCATTCGACACCCTCTCTCCCGCGGTCTTAACATCTCGACTTAGGGAGATGGGTGTAGAGGGGTCCGCTCTTAACCTGTTATCCTCCTTCCTAGACCAAAGAGAGCAGAGGGTCAAAATGGATAATTACCTCTCCCCTGTAAAGTCTATGCAATGTGGAGTGCCACAAGGGTCGGCTTTAAGTCCGACCCTTTTCAACATCTATGTGGCCCCACTTGCGAGACTAGTAAGATCCCAGGGGATGGAGGTGGTATCGTACGCAGACGATACACAGATTATGGTGTCTGTGTCACAGTCTATTAGCATCTCGGCTGCAGGTTTCAGGAGCTGCATGCAATCGATTGCCGACTGGATGACCCTTAATTCTCTGAGGTTGAATGGCGACAAGACGGAGGTCCTCATCTTTGGAAAGGATAGAGATGCCTGGTCGAATGAATGGTGGCCGCCTTCGTTGGGGGCGTGCCCAACCCCTTCTCAGTCTGCAAAAAACTTGGGGGTCATATTTGACACTGAGCTGGCTATGAACTTGCAGATAAATAGAACTGTATCTACCTGTTGGGGAGTTTTAAAAATCCTCCGTAGAATAGTTCACTACTTATCCCCACAAGCAAGAAAACAAACAGCTGTTGCACTGATCGGGTCTCGCCTAGATTATTGCAACGCATTATATACTCAGATCAACAAGGGATTGCTGCTGCGTCTACAAGCAACACAGAATGCAGCAGCAAGATTTGTCCTTGACCTTCCTATCTCAGCCTCTGTCACTCTGGCTAGGAAGAATCTTCATTGGTTGCCCATTGAACATCGTATCTCTTTTAAAATTGTTTGTCTAGTTCACAAGGCACTTATGGCAGGACCGACTGATGGACTGGGATCTCTGCTGTCTAGATATGTCCCTGGCAGATGTCTTAGATCTGCTCAACACAATCTCCTTGTTATCCCCGCTATCAAGAAGGCAAGATGGGGAGCAAGAGCCTTTGCATCGAGTGCTCCGCGTTTATGGAACGCACTCCCCTCTGAGCTCAAGGCTATCTCATCTTTGCCCCTTTTTAAGGGAGCCCTTAAGACCTGGTTCTTTAATAAAGCATATCACTAGCATCGCAGGACTATCCTTGTTATTATTTAGGCGCCTTGATGCCCTTTGGGCTAAGTTTCTGCGCATTATAAATTTTATTTCATTCATTCATTCATTCATACTGAGCCTGTTTTTGGGACTCACTGCATAAGGGAATGACATGTGAAAAATAATGTTTATCCCACTCCGCTTTGTTTCTGTATAAAGCTGGAGCTTGTTTAACAGCCCATTCCATGGTTTAAATTTCCCTGATATTCTCAAGTACTATTGTGGAAAAAACTATTTGTATTACATCCTCTCTTTTGGGTGCTTCCCTAATGTAGACTGGAGGCCAGTCATCTTCTGCTAGTATTATTTCATTATCTTCAGATGAGTGCGGACGGGAAATTGCTTTAATTGTGCGCAAAATATACCCTTCAATTTGTATATCGAAATTATAAACCCTGTTGGGGGATTTACTTGTTTATCTGGCGTCTCAATCTGTATGAAAATGTCAGTTGGACTCGCCGCCAGAAACCTCTGGAGAGTAAGATGTACTATTGTTACTTCTGTTGCAATACCTAAAAGTGCTCTTGCCCAAGTCCCATTCCGCAAAAGTAGCCGTAACTGGTACAGCATGCTTCTTAGAAAGCTGTGCTACTTTCTTCTTTTTAATTGAGAATTAGAGGCCAAACCTTTCTATTACCACTTAACACTGATCTCAGGGCCTCATCCTGTTTCACCTTTTAGCTTTCTACATTCTTTTTTTCTGTACACGGTTCAACCTCCTCTCTCTGCTCATATACAGTCCTGAGAAAAACAGGAAGAGCAGATATCAGAATACTGATACCATTCTGGTTTTTATTTTTATCACAGTCTCTCAAATTATAACCATTTTTGCTGGACTTCTGAGTTACTGGAGATCCAGTCCGTCTTTTCTCTTTCCCTTGTTTCTTTTTAACTTCAGTTACAGATATTTCCTTTATGGAACCCTCAATGTCGCTTTTAGGGTTTAAATGCAGTTTAATGGCTTGTGTAGCCAAGGTATCATGGCCCGCAGAGGTATAAACTTCAGCGATTATTCTCAGTAATTCCTGTTCCTGATCTTGAACTGGCACTACTGCAAGTCACTGGTGTATAACCAGTTATAATGCTTCTCCCTTAATGTTACTTAGGATGATTGAAACTGTAGAGAAGTTTCCTATTAGCTTTATAAGCAAGTCCAGAGCCGGTTCTGCTCTGTGCTCATTTTGTACTTGTTTTAATACCTCAGGAGAACGAGTAGCGAGGGTGTGCCATGCGTATTGGTGTAAATGCATGGAAAGATACTTTTCAAATGTTGTACTCCTCTTCCGGTGGCACCATTCCAAGGGGAAGACACATAGTCAGTATTCTATACTTATCCTGGGGAGTCATGTGTGGGTAAACTGCTTCCTACTGTTTGGTCTTGCGAGCAATCAAGAAGGCAATTTCATCACGCTTCATGGGCATCTTTCCAATGATAGTGTTTATTGTCAGTGGACTGATACTTGTACCGCGACCTGCCTCTGCACTACTAGTCTTGCTAGAACTGGTCTAGTGTTTATTATTCATAGTATATTTTGAATGAGTTTCCTGTATAAGGAGACTGTGTAATTTAAAATTCCTACCACATCTGCGAATGATAGGATTTCAGGATGGGGAAAGGAAGTCTATACAGCTAGTACTGGTCATGTAGCCACTTCCTTACTCAGGGGACTCACTCTAACATGCTTGTGTGTGGTAACTCACCAGCAAACAATTTTGGTGATCTTAGTAAGTTTTTATTTTTTAAAACCTTTATTTTTCAGATTTAGAAAACTTAATACAGCAGTTGATGGGGAATGTTGTATAGTGACTCATCCGGTCCAACCTATAGCTAATCCCAGCCCTGCAATCTTATTAACAGATCGCTTTACCACACTTAAAACTGAGTCCCTTCCTGGAGTTGATGCATCGTCCTCACTCCTGTTAGAGTCGTCACTGTCAGTGTAATAAGTGTCTGTGGATGTGTTTAGGAGTGTGTTGCAGAGGTACCGCCAGACCTGAAGATCTTCTCCACTGTCTCGTCCTGCCTACTCATCTTCATGTGTGTCTCCTCTGCCAGTGACCACTCCTGTACGTCCCTATGCCAATCTTTGGCTTGGTGTATTTTGACCCATCCAAGGGATGGCGACTCTATGCCTGGCTAGCAACAGTGTCAACTGCAGACATTTGTGGGCCATCTTACGGCCCTTTGATCACGTAATATTACCTAGTAGGCAATTCAATGGTGTGTGTTCTATTTTGAGGTGTGTAATCCTGTTTAAGTCTGTCACCAGCTGAGTCCAGTAGTCCTGCACAGTCCAGCATAACCAAGCCAGACGCAAGAAGTCTGCCTCATTGTTGCCGCAGCATGGGAAAACTATCCGGTCGTGTTGGGGATATACAGTGAAGAGCTTTAGGGGTTAAGTCAGTACTATGTATGAAACTATAGTGTACCAGCTTGAAGCGGACACTACAGGAAGCTGTGTGAGTGAGGTCATAAATTTTGTCCAATTCCACAATCCCTGCGCTAGTAGTAGCCCTGGAACCGTTGAAAGACCTCAGGTGCATAGTAATTGGTAGCAGGTGTTCCCTACGCAAGATCCAGGCGAGCAGTCACCTCGATTTATCCCCTTCCCATGGTAGTCTCTGTCTATATTGTTTAAGCTTGTATCTGTCCAGTTGGTCCCAGACATTAGTTATGCGCCTACGCACTGCTTGCTCCCTACAACAAGCTTCAGGGTGCAGCTGCTCCCAGCTTACAGTGTCCCTGCTGAGGTCTACCTGGAGCAACCGACGCACTCCACAGGCTAAACCCATGCACGTACCACTCCACACTGCTTTGAGAGCCTCTAGTCGCTGAGCCCCCTATTAACCGCCATGTCGTCTGTTAACGCCTGTGAGAGCGCTTCCCACCCCAACGGATCTGTGAGGATGTCAACCGGCATCCTTGGAGACCATGCAACCTGCGTGGGATCGCCTCACTTTATGGTGCAGCTGACCGTGGAGTGATCCAACAGGAAGTGCGCAAAGTGTGTAACCTCGATGTCTTCCACGCGTGGGAATCTCACCAGTATCTTGTCCAGTCTACTGTAGCTATTATGTGTGGTGGAGTGACAGGTGTATGCCCGCTGAGTAGGTTGCTCAACAGCCAAGACGTCTTCTATACCCATGTTTGGATTATCCCACAGAGCACTGCAGTCATTATTGGTTTGGTGCCTGCCCTGTGGTGCGACCTATCCAGGTAAGAGTCTATAATACAGTTAAAGTCATCCAGCCATATCAGAGGGGAGACAACCTCTTGAGTGAGAAAATCCTAAAATATTATCGCACAAGGCGGGGTCATCTGTATTTGGGGTGTAAGTGTTCAATATGGTCAAGTGTCATCCGTCATCCGTCCCATGCAACAGGACAAACCGGCCTCCTCCTTCCACCTCCATGTATGTGAGGAACAACGGGACCCCTGGTGCCTCCCAAATTAGAATGCCTCTTATGTATGTAGAGTAAGAAGAGTGAAAGATCTGTCCTAGTCATTTCTTGGCTAGGCGTGCGGCACTGGTGTCATCTAAGTGTGTTTCTTGCAAATATGTTATGGTGATCTTGTGCTATTTCAGGAAGGTGAGTACCCTGTACCTCTTGGTATATGTCCCTAATCCCCTGACATTCCAGGTCAACTTTATAAGGTCAGCCCCTGTCATTGATCATGATTTTGCGTAGTAGCCTCCTTCCTCCCCGCCATGACAGGACCCCTGCCAACTGCTGAACAAACATAAACACAAACTTACAATATGTAACAGACACCCCCCCACCCTAGCCACAGACAAAGATAGTACAACCATGTGACTATAGATGCCCACCCCATGTGTGTGCCAGGACTTGCAGAGCATCCCAGCCAATCCAACGGGCACAGGCTAACTTACACCACCAACCACCAACCAGCCTCCCGGCAAGCCATTCTCCATGGCCTGGATCATAACTGTTTTCATTCATCCTGAGGTGCACTCGTCTGGTGTCCTCGTGCGCCTGGGATTTACACTCTCGTTCAGCCAGGTGTCATACAAGTGCACCCGCACTCATATGACACGGGGTAGTGTTGGGGTCATCTCCTGCTGAGTTGTACCGCCATTGAGGCCAGAACCCCACGTAAGTTTTTTAGGTTTAAATCATGTTTTGTTTGGTTTTGAATACAAGAAAATGATCTATAGTAAAGACTACCTCACCTACATCCACCGGCCGGGGAGGGACAAAGAAAGAGGGAGAAAGAAGATAAGGATGGAGAAGGGGATCCAGAGTGCGCAAGGATAGCAGTATTAGGATACCTTTACTCATGATGGTCACATAACTCCCTTGCTATGTGTAGTGACACATGGTTTTATACAGAAATAGATGTTGGGGCGAAGGGGCCTATTAGGTAGTGGATTGTTCTGCTGGTGAGAGGCGCAGTAGCACAGGTAGGCGGCGCATGTCAACTCTCTGAACTTCTCTGCCAGATACTTTACGCAGGGCCCCCAAGTTTTATCAAATTGAGGCAATCGATTCTCCAAGACTGCTGTGAGTTTTGAATGCCCAGTAAGTCCCAGAGTTTGTGGAGCCAATCTGCGTGATTTGGTATTTTGTTTGAGCCCCAATAGGTAAGAAGAGTTTGCTTGGCAGCACATAAGACCAGTGTTTTCGCTGGGCCTCTCATAAACTTCAGAGGGTAAGTCAAGGCCTTTGGGAGACCCAAAAGCACATAGCTCGGGAAACTGGGGAGTGTAGTACTATACATTTCATCAACAGCATCCAATATGCCTCGCCGATAAGTGTGTATCTGGGGGCAGTGCCATAAGAAATGCATCAGAGTCCCTATGATCCCACATCCTCTCCAACATGTTGGATCCCCGCTTCCTTCCACTGTGTGTGCACTCAGGAGTATAGTACCAGTAATGTACCAGCTGAAGTAGTGTTCCTTTACCACTAAAGTGTTAGCTCGCTTTCGGATATCCGACCATTCTTTAGGTGTGAATGGCCTTTCACATTCCTTCTCCCACATTAATTGTGCTGATGACTTTATGTGAGTCTGCAGAGCGTTAAGAAAGGTGTAAGTGTCTGACAGTAGACGTTTATCAGAGTGGTGGGTGAGAATCCATTTTTCAGAGGACAAAAGAGGTCTACTTGCATGTGGCCATACAGATGGTTGTATAACCCAGTGTCTAATTGTCGCGTATTACCAAGACGCTGAGGGGGCTAAGCCATAGTTACTTTTGATTTGGTGGAAGTCCATTATTCCTGTATGATCAAAAAAGTCGCCTATCCTCTTACAGCTTGCCTGCTGCAATACTAAATAGACAGTGCCCTGGGTAGCCGGTGGGAAATCTGGGTTTCCCAATATCGGAGTTTGTGGTGAGATACGGGTGGATCATTTCTTCGATAGTTGCACTTTATCCCGGGTGTCAGACGTAGCCCCGAGCACTGGAGAGATGTAGACCCCCGGGGGTTGGTAGGGTCTGGGAAGCCAGGAGATTATCCAAATATGAATCACCGTGATTGCTTGGTCAATAAAGCACCAATGTTTTCCAGTGACTGGCCTGGCCCATTCTACTAGGTAGCGGAGTTTCACCACTTGATAGTAATGCACAAGGTGGGGAATCCCCAAGCCACCATCCGCAGGGGACAGGTACATCAACCGTTTAGCTATTCGTGCCCTTTTGACTGCCCATATTAATTCTTTGTGACTTTTTTGAGTTAATCTTGAACCCAGAGACCTTCCCAAAGGCCTCCAATACTTGCATATGGGCCGGTAAGGAAAGGAGCGGGTCAGACAGTGCCACCATGACATCGTCAGCATACAAGGCCAATTTGTGCTCTCTGTCTTCCATCGTAATGCCAGAAATCATGGGATTTTCCCTCACCAGTCCCGCAAAAGGTTCCATGTATAGTGCAAACAGGAGTGGTGACAGTGGGCACCTCTGTCTCGTCCCTTGTGCAATGTCCTCGGGCTGAGACATTAGGCTGTTAACTCGGACTGCTGCTTGAGGTCCTGAGTAGCTACACCATACCCATTGTCTGAAACATTGCCCTAGACATATTCTTTGGAGAGTTTTGTGTAGATGAGGCCAATGAACCCGATCTAATGCTTTTTCTGCGTCAATCGAAAAATGGAGCGCTGGTATTTGAGAACGCTGGACTTTATCTATAAGATGGCATAGACGTTTAGTGTTGTCAATACAGTTCCGCTCAGGTTTAAAGCCCACTACAAGTCCTTGAATCAGGGGAGCTAGGCTTGTCTCTAGAATGGGGGTGAAGATCTTAGCGTCTACATTTAATAGTGAAATGCCGGAGCATTTGTTGAGATCCTTGCCTGGCTTGGGTATAACTGTGATGGTGGCCAATTTCATTGTGTTAATCAATGTACCTGTATCACTAAATGAGTTATGGAGGCATGTAAGTATGGGGGCCAGGGTGGGAGTGAAGAGTTTGTAAATATTAGGTGGGAAGTCATTCTGCCCTGGGCCCTTGCCCGATTATCGATGGCAAATAGCCTCCAACACCTCGTCTGTATGAATATCATGCTCTAGGTCAAGCATATGGTGTTGGTCCAGTTGATCTATTGGGGCTTGTTCTATATATGTAATGACGTCCTTCCCTGGCAAGATCTCGGCAGAGTACAGGTCTGCGTAAAATCATTGGAATGTGTATGCAATGTGTTCACTCTGAACCAGCCTATCACCCTGTGTTCGCTCAATTTCTCTCAGCCTCTGTCTGTTTGCCTGCGCACAGAGTCGGTGAGCTAATAAGCGCCCTGCTTTATTTACACCTGTGTAATATTTGTTTGGTTCGCAGGAGGGCATATTCTGCCCAGTCCATGTCTAATGCTCTAAGCTCTTTTCTCACTGCAGTGAGTTGGCGGCGTGTCTGGTGGGCGCTCCTCTGTTTATGTAGCTCTTCTAGCTACCTAACCTTTCCTTCTAGGGTAGGCTGTTTATCCCGTCACTCCTGGTTAAAACGAGCAGCAATTGCAATGAAGTGACCTCGAAGTGCCGCTTTTAAAGTGTTCCTCAAAAGTACCACTGGTGTCTCTGGGTTAGCATTCATTTCCAGAAAGGCCCTAATTGCAGCTGTGAACTCCATACTACTGTTGCATGTGTAAGGAGTTTGAAATTTAGGCGCCTTTGGTGGGGGAGATGGGGCACATGAAGTATGACGCGTATGGGGGAGTGATCTGATAGAGCTGCTACCCCAATGTCAGTATCCTGGATTGAAGCCACCAAGCACTGTGTCGCTATGAAAAAATCTATCCGTGCATATGATTGATGGGCTGCGGAAAAGAAAGAGTATATCTTTTCCGTCGGGTGGCGCTTTCGCCAAATGTGAGCGAGACCTGGTCAGCAAGTTGACGGTGGCCTTGGGTGAAAGTGGGCTGGTTTGTTCCAGCCGTTGCACCAACCAAGCCAGTGTGGCATCCATTACTAAATTAAAATCTCCCCCCAGGAGAACATCGACATCCATGGTTGCCATTACCTGACCCAAAGCTTCTAAGATGAAGGGATGAAGGGTTCCTGGCAGTCATTGGGGCTGTAGAAAGCGGCAAGAGTGAACGTGTAGGACTCAAGTGCTATTTGGAGGGACAAAGGGTGGACGGAAATTTCAGCCTGCGTGTGGAGTACTCTGCCTGCAAAATGTGTGGCCACAAGATTTGCTACACCTGCCTTCTTCCCAACTCCAGCTTAAAAGTATTTGCCGTCAAACCAGCGCAATCTCAAGTCTGTCTTGAGTAAGTGGGTTTCCTTCAGCAGGCAAATATCACACCTAGACTCATGTAACATAGACAAGAGGTGCGTTTTGGTCCCTCACATTATAACTGAGTATCTTAACCATTAGTGAAGTGGGAAGGGAAGCTTGGGTTAAGGAACCCGTGACCTATGTTTTCATCACCACTCTGAGGGAATCTTCATTTGGGAGGTATGCATAACTAACCGTATTTGAGAGTGATATAATGTGAAAAGAAGAAGAGAGATAAGAGCAAAGAAAGAAGAACATTGAATATCAAACATGAACACCTCAACAAACCCCTCTGTGATTTGCCTAGACTGTAGAAGATAGGGCTTGTGGCATCAACGTTGGGGTTGAGGATACATCTGCTCAACACAATTGCAGGCTCCGCGACTGAAAAAGAAAATCTTGTCCTGAAAGCAGAACTGGGCCCCCAAGCCAGTGTCTTGTAGCAGGAAAATGTCCAGTATTTATCCGTCTCACACAGGGGTTGTCAACTACCTGGGATTAGTAGAGCATTCTTTTGTCTTTGGTCGTTTCTCCAGACAACTCTTGTTATTCAAGTTGTTGCAGCAGGGCCTCTCTTTCTTTATGAGTTTCTGAGCTGGTGGGTTTAGTTGTCTTCTTCTGTATTGACCTCAGAAACTGTTTTGATGGTGTCATGGGGGGAGACCTCTTACTCGTTCCGGAGTCGGGTTTATCTCCAGATGCGATGGTGTTCAAACACACTAGCTCTTGTGCCTCTTCCATGGTATGGACGGAGCATGTTTCATTGTTCCATATGAAGGAAAGGTGGCAGGGGTTTCCCCCCGCAGTAGTGGATCCCTTCCTTTTGCAGGAGCTCTGTGAGTTGGCTGCGCTTCTGCAGTGTAATGGGGACAGGTCTTGGAAGAGCCATATCTTAGTGCCCTCAAATACTATAGCATTGCAATCTCAGGCTGCCCTCATGATTGTTTCTTTCTGCGCATAGTAGTAGAGGCATGTAAGAATCTCTTGAGCCATCCTTGGGGAGCTCGCTGGGCGGCCCGCCCTAAGCGTGCGTTCTAGTATTATATCCTGTAGTGCGAGGTCAAGCTCCACATGGTGAAAGAGTCTGCAGACATAATCTTCAAGACTACCTGCAGCAGTTCGTTGTAGGACCCCCTCAATGCGTATGTTAGTTCGCCTGGACCTATTTTCAAGATCCTCCATTTGATACTGTATTTCAGAATTTTTGTCCTGGAGGTCCAGTAGTTCACAGTGGTGGGTGTCCAATTCTTCGTCGCGGGAATCACTAGTATGTTTCAGTGCATTGACTCTGTGTTCTAGTTCACCCATCTCAATCCTGAGATCCTTAATCTCCGCTGCTATTTCCTGTTTAAGGGTTGCAATGTCTGCCCTCAACGTGCCAAAGAGGGCCTCCAAGAATGCCCTAATGACTGGCGCTTTGTCCTACTCCTGCTTCTGTTTGCAAAGCCGCATTCTATTTGGGCGGTGTTTTCTAAGGTGGGGGTTTAGCAAGCAAGTTTTTAATGGACACATCCTTTTATTGGTTCGAGGAGTAGTCATTGTTAATTGCTCCGTTAGCCTCAGCTACGTAGAAAAGTTGATTCGCCAAGAACCCAGTATAAATGGGCAGCAGTCTGGGTTGGTGGTACTACACATCTCAATGTCGCATGGGCCGACCAGTCCGTACTACAACGCGGCATGGTTCCTATATGTAGAATGTTTGCGGGCTACCCTAATGCTTAAAATCCTACAAGGGGCACAGCTCAACTAAATAGCTTCCAATGCCCCATAGGGCAGACAAACACCAGGTAACGTCGCAGCAGGGGCGCTGCAAGTCAGAAGGCCTCGATCTAAGTATAGTCTCTCAATAAGTCCCTGCCTCTCCCAGGGCTTCAGAAGGGAGCTCGCTCTTTGTGGTGTGGCCTCTGGGGGACATCTTCAAACTCTGGCCTGTCCGACCTTCAGCTGCCTTTGCCGATTGTGTCTGTGGTTGCACAGGTCCGCAGTCAACATGGGACCCGATTCGATGTCACCTCTCACTTTCCGCATCTCACTTAGACGCTGCACCTCTACAAGCGCCAGGAGCCCCGATGCTCAATTCCTAATGAGCTGGGTTGCTACAGCAGAGTTGTGGGGGAACCTCCCTCAGGTCACAGAGCAAATGCACATCACCACTTCAGCCCCTCTCACCTCGCCTCGGTGTCCGATGCATCCGTTACGCTACTGGTGTGCCTGGGAGGCTTCAGTACGGCGCCCGGGACTCACAGCAGGTCCCTGCTCTCTACCAGATGGTGCCCGGGCCTCTCCGCTTCAGCCTTCCACCATGCCGTGTGGGTCTGTTCTATTCTGGCACCAGCATAAAGCCTCTCCAAAAAGCTCTTCCAGACCGGTCTCTGGGTCCTCTTCTGCAGGTAATAAAAGCTCGCTTACAACCAATGCTCACCTACGGCTTCGAATCTATGCAAGGCAAAGATGCAACAATATTGGACAACACCATCAGTCGTGCATACAGGGCAATATTCCACCTTACCACCTACTCATCACCAGCCCAAATTCGCCTCGAGTTCGGATTACAAAAACAAACAGTGGAGAGAAGAGGCGCATATATAAAAAGCTGGTGGAAAATTAGAAAAGCAGAACAAGGAACACTAAATGCTCATCTCTGGACTGAACTGACTAAACGAGACAAATCCCCAGCAAGGTCCTACTTAATGGAATCATTGGACATCCTGGGTCTAACAGAACTATGGGAGTCTCCAACTGACGCCGGTACCTTCAAAAGAGTGATAACCAAAGTCACCAAGGCGATCTCGTTAATAGAGGACAAGGCAATTTTAGCCAAGAGAGAGCATGGATGGGTGGCTCTGAAAGACTACACAAGTCTCAAACCACAACAGTATCTAACAATGGGACTCACACACAAAACAAAAAACAAGTTCCTTAACCTCCGCCTAGGTAACATACCTATAACGCCACACCTAGCACCCTGGAAAAGGGATAAAAAAATAAATCTTTGCAGACTATGCCTTTCCGGAAAGGAGGATCTTATACACATTATTTGTATTTGCAAAAACCTTATGGACATAAGGCGTTCCTTGTTTCGGGCCCGTTGGAATCAGAGGAGGATAACCAGCTGCAGACAGGCCGTGCTGCTCTGTTTTAACCCCACGGAAATTCAACTGAATTGCAGAACAACAACATTTTTTGATATAGCGGCGGGTAGACTCAAAGAAAAAACGGGACATTAATAGACTCAAACTATGACCTTTAATACTTTTAAAGATTTTAAACAAGCAGACATTTCACTCCTTTTCACTCTTCTTAAACCCAAATTTTTAGCAATGTTATTATTTTATTAAATGTTGTGCGTTTTTATTAACTGTGCAATAAACTAAACCTAAACCTATTCTGGCACCATCTTGCATCGCCTCTGTCCGGCATCCCGTGTTTGGTTGCTGACGATGTAGTCCGGTCCAGGCAGTCCCCACATTTCCCAGAGTATCCTGGCTAGGGAAACAAGGCTCGGGCTACACAACCACTACGACGATTAGTGTAGTGGGCGGCGGAGCTTGCAGGGAATGATACCACCTGATCACCCTCTTGGCCACGCCTCCAGGTTTGTTTTTGACTGTGTCCCAGTGGGGCGGTACTGCCTCACCTCTGATTTCCAACCATTCCCACACCTCTTCTGGTCAGTTAGAGAAATGCACCTTTCCCAGTGAGAGGACCTTCAATTTCGCAGGACACAGGAGCATATATTGAAGCTGTAGCACTTTCAGTTTTTGCTTGACACCAAGAAAGGATTTGCGCCGCTCCTGCACATGTTTTGTGTAGTCTGGGTAAATTGCCACCCTTTTGTTGCCGAAGAGGGAGGGAAGCCATTCACAAGCTGTTCGCAGGATGCTGTTCCTGTCGCTGTAGCTGAGGATTTTGGCTAAAATGGCTCTCGATGGAGCCCCCACTGGAGGGGATGGTACAGGTGCTCTGTGCGCTCTATCTACAACAAGAAATTTGGATAGGCCCGTCAGCTTGAGCTCGTTCTGCACCCAGTTTTTGACATACGTTTCGGTGGAGCCCCTCCTCCACTGTCTCGGGGAACGCTTGTAGTTGAAGATTATTGCATCAGGAGTAGCCTTCCGCATCCTCCGCTCATCAGTCCAGCTCCTTCATCACATTGGCCATCTGGGCCATTTGACATTTGAGGGGGACCAGCTCCCCCTGTAGCAACGCAATGTTGCCTTCGGCGGTTGGGACTTTGTCGGGAACTTTCCTGAGGTCCGTTCGCAGGAGATTACCATCAATGGACACCATTTCTATTTTATGTTCGAGCGCGGGCCAGGATTCTTGGATAGCTGCCAACAGTTGGGCCCTGGAGAGCTCTGGGCCACCCTTAGTTGCATCCCTGTGTCATGCATCCCCATTTGCCGTGTTATTCTTTGAGTAGGGTGGCTCGGGGTAGTATAGTGGTTTATGGTATTCGCTGGATGTGAGCAAGCCTGCTTGTCCTTACCCAATGATATGCTGTGGGGGATGGTCACTCACTTCTCTGGGCCACAGCGGGTGTGAGCTTCCCCTGACCAGGGGGTCCCTGGGAGCACAGGGTTGTTGCCACCACTTCGTTTTCCAGCTGCACGACCCAGAGACATTATACGGGCCACTGAGACTGGGCCTGACAGGGAGGGAGAGCCCCTTCAATCAATCAATCAGGGGTTGGTAAAGCACGCTACTCACCCGTGAGGGTCTCAAGGCGCTGTGGGGAGGGAAAAAGAGTGTGTTACTCCGGTCAGTTGAAAAGCCAGGTCTTGAGAGTCCGTCTAAAGGTGTGCAGGGTTGGTGATCGTCTTATTTCTACTGGTAGAGTGTTCCATGCTGTGTCCGCGGTGTGGGAGAAGGCTCTCCCACCAGCCCTGCTTCGGTGGATGTGGGGGACCACAGCCAAGGCGAGGTCGGCAGAACGGAGGTTCCTTTTGGGTGCGTGGTAGCTCATTCGGTCGTTGAGGTATTTGGGTCCGATGTTGTTAAGGGATTTATAGGCGTGCGTGAGTAGCTTGTAGGTGACCCTCTTTTCCACAGGGAGCCAGTGGAGTTCTCGCAGGTGTGGCGTCATGTGATCACGGCGCGGTATCTGTATCCCTAGGATGAGCCTGGTGGCCGCGTTCTGGATGGTCTGGAGATTTCGTAGTAGGGATTTGTTGATTCCGGTGTTGAGGGAGTTGCCGTAGTCGAGCCTGCTGGTGATAAGTGCGTTGGTGACGGTCTTTCTGCAGTCTGGGGGAATCCACTTGAAGGTCTTACGTAGGATCCGGAGGCAACTGAAACAGGTGGAGGAGATGGCGTTGATCTGGCGGTTCATGGAGAGGGAGGAGTCGAGGATTATGCCGAGGTTGCGAGCGTGGTCTGTCGGGGTGGGTGGGGTTCCCAGGGCGGGAGGCCACCAGAAGTCGTTCCATGCTGAGGGGCGGGGGTCGAAGATGAGGACCTCGGTTTTTTCGGAGTTGAGCTTTAGGCAGTTGTCCTTCATCCAGGTCACCACGTTTCTCATTCCCTCCTGGAAATTGAGTCTGGTGTCTTCTGGGTTGCTGGTGAGGGAGAGGATGAGCTGGGTGTCGTCCGCGTAGGACACAATGCTAAGTCCGTGCTGTCTGATGATGGCGGCGATAGGGGCCATGTAAATGTTGAAGAGGGTAGGGCTCAGAGAAGACCCCTGGGGGGCTCCGCAGACGATGTCAGTGGGCTCCGAGAGAAAGGGGGGGAGCATGACCCTCTGAGTTCTATCTGAGAGGAAGGAGTTGATCCAGTTGAGTGCAGTTCCTTGAATTCCTGCGTTGTGGAGTCTGGTGGTTAGCGTGCGGTGAGAGACAGTGTCGAACGCAGCGGAGAGGTCCAGGAGGATGAGGGCCGCGGTGTGGCCCCGGTCCATCAGCATGCGAATGTCGTCGGTGGCGGCGATCAGGGCCGTCTCCGTGCTGTGGTTGCTGTGAAACCGGACTGGGAGGGGTCCAGGATGGTGTTGTCTTCGATGAAGGTAGTGAGCTGGGTGTTTACGAGCCTTTCCGTGACTTTGGCAGCGAAAGGGAGGAGGGAGATGGGTCGGTAGTTTTTGAGGTCCGTTGGGTCAGCCGATGGCTTTTTGAGGAGGGGTTTCACTTCTGCGCATTTCCAGGCCATGGGGCAGGAGCCCGAGGCCAGGGAGGAGTTGATGTGCGGGCGTACTCGGGGGCGATAGCGGTGGAGCCTCTGTGGAAGATGTGGGGGGGCACGGATCCGTGGGGGCTCCAGAGTGGGTCTTCCTCTTGGTGGCGGCAGTGATTTTGATGGTCGCGGGGGTCCATGTAGTGATGGTTGGTTTGTCATTGATGGCCAATGCGGGGATGGATGTATTTGTCGGTTCGTTGAAGTTGTCGTACAGGGTCGCGATCTTCTGGTGGAAGAAGGTGCTGAGCTTGTTGCAGAGGTCCTGGGAGGGAGTGATGTTGGATGATTCGCAAGGTGGTTTGGTGTGATGCTTGATGACGTTGAAGAGCTCACTGGTGTTGTAAGCGTTGGAGTTTATGTTTTCCCTGATGAAAGTTCTTTTGGTATCCCTTATCAGTTGGTGATAGTTCTTCATGGCTGCTTTGTGGTCGGTGTGGGCTTCAGTGGTCTTTTGGTTTCTCCAAGTTTTCTCGAGTCGCCTGCAGGTGCGTCTGGCTTCTAGGAGTTTGGTGGTGAACCAGGCGGCTTTTGCCGGTTGCTTGGTGGCTGGCAGCCGGAGAGGGGCTAGCTCATCGGCGCAGCTGGTGATCCTTCGGTGGAGTTCCTCGGTGGCGGTGGCGGCGTCCGCAGTGGTGGTGGCTGAGGGGGGGGTCGCGAAGGAGGGTGGCGTTTAGCAGTTCTTACGTGATCTTGCTCCAGTTCCGGCGAGGTGGTCGCGGGGCTGGTTTGGGTGTGGGATGCGGTGAGTTCTTCAATGGTGGCGGTGGGTTGGGCGCGGGGCCCTGGTGGTCTGTAGATGAGCGTGCCACGTAGCGTAGTCTTGGGGTCGGTGTGGATCTGAAAGTGGAGGTGTTCTAAGTTGGGCAGAGTGCTGCATGGGCTGGCGGTGGAGAGTTGGAGGCAGGTTTTGTGTGCGATGTCGAGGCCTCCCCCCGGGCGGTTAGGGCGGTCTGTCCTCTTTAGCTTGTAGCCGTCTGGTATAGCTGTTGCGATGTCAGGACCAGAGGAAGCGGTGGTCCAGGTCTCGGTGAGAAAAGCGACGTCCGGGGCGAGGGTGTCGAGTAGGTCCCATATCTCTATGGCGTGCCGGTGCAGGGACCGAACGTTGAGAAGGATGCAGTGGATTAGGTTGGTGGGTTTGGCGGTAGGCGGCCTGTCGCTGGGGCCGGGTGAGGTGTTCATGGAGAAGGTGCTTCGGTAGTGGGCGCACGAGAAGGCTCCTAGTGTGGTGTCAGGTGAGGCCAGTACGCAGTGCTCGAGTTGGCTGGGTTTGAGTGCGAAGAGGCTGGCCAAGGTGTAGTGGCGGCGGCCTGGAAAACCAGGGGTCCTGGCGCTCGGTGCGGTCCAGGCTCGGACGGGCGCAGACGTGCTTGCCTTAGGCGCGCCCTTGGCGCGCCAGTGGCGCGGTCACTGTTTTGAAGGGGAGGGGGGCAGGAGTCGGCGGGGGGTGGGGGTTAAGTGAAAACACCGGGGGCCGGGGGCAGGAGGCGGCAAGTGCTTTGGCGATAGCAAGTACACTGAGCAACCTGTAAGGAGGAAGTGCACAACAGAAACCAAAAACACAAAACACACTTTACAGTAAAAGCGCTGGCGTCAGAGTGCTAGATCCCAAGACACCGAAAACCTGAGGCAGAGTCGGGCGCGAGGCTCGAACTCTGCTGCTGGGTAGTGGTGGGCGGAGAACTGAGTGCGGAGCTGCTGGGGAGAGTGCTGCCTGGCCGAGGTCAGGACAGCAACACGCGCTCCCCCGCAGCGGTCGCCGTTTTGAAGGGGAGGGGGGCTGGAGTCTGGCGGGGGGCGGTGCTTGAGTGAAAACACCGGGGGTCCGGAGGCGGCATGCACTCCGGCGATAGCAAGTACACTGAGCAACCTGTAAGGAGAAAGTGCGCAACAGAAACCAAAAACACAAAACACACTTTACAGTAAAAGCGCTGGCGTCAGAGCGCTAGATCCCAAGACACCGAAAACCTGAGGCAGAGTCGGGCACGAGGCTCGAACTCTGCTGCTGGTGAGGTTCTGGACTTTTAAGAGTCCAGAGGTGTCAGGGAAACAACACCCAAAGACCCCTGAGTTCCTTCCTGTCTTGGTGCACAAATAAACAGAGATGCGGGCTTCTTGATGGTGGCGTCAGAGACCAAGATTTATTTACTGCAGGGACACAGAAGTCATAGGAACCACACAAAGGCAGAATCTACGAGACTGTTCGAATTGCAAAAAGTGGGTTGCTCCTTAAATACACAAAATATGTCTTCAGGCAACATTACATGAATATCTTTCATGCCCAACCCGGTATCCCAAACAGACAATAAACATACACCAAACAATAATTAGTCGTAGGTTTTCAGTATTCGATCAAGTCTCTTTGTCAGTTTTCCATTCTTTGACCGATCCTCCCCATCATAAAAATCGTATCCTCCCCATTGTAAAAGCCCAGAAGGAGAGGAGCAGAGCCAGGTGTAAGGGATAGAAAAGTAGAATAAGAGGTGTTTATGGATCATAAACGGGCATGGCTACCGTCTTCGGCCTCTTAATCAGGACAATGGACACGAGAACCAGTATAGCAGGGCTGGCCTCAGGCAGGGGAGGCAGCTTGATTCTGCCTAGTCACGCAGCGTCAGCTCCCTCGGGCTCGAGCTTACGTGTCCTTAACAAGGTAATTCTGCCGGGGTCATTGCTCGTCCATTGACTATGTGAGGGCAAGAAACAAAATGGGTGCCGTATCTAAAATGGATGCCATGATTTTACAACAGGATGCCCTATTTCTCAGTGAATTCATGCTCGTAGCGCAGCGAAAACACTGTCATGCATTAGATGGATCATGTACGGTTCATTGGTACCAAAATCATGTCAGTACTATGATACCGAATACACGGGTTCGGATCGCTACAGAACCTCAGACCGTCCTTTTGCCCTTACATAGGCAATAACTTACTCTATGTCAGAGTCCATCTCTATGTTCATCAGGTCACTGATATGTTGCTGGAACATTATTCTATCTCGTGGCGTATCTCCAAAAACAGGTGGTCTTCTTACGCATGTTGAAACACAAAGGCCACATAAGGCAGGACCACACTGAACAATGAGACAACACGAGAATACAAATACCAACGCAACACCAGTGACTATCAGAACCTTCCATCCCCACGCAGATAACAGATTCCAGAACCATCCCATTAGTGACCAGTCACCTTCCTCTACATGAATAGAGTCAGAGATTTTGTGTAACTTAGAAATGGCCTTATATACCGTTGGCGCATTATCTGGGATAAAAACACAGCAACTCGATTGGATCATCCTACATACCCCACCTCGATCTGCAAGTAATACATCAAGGACCATACGATTCTGTAACGTCATGAGGCGATCCGCTTGAAGCTCAGCTGTCAGGTTACTAAGGGCACCCGCAGTTTCGGTAATAGTGGATTCAACTACCCGTTTTAGTTGGCGTAAGTTTCTACTGTTGGCCATAGGCCCCCAGAATGGAAGGAAACCTTTGAAGAAGTCTCCTGCTTCTTGGCCAGCAGTGTCTTCCTTATTGAAAACACCTCTCACAATTCTAGTTTTGTGATAATCCGGTGCAGCAGTGTATGTCGGAGGCAACAGTTGAGCAATATAACATGTGCCTGAAAAGTCAGCAGGCAGCCATGTATATGCTCTGTCTTTGCAAACAAAATAGGTGCTCTTAGCAGCTAAGAATGCAGGGGAAGACTGTGACGGGAAAACGTATGTTTCGGTACAGTCACTCTTCCCTAGTCGAGCTTTCGGATTCCTCCCATTTCCTTGCAAACAGACCTGACCTTGGTGGGGTACGACCCAGATCGGAGTCGAGCTCTTACGTTTGTTCTCACCCAAAGTAATGCCATATTCCGTAACATTCCAACCCATGTAAACTCGCAATTCATCCTTGGGAATAAACGGAGTGTTATTGACATCTCTAACCATGTCAGTAATTCCCTTTACCAAGGCTCTATTAGCGGAGTTATACCTAGTGGAACGCGGAGGTCGCGGGGATAGGTCTCTAGAGCATAGACGAACATGGTCTGAAATGCCCAAAATGATCCATTATAACTAAAAAGCAGAACCAGATAAGGGATACCCTTGTCCATGGTATGTGGTATCAAGCCACACACCCAGCAGTTCATTGTGTTTACCACTAGTTGGTGTTGGTGCAAGAGCTGAATGAAAGTGTTATTTATAAACTCAGAGCGTCGAGCTTGCTCATGTGCAGGAAAAGGATGGAAAGAATGAAAAGAAACAACAGTCGGAGAAACAGAAACATGGGGAGATACTGTACATGTAACAGGTGCAAAGATCAATTGAATACCAAAAATAATTCCGCCTACCAGAGTTATTAAAACAATCAGAAATGTCAGAGCACATTGCATTAGGAAACATTTGCTATACAATATTTCATACAGCTTTGTCTTGCGAGCATTTATGGCGTTAGCCCGTCGCAGTTCAGGAAGCTCCATCTTCTACAACCGTTCGCAACGGATGGTTTGTACCTGTTAAAAAATTGCCTCTGTCTACCCTGGGAGTTCCCAAAATAAACAGAAAAAACGACCTTGTGTCTGGTTCCCTGCAAGTTAAAACAAGGCACACGTTACGACCCTACGGTAACCCAGATGGCAAGGTGAGAGAACACCACAAAAAAAATAAAAAGAAACAAAAATTATAGAGCAAACTTCCTGACTGAATGGAAATGTGAAAGAGTTTTTTTTAAAATAGAAAGGTAATTATGCAATGCTATTGTTTTCTAAAATGAGAACGTAGATTGTATCTAAATTTTTCTGGTCTCGTCTGATCTTGAAACAATTGATCTACAGGTACAGTAATGTTCGAATCCACAGGTGACAAATGTTCACCTTGTACAACACTCTGTTCAGGGTTCGAAGGAACAGTTCCTGGTGGGGTATCAGAGTTCTGCGTTTCAATTCGTTTGTCCGTTATGTACTCTGCATCGCTGAAGGGGATGAGCCTAGGAACAGGTTCTGTCTCGGATACACCAAATCCCTGTCTAACCCAGTTGTCGTAGGGAAGTGGGAGAGAGACACGCTTCGTATGGCTAGCGTGCACCCAATTCTTCCTTCCAGCTAGGCGTACAGCAGTTCTTGTGGCCAGGAGCACTTGAAACGGGCCCACGAATCTTGGCTGGAGGTTCCGGGTTCGTTCAAAATTCCGCACCACAACTTGATCACCGGGTTTCAATGTGTGGCCGGGACTCTCTGGCAGTTTAGGCAAGGATTCAAATACCTGTTGATGAATAAGGCTCAATTTAGCAGTCAGGTCAAAAAGGTAATCAATCAACATTGGATATTCGATCTGTTTGAATTCCTTTGGCCTAGGGACTCCCCAAACATTAGCAGGACGACCAAACAAAATCTCATATGGGCTAAGCCCTACTCGAGAGTGTACAGTCGCTCTGGTGGACAGTAAAGCTAAAGGCAGTGCGTCTGGCCAAGATAGACCAGTGGAAGCTTGAATTTTAGCAAGTTTCAGCTTCAAGGTACCATTGTACCCTTCAACCAAACCTGCTGACTGTGGGTGATTCGCACTATGGAATTTCTGGGTGATTCCCAGACCCGCACACACACTCTTCATAACTTTCCCTACAAACTCACTTCCATTGTCCGACCAAACAATCCGTGGCATACCATACCTGGGGAAGTACTCTTTGAGGAGGATTTTGGCAGTAGACATAGCAGTGTTATCCTTTAACGGATACGCCTCAATCCATCTTGGGCAGAATTCTGACTTACTCTTGCGGTCTCAACAATCGTACTCAAAGTCGTAACTGCATACGCGGCCGTCACATCACCATTCTGTAGTTTAAAACATGACCCATCGACGTACAAAGTGCCATCTGGATCTAGTAACGCAGTATCTTTTAAATCAATCCTACCTTTTGTCTCTTCCTCAGTTCTAAAACAACAATCATAGGGCTCTGAATCACTCGACTCCTGAGTAGTCGGCAACAGCGTCGCTGGATTCAATATGTTGCATCGCTTGATCTGAATGTGACTTGCCAAAAGCGTCAGCTCATAGCCTGATAGTCTAGCACTGGTGAGGTGCTGAGTTTTCGTTCGATTCATGAGTGTATCCACAGCATGTGGAACCATGACTACTAACATGTTGTTCATGACTAGTCCAGCAGACTGTCGAATAGACACTGCAGCTGCTGCTGTAGCTCTCAAACAACTTGGCAATGCTCTGGCTACCGGATCTAATGTGGATGAGAAATACGCACAAGGTCGCTGTTTGTCACCAAATTGTTGCGTTAAAACACTCAACGCACAACCTTCTCTTTCATGGACATATAAAGTAAACGGCTTACTGTAGTCAGGAGTACCCAACACAGGAGCTGAACACAACGCATCACGTAAGTCGGAGAAGCTCTGTTGACATTCATCAGACCATGGCAAAGGGCTCGGAACACCTTTTCCAGTCAGGGCTACCAATGGTTTTGCCATGAGAGAAAAATTGGATCCATTGCCTGCAGTATGACGTAATACCCAAAAACACACGCACTTCTCTCTGTGTGCTTGGTACAGTCATCTGTGAAATTGCTTTGATTCTCTCTGGGGTCAACCTTCTTCCCTCCTTTGACAAAAGATGACCTAAGTAGGTCACTTCTTGGCAACAATATTGCAGTTTAGAAGGTGAAACCTTGTGATGTAAGTCTGACAAATGACGTAATAAAGAAATTGTAGCTGTTTTGCAAGTTTCCTTGTCATCAGCAGCCAGTAAAAGATCATCTACGTATTGGATCAGAGCAACACCAGGAGGAAGTACAAGAGCATCTAATTGACTTTTTAATGCTTGGCTGTAAATTGAAGGGCTCTCACAATAACCTTGTGGAGCGCGCTTGAACCTGAAACTGCGACAACCTAAGGAAAAACCAAAAATGTCTCTACTTTCCTCGGCTATCGGGATGCTGAAAAAGGCATTCTTCAAGTCTATCACTGTAAACCATGAGGCTGAGGCAGGAATCAACGTCAATAATGCAGTGATATCTGGTATCACAGGAAACTGTGGAATCAATATTTTGTTAACCTCTCTGAGGTCAATCACAAATCTGTAGATTGGAGGTTTGGAAGGGTCAGTGCGTTTCAAAATCGGCAGAACAGGACTATTGCAGACATTTCCTCTAGTTTCCTCTATCACATCTTTCTGTATTAAGTCTTTCACGATCAGTAAAAGTGCACGTTCACTTTCATTTGAAATCCGATACTGTGGGATTCGTGGGAATCTAACATTCGCTTTCAGACTCACCACATAAGGGGGAATTTCCAAAAGACCTACATCATTAGGACCAGTCGCCCAAAGAGTATCAGGGAGAGAACGCAGCTCCGGTGGGAGCTTATTCATTGACATGTACATTGGACAAATGACTCTCTTACCCAATGTGAGCTGTACTCCCGAAGGAGAACAGTACAGTGTCGCATGCAGGCGTTTCAACAAATCTAAACCAAGCAGATTCTCATTACAACCGGTTGTTAGAATAAGGGGTGCTTCTAGTTCGCATGGCCCTACAAAAATTGACAAAGGACTAGAAACAGGATTGTGAACAGGGGTGCCTGAGAAACCTACTGAAGTGTTCGTTAAGCCAGACAAAGGTGCGCCAGGGAGTTTCGCATGCATAATTGAACTTTTCGCCGCACCAGTATCCAACAGAAACGGTTCGACCACGCCTGATGTAACTACTGCGACATAAGGTCCACTCTGATCAACTGGAACTGATACTACTCCCTCTCTTTGCCTGTGGCTGTCCTAGTACTCGCTTTTCTGAATCTCTTCATTATTTTCATAGTAATCCTCAACATGATACTGTGGAGATCTACCTAGTTGCGTAGATTGTACATTTCGCTGATCGAAATAATTTGATAGGCGATCAGCCTGTGGAGTCATTGTACCACGTCCTCTACCTCTAGGAGCTTGCATAAACCCACCACTACCTCTCTGAGCTGGGACACCACTGGTTTGTGTGTGCAGTACTGGACACTCGTTCTTATAATGGCCCTCCTTTTTACAATAGGCGCACTGATTCCATGCTAACTGTTGTCGGGAAAAACCATAATTAAATCTTTGGGACGTCCCTTGCTGGAATTGTGGCTGTTGCTGAAACTGGGGTCGCTGCTGTGAATCTGACTGAATTGAGCGAGGCGGGTATGCCTGTTGCAAAAGAACTTTAGTTTTCAAATCTTTTGTCTTCTTCTCTGACTTTTCCTTCTCTTCTTTCTCTCTATTCTCGTAATACTGAGCAGTTGCAAGTATCTGTGCTGTCGTCGACACTGTCCATGCACTCTCAGAATCCTTTAAATTGTTACTAAGCTCAGGCAGTAAATTAAACACAAACTTGTCGACAAACAACCTCTGACCTCCCTCAGTACTCATATCTTGCCCACTGTGGTCTACGAAGGTCTCTTCAAATCTAGTGAAGAAGTCAGAGACGCTTTCGTCTTTCTTCTGCTTGCATGCTGATAGTTTATCCCAGTTGACCCGTAACGCTGGCATCAGTGTTTTCATCAGATTAATTATTCTGCCAGGTAAAGCAGCAATCAGAGGCTCAGGTTTAGCACCACCAACTTGTTGCGTGTCTGCCGCTATAATAGCTGACCAATCACCTCCTAAGGCAACTGGGTGGTTCTCTTGCCGGATCTTGGCCCATATAGGCTGTGGCACTACATTGCCAAATAGCATTTCGATGTCTGCCAAATTCATGACACACGCTTGAACTGTCTGCGTTAACTCTTTATAATAACCAGCAGGATTTTTACGTGGATCCGGTAATGCCTGTTTTACTGCTAATACTTCTGCCCGCTTCCAAGGGATGTGTATCCACACTCTATGGAAATGTGCTGGAGCAGCTGCAATACCCAAGTTCGCATCAGCTTGGACTGCTTCGCGCCATATGGGTGGAACTTCCCTCATCGGATATTGACCTCGTTTTTTCCTAGTAATCGGTGAACCATCAGAACCCCTTGGAGGCCGAAGAGGAGAATCATCCCTATAAGCTAAAATCAGTTCTATCGCTTCCCTTACTTCTGAACCTATCACCATTCCTGCGGCGAACTTTTGCTGAATATTTATCAAATCCGAGGGGACGGAATCTAAGTCATCGTCATCCCATTCCTCACGCAAAAGAGAACACATCACGTCAAAGACATAACGCTGAGTTGGTTCATTCCATTGCATAAATGTATCTGACACTCTTCGTGCATCATACTTCGCAGCTTTCGACATCCACCTAAGAGCTGTCGAATCTAATATTTCTCGTTCCTGGGGACCAGGAAACTGGCTACGTCTCTGTGTAGAGTCAGAAACGGGGGTCCCAATTAAAGACCTGTAGAGAGGAGTTAAGATATTAGTTACAGAGTCGGTTATTTTCCGACGAACAGAAAGCGGAGTCAGAATGTTTACAGAGTTCGGGAACAGGGAAGCTGGAGCAGATGAAATGGTAAGGGTGGGAGTAGCAGGTAAAGCAGTTTGTGAAACGACAGGCAAAGGCGGAATAGGCAACCCAGGAAGAGGGGGTGCCGAAGGAACATTAACCACAGGAAGGACAGGAGCTTGAATCAAAGGAAGTGGAGCAACTATTCCAGGCTGACCAGCAGCTGGCTGCACAACAGGTAGTAACTGTGGTGCTATATTACCCTGTGCATACGGTGGAGGTGATCTCAACAGATAAGACAACAGGGGATCCTTTTCAGAGTCCTCTATCGGCTTAGCAGGACAAGATCACCGGCGTTTGACACGGTCCATCACAACATCCTACTAAAAGTACTAGAACACAGAATGGGGTTGTCTGGGAAAGTGCTGTCTTGGTTCGCTTCCTTCCTACAGAATCGCTCTCAACGCATCAAACTAGGCAACTCATTCTCTGACGCCGCACCAATATGATGCGGAGTCCCTCAAGGGTCGACCATTTCCCGCAGACTCTTTAACCTATATATGGAACCACTAACTGAAATCCTCAATCAATCGAACATTTCATACCACATGTACGCAGACGACACACAACTATACTTAAAGTTTTCCTCCCTAGACGACTTCATTCAACTAAACAACACACTAGTCAAAACTCAGTCCTGGGAGGAGCCTAGCGCGCAACCAAGATGGCCGCGTAGGCTTACGGCTCTCGGGGGCCTCCGCAACCTCCCACGTCTATCCTGACTAAATCCTGGTTAATTTGACGGGCTTTTGCTGAGGAAGTTGCGCTGAGGTGCCACCCGTTTTCCAAATTCAGATCGGACGCCGGGAACCCGAATGGTTGCCCTCCGAAGTTTGCGGCCTGCTATTGCCTTGGTCCCGATCTCGAGTTGGTGAGGTGCCCGGGTACGAAGTGAACAACAGCGGCATGCTGGGCTTGACCTGCCACGTGCCCCGCACTTTCACTTTCGTTTTCAAGTTTGTTTTCTGAGACCGGCTGAGGGACCTTGGTGTTTCAGAGGAGCGCGGATGGCGGAGTGTCTGGCCTGACTTTCGGACTATCCACGGGCTTCCTGTCTGCGACTGCTGTGTTCCATTGAATTAGCTACCTGGTCCTTGTCCCTGGTGCTGGCGGGTGCCAACCTTGGTGGCCTCCGGACGATGGCGGCGAGACTAGACGGAGACAAGTCGAAACCCAAGTCAACCCGGAGGGGAGCCTATACTCAGGTCAACAACATGGATCGTTATGCGCAGACAAAGGGATCCCCTAGTGGCTCGCATAAATCGCCTGAGAGGTCCAAAGAGGTCTCGGGCCCATCATCAGAATTGACCCTGCAGGACGTCATGGGCGCCATTGAGGAGATGAAGGCTGCTGTGGGTCAGCGGTTTGATACCCTGGCTCATAAATTGGACGCGGTCCTGATCGATGTGAATTTGGTCAGGGCAGACCTGTCCAAAACCAACGAGCGGGTCGACTCCTTGACTCAAGCGGCGTCGAGCCTAACTGTGGATGTGGCCGCCCTGCAGACGGAGGTCCGTAGGTTGCGGCTAGCCAGTGACCTGACGGATCGTCGAATTGAGGACTCCGAAAGCAGGGCTAGACGGAACAATGTTAGTATCATTGGAGTGCCGGAAAGATCGGAGGAATCTGCTGCTGATCTTTTTGTGGAGGATCTGGTGATCAATCGTCTCGCGCCCAAGGGATTGAGCAAGTTCTTTGCGGTGGAGCGGGCCCACAGGATTCCGGGTGGTGCGCCCAAAGTGGGTGCTCCCCCGTGGCCTATAATCGCCCGACTCTTTAACTTTCGGGATAGGGATGCTATCCTTCAGGCGTCGAGGGTGGCCGGGCCGCTGAAGTTTGAGAACTCTAATGTCAGCTTTTACCCGGACTTCACGCAAGCGGTCCAAAAACAACGGCTGGGATTTTTGGGCGTCAAACGGCGCTTGAGGGACATGGAGCTGAAATACGCAATGTTATTCCCGGCTAAGCTGCGGGTTGAGTTCCGGGGTTGCTCACACTTCTTCGACCGGCCGAAGGCGGTTGGAGACTGGTTGGATGCCCTGCCTCGGGGACAGGATCGAGACACTCGGATGGCGGAGAGCGGAGAGGATTTGGTGGAGCAGGACTAGAACTTGGTTCCTGGTGATGGACTAGACTGGTGACGTTTGGTACCTTGGCTCAACTGGACACTAGTTTGACACAATATGCCCTTCAAATGCCTGGAGGTTGTGGGGAGCTTATTGGGGCCCTTTCCTCCTTCTGGGGTTCTTTTCGTGGTATATGTTAGGGCGACAGGCACACTGCGAGTTGGGGGGGCTGTTTGGGCTCAAGCAGGGGTGCAGGGAGGGGTGAGTTGTGGTTTGGGGATTGTTGGGGAGGGGGGTTGTTGGGGACTGTTTGTTTGTTTCGCAAGGCAATGTGAAGTTCTCTGCTGACTTGTCCGGGTTGTGCTTTCCGGGATGTGGGTATCATGCACGGGAGTGGGGTGGGGGGTAGGGGATTGAGAATCCTTTCGTGGAATGTGAATGGATTGGGGGACAGGATCAAGCGCGGGGTGGTGTTGCAGTTTTTTAAACGGATTTCGCCCGACATTGTTTTTCTGCAGGAGACACATTTGATTGGGAACTCCTTCTATGCCCTAAATAGGAGGGGCTATCGCCTCACCGCTCACTCTGGTTTCACTTCTGGCTCGAGGGGAGTGGGCATTTTGGTTAGGGCCTCTCTCCCACTGGAGGTGGACGAGGTGCTTCACGATGATAGGGGGCGCTATGTGGCACTGGTGGGGAGGTGGGAGGGTAGGACTGTTTCGCTCGTTGCTGTTTATGTGCCTCCGGGGTTGCAGACGGCTACATTTGCTGATTTGGGGCGTCTGGTCCTGGGACTCCCTGGGGGGGTTCTGGTGTTGGGGGGTGACTTTAACGCTGTTGTATCCGGGTTGGAGGACCGTCGCCCCCCCAGGGATCTCCCGAGGGCCCAGGCCTGGTTGGGTGGCTTTCTGGACACTTTGGGGCTTGTAGATTGCTGGAGATTGATGCACCCGGGACAGGCGCAGTACACCTTTCACTCGGGGGCCCATGGGAGTCTTTCGAGACTCGATTACATGCTTATGCCGGCGATACAAGCTGGGATGATTGGGGAGGTGCGTCATTTGGCCTGAGGTATTTCTGACCATTCCCCTAAATGGTTGCAACTGAAGGTTGTCCCTGAGGCAGAGGGGAGAGTAGTGCCCATTAACCCCTGGTATTTACGTAACCCTAAGATCCGCGCGGAGATGGTCAAGTCCACCGATCACTACTTCAACGATAATGTGGGGTCGGTGTCGTCGGCTGTCTCCCTATGGGAGGGTTATAAAGTGGTGGTCAGGGGGCAGGCCTTGTCACTTATCTCCCATGTTAAGAGGTGCGGGAGAGCAGAGGTGGTTCGCCTGGAATCTGAAATAGCTGAAATGGAGGAGGACTTGGCGCGGGGGTCACTGACGAGAAATTGCACATTCTCAGCCTCAAACAATCAGATTATAGAGCGTTGGTCACTGAGGCCGCTAAAGGGATGAGTAGAGAGCAGCAAGGATGACTGTATGATGTGGGGGATAAGGCCGGAAAGTTGATTGCTTGGTTGGATACGAAGGAGAGAGCGAGCAGGGTGGTGCCCGTGGTGGAGAGAATGGATGGAGTGCGTGTGACGGACCCTGTGGAGATTGTTGACTGCTTCGTGGATTATTTCCGCGGGGTATACTCTCCGGTTTCTGTGCGTTCGGAGGAGGATTCTCATCTGTTGCTTGGAGACATCGCACTGCCAACCCTATCGGAGGCTGATGCAAAACTGATGGAGGCAAAGTTGTCGTCAGATGAGATCGCTTTGTCCACTCGCTCGATCGCGTCTGGTAAGGCTGTGGGTCCTAATGGTCTTCCCATTGAACTGTATAAGTTGCGTCCCGATAAGATAGCGCCGTATCTTCGGGACATGTTTTTCGCGGCACGTGCGGCGGGTTTCCTTCCCCCTGACCAACGTCTCGCCACCATAGTTGTGATACACAAAGAGGGGAAGCCGCGAGATCGCTGCGCCTCCTATAGGCCCATTTCGCTGTTGAACGCAGAACCAAAAATCCTGGCTAAGGTATTGGCTAATCGGCTGGTTCGGGTCGTGGGTGACCTGATTCATCAGGATCAGTCCGGTTTTATACCCCATCGGAATACTGCCCTGGATTTGAGGCTGTTGCACGGCGTGCTTGCTAGAGCGGAGTTTATACGTGAGCCGGCCATCTTGGCATCTTTAGATGCTACTATGGCGTTCGACACTTTGGAGTGGCCGTATATTTGGGCCGTGTTGGCGAAATTCGGGTTCGGCCCTGAGTTCATTGGTTGGGTAAAATTACTGTATGCTGACCCATTGGCTCAGGTTGTGGTGAATGGTAGGGTGTCGGCTCCCTTCGCACTGGGGAGAGGTACGCGGCAGGGTTGTCCGTTATCACCCCTTCTTTTTGCACTTTCTTTGGAGCCTCTCGCCGCTTGGTTGCGTTGGGAGCCGTCGCTGCGGGGTATTAGATGGACGCCGGAGTTCGAGGACCGTGTCTCCCTTTACGCGGATGACATCCTTCTGTATCTTACCTCTCCCCGACAGTCGCTAATTGTATTGGTGGATGTATTGATTTCCTTTGGTCGCAACTCTGGCCTGGTTATTAACTGGGCCAAGTCATGTGTTTACGTCCTCTCGGGCGAGGCCCCCCTCCTACCGCGGGATTGTCCTATCCAGATTGCTACACTGGGGTTCAAATATTTGGGAATCTTTATCTCTCTGGATCCCGCGGTCCGCTATGAGCGAAACCTTCTCCCTCCCCTCCAGCGATTGAAGGCCGACGTCGCGAGGTGGCGACGACTTCCGCTCTCGCCGCTCGGACGGGCGGCATTGTTTAAAATGATGTCGCTACCTCGCTTCTTGTACGCTTTGCAAAACACTCTAGATGTCATGCCAGCCCGTTATTTTCGTGAGGTGGAGGGTCTTCAGCGCCAACTGTTTTGGGACGGGCGGCCGCGGATCGCTCTCGCCAAGTTGACGCTCCCTTGGTACGATGGGGGGGTCGCCCTCCCCGATATTAAAAGATACTATTGGGCGTCTCAATTGGCGGCGGTGAACCACGGGATATATGGTCCTGCCTTAAATCCGGCCTTCGAGATGGATAAATTACTGCTTCCGGGTGGGGATTATAACAGGGTGCTGTATTCGGTGACCCCGGATGCGCGGTTGACGGGACCCACGCGGGTCGCGGTACGTGTGTGGCATGCGGCGAGTGCTGCGATGGGGTGGAGGGATCGCTTGACTCGGGCGACGCCGTTGTATGCCTCCGAGCGGCTGGGTTGTTTGTGGAAAACGAAAGGCTTTGAGAAATGGGATATGATTGGTATATGTAAGGTGGGTGATCTTTGGGCAAAGAGGTCTTTCAAAACGTTTGAAATGCTTAAAACCGAATACAAATTAAATGATAGAGAGTACTTCCGGTATGCACAAGTCTACCATGCGCTGTGTTCCGTCTTCCCGGACGCTGCTGCTATCCCCGAATATTCCCAGCTGGAGGATAGAGTGTTGGATGGCTATGTGCCTGACAGCACTATCTCTCTGATCTACAAAAAACTTATTAATGATCGCGCGGACTTGCTGATCCGTCTCAGGGAGGCATGGACGGGCGACGGCTTGGAACTGGACGATGAGGACTGGGTATCGGCGGTGGCCTCCCCGAAAGAGGTGGCGATCCCGGCCCGCTTACGAATTGTACAGCTGAAGATCCTCCATAGAGTGTATGTCACGGGGCCCGGTTTGCTACGTATGGGTTACTCGAGGGATGGAATGTGTAAGCGTGGATGTGGCCTGTCGGGCACCTTTCTTCATATCCTATGGGAATGTTCGGAGGTTGTGCGATTTTGGAACGGTATCCACGCCGTAATGGAGGAGGTCACGCATGTCGCTCTGTCGCCAGAGGCTAGGAGGTGTTTGTTGAATGTCTGGGAACCGAATGACTATAATGTGGCACAGACGCAGTGGGTGACTCTGGGGTACATGGTGGCTAAGCGTAACATAGCACAGCTGTGGGGTTCCCCGAGGCCGCCCAAGATCGCGGTATGGAAGGAGAATATGGACTGGTGTATGTTTAGGGAGAAGACGGTGTATGTGGCGAGAGGCAAGCCTGGGAAGTGGACGAAGGTATGGGGTCCATGGAATTCATATCGTGGACATATCTGCACCCCGCCTCTGCCGTTAGAGGTCGATATTGCTTTGTCCCCCTAGCCACGCATTCTGCGGGATTGTGTGAAGTGTGTTCTATGTTTTGTCTTCCCGTTGCCCCCCGCTGCCACTTCCTGTCAAGAACTGCTTTGGATACTGTACGTTGTCCCCCGTCCTGGGAAGCGCACGCTGCTATTTCGGACTCTCATTGCCTTGAGTGTGTTTTGCATTTAATAGAAAATTAAACTGTTTTTTCCGATTGCTCTTGGCCTATGGCCACGGCCGGTTGCATGTGCTCACGAACTGCCGGGAGCTTTGCTTCTGGTTCATTTGAATGTGTGGCGTTGCATTGCGGGCCCTCGGGCTCTGTAGCGGCCGGCCTTGGTGGTTGTAGGCCCTTGTATGTATTTTATTGTGTAATAAAGGTTTCTTTAAAAAAAAAAAAAAAAAAAGTCCTGGCTCTCTCAAAACAACCTCAAGCTGAATTCTCTGAAAACCAAATTCCTTCTTTTCTCCCGACAAAACAGCTCCACATTCATCCGAGAACCTAAACACCCTCAATTGCAAACCTACCATCATTGACTCCACAAAATCCCTTGGAATAACACTAGACAAGAATCTAAACATGAGAGCTCACATCAGTGCTATCACGCGCAGTGCAACATTCCAACTCAGATAACTGAAGAAATTGAAACCATTTCTGCCATCTTCAGACTTCAAACAAGCAGTACAATCACTTGTGGTCTCCAGATTAGAATACGGCTCGGCGACTGTGTCAGATCTACCCAAAGCAAGAACAGCTCCACTCAAATCGACTCTTAATGCTGCAGCGAGACTGATAACAGGGACTAGACGCTTTGACCACATCACCCCCTCCCTTTGGTACCTAGACTGGCTGCCTATTGAAGCAAGAACTCAACTGAAAATTGCCTGCCTCACACACAAAGCACTACATTTTAACGAACCAAGGGGCATATCATCAAGGGACTTATTGCCACGTTAGCGTCAGTTTTCGGCAATAAAGCGGCGATAATTTTATCGCCCTTTCAACAAGGCGTCGCTAACCCCCTTTAGCGTTACTTTTCCAGCGATAGCAACTGGAAATTTATCGCATTGCACGTCAGCAATAATCAATGCCAATGATATGCAAAGTAGGCGTTCCTGACTAAAATTTCACGAAAATAGTCACTAACACATCTTCTCACTATTATCAATGATATCGCTAACCCGCTTAGCTACAAAAAAAGTCACGCTAACGCCTGTTATCTCCAGTTATTAACTCCTGATAAAAACCTGACTTACACTGGAGATGAGTGGGTGTATGTAAGGGAGACTAGGCCAGAGCTCCCTCAGACCAGCCACAGAAGCCATGGAGGTAGTCATCATGCAGATTGGAGTCCCACCAAGGCAACAACAACCACCGCCAATGCCACCACCCCCAGGACCACCACCACAGATGCAGCGACGAAGAAGACAGCGGGCACTGCGCTGACGTGTTTACCTCTCAGACTTAAGGCCAGAAGTCATAGCCCACTACAGGCTCAAAAGGACATCCATCCAGCATATCCTGACCCTGATTGCCCACAGGCTGATGCCACCAACACAGCGGAGAACCAACATCCCTCCGCAGACAAAACTGCTTGCTGTGCTGCACATTTTGGCCTCTGGGACATTCCAACCAACAACAGCCAGAGTCGGTGGAGTATCACAGGCAGCCTTCTCAACCTTCCTCCCCACTCCCTTGGATGGCATACTCAGCCTGATTCCCCAGCACCTTCACTTCCCCAACACTGTACAGGAGCAGATTGCCATCAAGCAAGGATTCCATGCCATTGCTGGCTTACCACAGGTGGTGGGTGCAATTGACAGCACACATGTATCATTTGTGCCCCCTGTGGACAGCGCACACATATACCGCAACAGGAAGCACACCTATTCAATGAATGTGCAGGCAATAGTGGACCACCGCGGACTGTTCACAAATGTCATTGCCAAATTCCCAGGGAGTGTGCATGATGCATTCATCTTCCGACACTGCATCATAAACCAGCGCTTCCAGGATGGCACATATGGAAATTCATTGCTTGTTGGTAAGTACCAATTGAACACACCACATGCCCAAAAAACACAATCATGTTGACCCATCAAGAGGGAGGATGTAAATACGTTGCCTAGGTACTGATAGGGGGGGGGGGCACAAAAGACATGAGCACATCACTTCGTGCCACATGCTGATGTATTGTGTACGAGGATGAGGTATACAGGCTCCACTGCGTGGAGCACGGGTACTCATAGTACGGCCCGCGGGCCGCCACCGGCCCGGCAAGCCTTTCTTGGTGGCCCACGGACCTTGCAGACATTGTACCTGTTTCTCATTTTTTTTATATTTTAGAAGAGTGTCAGCAAACACTGCCGCAGCAGCGCGGACTCCGAGAGACTCTGCTCTAAGGGGGCCGGGCGATTCCAGCAATAGTCAGAGTGGAGATGCAGGTGCGCTAAGAGGTGAAATATAACAAAAGCTCGTTAACAAGTAAATGGTCCATTAAAGACCTGTGAAGTACTGGGGTGCGGCTGTGTGTGTGTGCCCAGGAAGCTGTCTCAGCCCAGGCTGCCAGGGGCGGGGGGAGGTGACAGAGGGTGACAGAGGGAGAGAGAGGGAAAGAGACAGAGGGAGGGAGACAGAGGGAGGAGGGCGACAGAGGGAGGAGGGCGAGATAGAGGGAGGGCGAGACAGAGGGAGGGCGAGACAGAAAGAGGGTGAGACAGAGGGAGGGCGAGACAGAGGGAGGGGGACAGAGAGAGGGGGACAGAGGGAGGGGGACGGAGAGAGAGGGAGACGGAGAGGGAGGGAGATGGAGGGAGGAGGGAGACGGATGGAGGAGGGCGACAGAGGAAGGGTGATAGAGGGTAAGATAGAGCGAGGGAGAGAGAGCGAGGGAGAGAGACGGAGGGAGGGAGAGGGAGAGAGAGGGAAAGAGGGGGGAGAGAGAGAGTGAGAGGGAGAGAGAGAGAGAGAGAGAGAGAGAGGGGGGGAGAGAGAGAGAGAGAGAGAGAGAGATAGAGAGAGAGATACATATAAAGATAAAGATGTGTGTATGCCGGGTCTGGTGGCTCAGTGAACGAGGGCGTCTGCTGCAGGGGCCTGTGTTCAACCACATGGTCAGTTTCTTTTTTTACTAGCCCCGCCCCCTTTCCCACGACCCCGCCCCTACCGGTGAGGCCCTCTGCCACAAACCACACTGTAAATTTGGGCCCAGAGAGAAAGTATGTGAGTACCCATGGCGTAGAGTAACCCCCAGCACCTGACCATCCATGTAGCTAATCAAAGTCATCCTCACTGGTATCCCGGTCCGGTGTGTGGTCGCATTGTTGAGGAAGATGATTATGTTGCAGTTCTTGTTGCTGGTGACCTATTAGAGTGACCCAATGTTGCATAAGTACTCACACATGTAAAATCAGTGTGTCAAGTCAGAGGTTTGTTGTGACCAAGGTTGTAACAATACACTTTGATTGTAGGATGTGCATTGTGGGGCAAATGTGCATGCATAGGCCGAAAAATGTGTCATGAAACCACCATCTAGCGCCATTGGTGTTGACTGCCGTGTTGTGGGTGCTGCTGTTGATGGGTTTTAGTAGCATCTCCTCTCTGCTACACATATTTCTCATTCTCACACCTGTGCTATGGTGTGTCATGTGGTTGCCCGGTGAGTAAGTGGATATGTATTCGGTCACTACTTGTGTGTTGAAATTGATCTGTTAAATGCTAATCCATTACAGATGCAAAGAAGTGTGCAAAGGTGAGCCATGCCATGTGTATCAGCATGGTGAAGTGTGTGGACAGTCAGATCTTGTCAAATAAACCACATAGTGTAAATGATTTTGAGAAGTTGTGTCATGTGAGTTTCATGCTTTGCTAGTGACAGATGACGCAGGCCAGTAAGTTTACGTTGTGTCACAAGTTATTGTTGATGGTGTGTGCAAACCTTCACTGTATCCAGTGGGCCCTGCAGGGGAGGTGGCTGCGGTCTGTTCCTTCGTTTTAGCTCTGGACATACAATTGCATAGCTTGTGTGGTGTCACAGGTCTGCCATCAGCATGAGATGCATGTCTGAATGTGAGCTGTGTCAGGTGTGGCCTATGTCATTTGAACATTCACATGGCGGTGAATGCGAGGAGTGTGGATCAGTGCCATGGCTAGATGTTAGGAGAGCCAGGCTGCCTGTTGGTGTCTGTGGTTTTTGTGCAGGTCTCATTCCCATTTTGTACACTTGTAGTGACACTTATGCAACCGTGCAGCAAACACCAGCAAAATGGATGGTTGGAGGATCAGCACTGAGGTAATGTACTCAGCATTGATGCCGCTAAATAGCCAGAAGCAACACATGTCTAACCTAAGTCTAAAAATAGCAAAAATCACAATGGACAAAACTGTCAACACTGCCAACATAGTATGCCTAATGAATCATGTACCCATCTACCCATTACATGTCATAGGTGATCAAGGATATGCTCTCTGCCCGTGGATGATGACACCCATAAGAAACCCCACCACCCAGGCACAGAGGCAGTACAATGCTGCAAATCGACGCACACGTGGTATCGTGGAGCGTACATTTGGCGTGCTCAAGTCACGTTTCCATTGCCTGGATATTACAGGTGGCAAACTACTGTACAGCTCAGAAATAGTAAATAAAATCATACTAACATGTTGTGTATTGCACAACATTTGTGTTCGCACAAATGCCCCCTGGATCCAAGTGCCTACAGCACCGGGCGATGACCAGGATGATGAGGAAGATCAGCGAGGTGGCCCACTCCCCACAGCCACTGCTGCTGGAATTGCCCGAAGGGACAGGATAATAAACAATTACTTCACTTGACAAAAACAAAGACATGTGTATGGAAAATTACCTCAATAACTGTTTGTGACAATAAACAAACTCAACACACATACCCTGTCTGCAAGTTACTCTCCTGCATTAGTATATCACTATGAAATTTTACCATTGTACAATAATTGCAAGTAAGAGTCCAAAAGTAAAATCATGGTGTGTATGTTTCATCATCACAGAGATGCAATAGTGTGTCAATCGTGCACAACTTGACTTTACAAGGAGTAAAATCTGGAACACAATTCCTCAATGGTTGTGTCAAATAGTATGTAATTCATGATTCACAGGGTGTACTTGATATGAAAAATGGAAATGTATGGGTTTGTAAGTGCAAAATAATGAATTTTAAGGTTAATTCGGTGTTAAATTTCACTGTTAAGGCCGTGTTAAGGGGGACAAATCAGAAAATTGGGTGTGGAATGGGGCTAAAATCTGAGAAATGGGTGTGGAATGGGGCTCAAATCTGAGAAGTGGGTGTGATCTGTGTGTCTAAGCAGAAAAATGGGTGTGAAATTGGGGCTCAAATCAGAAAAATGGGTCATAAATAGTGGGCAAATCTGAAAAGTGGGTGTGAACTGTGGGTCTAAGCAGAAAAATGGGTGTGAAATTGGGGATCAAATCGGAAAAATGGGTCATAAATTGTGGCCAAATCTGAAAAGTGGGTATGAACTGTGGGTCTAAGCAGAAAAATGGGTGTGAAATTGGGGCTCAAATATGAAAAATGGGTCAGAAATTGTGGACAAATCTGAAAAGTGGGTGTAAAATGGTGCCAATTCTGAAAAAATATCTCTGCATGCATCCAAGACATTGAATGAGCTCACATGCACACCATCTCTGGACACCTTCATGAAGACAGTCGAGACCGGTCTCTACGTTGATCAAATCGGCTCATTGGCAGTAAGACCCAACAGACAAGACAAACTATCTGACCATCTCCCTGCACCCTGTGGTGGACAAAGTCACTGAGAGACTCATAAACACCCAGCTGACTGGCTACATTGAGGAGAACTCCATCATGGACCACTCCCAGTCTGTGTTTGGCATCAAGCACAGCACCAAGAACGTACACTATGCTGCCAATAATTACATATGCATGCCACTTGACCTGGGTCACATTGTGGCCAACACATCCTACTACACCTCTATGCAGCCTTAAACACCGTCTCAGACCGCACCCGATACGCAACAATCCACGACCCGGGGATACGAGGAACCGCCCTCCCATGGATCCACTCCTTCCTCTCCGCAATAACTCAAAAGATCACACACCCCCCCTCCATCTCCGAACCCACAGAGACCAACTGTGGAGTACCCCAGGGACCGTCTCTAAGCCCCACGCTTCTCAACAGCTACATGGCCACCCTCACCGCTATTGTCAGCCAGCATGGGCTTAGCATATCATCACACACAGAGGACACACAGCTCATCCTCTCCCTCACGAAGAAAGCCAAAGACACAAAATCCTGCGCCCAGAAATGAATGTCGGAACTTGCTGATTGGATGAAAACCATCTGCCTAAGCTCAACTCAGAGGAGAATGACCTCCTCATCCCTGGTCCATCCACATGTGCATGGGACAAACCCTGGTGGATCTCTGGCCTTGTGAGCCTGCCCTCAGTGACAGACCATGCACGCAAACTTGGCATCATCCACGACTCCTCCATCATCCTGGTCTGCCAGATCAACTCCATTGCCTGCAACAGCTACAACTGCATCCTGATCCAACGCAACAAATTCCAATGGGTAACACCATAATGCCTCAAATATGTCATCAATGCACTCATCACCAGCAGACTGGAGTACGGCAACGCACTCAACGCAGGGATCAACAAAACGCCACTACACAAGCTAGAAAACACACAGAAGGCTGCTGACAGACCCGTCATCAGAACCCCATGTCACAAACCCATTAGCCAACACATACAAAACACCCACTGGCTCACTGTCAAGAATAAAGTAACCGTCAAATTACTCAGACACGCCTACAAATCACTCCACATCATCGGACACAAAGACATCCACGAGAGAGCCACCCCAACATCCCCAAGAGGGACTGCTTCTCGGCCAACTTTGCCCTCGCACACTCCCTGGATCCGCACATCTAGAGCGGGAGGAAGACCTTTCACCTATGTTGCAGGTAAAGCCATGAGCGAGATGACAGTCTACATCAAACACTCCACCACCATGCACGCTTACATGCGGAACAACTAAGCATGGCTATTTGACTGTGACGGAGCTGCACTCTCACTTCCCCACAGCGACTTGTGAGCAGCATGGGTGAGTAGCACAAATCATGCGCACACTCATTGTCTGATTGATCTGCGCACATACTCATCGCCCACAGACCACCACAGGTGAGTAGTGCCCTGACAATTCACATTATTTTTGGAATACATTTATGTGAAAGTTGCTATGGAGATGGTGATCATACATGTTGCATGCAATTTAGGCTGTCAACTGTCATGAAATATAAAATGCAGGCTGTCCTCATTGTGCAAAGCAATCTTTACATCTTTACATTGTATTATTGTGCTTTGATATTAAATTTGCTGTGAGTGTCCATCTGTGTATGAAATTTGTCTTGGCGTGAAACATTCACGCACAGGCGATGTTTTCATCATCCACACTATGGAAAATACATCGCTGTACCATACTGTATCAGCATTGGGACATTTTTCATCGCATTCAAGAAAACGGGCCGCATACACATCACAGTTTCAGACTAAGGACCTTTGGCCTATATGCGTGCAGATTTTTATCGCATTCAAGAAAATGGGCCGCATACATATAACAGTCTTAGACTAAGGACCTTTGCAACCTATTTGAGTGCAGGTTTTTATCGCATTCCTTAAAAAGAGCCGCAAACACACAGGAAGTGATGTATGCATGCTTCCTGTCTCACAGGGGAGTGGGCTTCACTTTCACTTTCACTTTTGAGCACTTTGCTGGTTATTGTGCTGAGTGAAGGAGGTATCTGGTGGTTTGTGGTGTTGGGCTGAGAGTTTGACACTGTTGCTGTGTCCTGTCAAAAGTGTCTGTATAATCTGTTTTTATTGTTTTAAATTGTTTAAGTGTCTACTGTCCTGTCTTGTTGTGTTTGTGTAGGGTTATTTAGTTAGAGTTTGTTTAGAGGATTATTATTTGTAAGGATTTAGTGGGTACTGGGGTGCAGGGAGATGCCGGCTGTGGGAAGGTTAGGGAGGATGACTGAGGGGGCATTTGGGGGCTTCCTCTGGATGGTAAAATTTTACCTTCCATTGATGTTTGGAGAGGGGAGGGCGTATCCTGCAGGGGTACAAAGTCACAGTCCGGAAGCTGCGGTGGGAGCGTGTGCGTGCCCAGATGCTCCGGTGCTTTGGAGTGGACCGGAACATGCGCCAGTGGAAGCACCGCTGGCAGGACATGCTGGCACGTGAGGCCGACCTCCTAGATTTCACTGGAGTAATGCCTGGCCTACAGGGTGGTAAATACAAAGCCTATTTTACTCCATCACTAATGTTATGTACATAAATAAGTGACGTGTGTGACAAGAAGGTATGAAGTCAAAATGCTGTCTCAACACAGTGACAGCGTGACAACGTGGTCCAGACAATGCAATTTGCAAAAAACACTTGAGCATGATTCACGGGACTTTGGATTGGTATGAATTAGTCTTCCCACAACAGTGTGTGCAACATTAGAGAAGGTGTTTGAGTAGTCAATCCTAATATCCCTTATTGTAGAGCGCCATCAAGTGCAAGTTGTAGTGACGAGTTGCGTTGTAATGACCGCGTGGAAATATATTTGCGCTGTAAAGACCACATATGGAACGGAGGTCTCCCGTGTGACACTTTTAAAAAAATGACATGCTAATTGAGAGTGGCTACTCAGCAGTAAGGGTCGCAAGGCTTTGCATGTTTAAGTACATCAAGGGGGGGTGTCTGTCAAAGAGATATGTCCAGGGTTTATCATCCTTGATGGTGAGCAATGTTGTCTGTCGGAGGTGGAGTGGAATGTCATCACAGGCTGTGTCTGCAAGGTAGGAAAAGGAGCAGACTTACAATCTGGTCTCTCTGGTGCAGCTGAACATGTTTTAGGATAGATGGCTTGATCATAGGGTCCTTTGGTGTGTGTTGAAAGTGAGTTGTACGCTAAGGTATGCTGGCCCAGTGTTGAGGAGGGCTGTGTAAGCGGGCTGAACATCGTGGAGGAGGACTCTAGCTCCAATGTAGAGACAGTGGAGTGTGCGCAGTTGGTGGGAGATGTGTCAGTGTCCTGGCAGTGCGAGGATCAGTCCTGCGGTGGCATGTGGGATGTCCTGTAGCTTGCGGATGTAGTTTGTCTTAATTCTGGCATGGAGATTTGAGCTGTATTTGGGTGAGCTGTTGCCCAGGCCATGAGTGACTGTCCATGTGTGTTTGAGTGGGATTCATGTGATGGCCTAACATAGGAGGCAGAGGGTGTGGAAGCAGGAGGAGGAGATGGGGTAGATCTTGCGGTTCATTAACATATTTGAGTTCATGAAGATTCACAGGTTGCGTGCATTGTTCGTAGGGGTGTGTGGTTTTACAAGTGCATTGGATCACCATGTGTAAATCCATGCGTCTCTGCCTTGGAGCCTGACGGGAACTGATGTTTTGTTGTTGTTCAGTTGTAGGCAGCTGTCTGCCATCCATATGGAAAGGCCTTCCATGCCTTCGCAATAGTTGTGTATGGCGGAGATGTGTCATTTGGATGTGAAGAGGAGGAGTTGTTTGTCGTCGGCGTATGGTACAATGTTGAGTCCATAGCTTATGACGAATATGGCAGGCGGAGCCATGTAGATGTTGCAGAGCGTAGGGCTGAGGGCGGTTCCCTGGTGGACTCCACAGCTTGCTGTAGTAGGGTCTGAGAGGAAAGGGGGGGAGTCTGACCCACAGCGTTTGTATGTAGAGGAAGGAGCAGATCCAGTTGAGAGCCTTCTCTTGGATCCCTGCATAATGGAGTCTGCATATTGGTGTGTGTTGAGAGACAGTGTTGAACGCCCCAGAGAGGTCAAGTATGATGAGGGCAGCAGTGTTTCCTTTGTCCAGTAGGGTGCGGATGTCATCCCTTGCGTTGAGGATGGTGGTTCATAGACTGTGGTTTAACATGATGCTGTATTGCGATGAGTCGATGTTGTGCTGTCTGATGAAGGTTGCAAGTAGGCTGTCGATGGCTTTCTCAATGATGTTTGCTGGTATAGCAAGCAGGGAGATGGCTATGTAGTTTGGGATGTTTGTGGGGTCTGCCTTGGGTTCCATCATGAGTGGCTTGATCTCGGCGTTCCCTGTCGTTGGTCAACAATGCATGTGCCAGAGAACATTTGATGTTGTGGCAGAGTATGTCTGCAATGTATTTTGCAGGCAAGTAGAAAATGTGTGTGTGGCAGGGGTCCGTGCGGCACCCGGAGTGGAATGACTTCATTGCCTACAGTGTGTTTTCGTTGGTGATGGGTGTCCAGTTGTTGATCGCTGGTTTGTGGTTGGTGGTGGTGGTTGGGGAGGGTTCCGTGTGTTAGTTGTCTTCGTCAGAGTTGTCGTACATGCCCATGGTTTAGTGTTTTAAACACGATTGATTCTAATAAATGCTGAGTTGGTCGCTGAGGTCTTGTGAGGGAAGGATGTTGGTGAACTCGCTGGTGTGTCGGGCAAACTCCATGGATGATGTGGAATATTCCTTTGATGTTGTGCGCATCAGTGGGGATCCTGTCAAAAATGTTTGTTCCTAATGTTTGTCATGATGAGTTGGTGTTGGCCGTTGGTGGCGGGTTGGAAGTTGTAGTGGTAATGTACTTGTGAGGTGTAAAGACACTAAGGAAATATGACTGTTCAAGAGTGTCATACATCACAAACCTGTGTGTAACTGCCTCTTTCAAACTGCAGAGATGCCATCATACGCTGAACAATTTTGACATCATGCATGTGTAGAAATGGTGCTTTGAGATTGCGTGACACAACTCACATGTGCATGTCTTTAAGCACTGATGTTTTGTGTGGCCCGCCACTGCATTCACAGGTCGTGTGTGAATGGCAGTCAAAGTAGACACAGTAATGTTGCCAACATGTAATTCAGCACCACAGTGATGTTGCTTTTTCAGTGACTGTAGTGTATTTCATCATGAATATGTCACATTTGTTTATGTCTGGTACCAACACATATTTACATTTGTTCACTCACATATGGTCGTCAACCTATCACACAGTGGGGACATAGACAGATTGCGGGACCCACACGCCACTGGTGACTATAGACAAGAAATATTGGCATGGTGTGGTGTCATGAATGTCTGTGCCAAATGCTACACGTTTTCGTTTAGCAGTATGGGTGTGTATCGCATGTCACTTGCCCACAATGTGAAGATGCATTAGATTTTTCAGATTTGTGTAAAAATTGGTAAGTGAAGGTGGGGCAATGCATCTCATTCACAGTTGTGACTTTGTCCATCAACAGTCAGTGATACACCTTTCAATTCATGTGCATGATATCTAGCACCTAATCACGCAAACTAGTCATTTTCAGTGAAGTTGTATTGGCAATAGGCTCCTTGATTTTAGCACCTGTTGAGTAGCGCTGCCTAGTCAATAAGTCACATTTGCATGCTGTGTATATCGTCCAAGGTGCGTGCAGTGGGTGTTGCGTCGTGCACAAGGAGGCAGTGCTTTTCAGGCCGTGCAAGCTCAGACATGTTGGCACAGTGAAATGTAAGGTATGCTGCATTGCAGCTTCACAGAAGTGGCAGTGTGTAGCTCAGAGCAAAAATTATCAATGGCATGTTACACACACATTTAATAGATGTGTATTTCAATTGCAATGGCATCTTTGTGCACTGCAATGGTGTTGTCAGGCTGTGTCCGTGGAGACATACCATGTTTGACTCTGGATCATGTGTACAAACTCCTCTGTCACAATTGGTGACATCACTTAACAAGCATTTTCTAGGCATGCTTTCCCTCAGCATCATCTGATGTCACATTGATTTGGCAATGCAGGGCTCTACGACACTCTCTGTGAGTAGGCATTAGCCATCAGCATTACCCAACCCTCATGACCCCAGGGAGCCATTACAATGTGGAATCCATTGTAACAGTTTGCGTTGTGAATGCAGGTGTGTTCTCATCTACTACGGAGTGAGATTAGTGGATACAAGACATGCATGAGTGGCATATTTGGTTAAATGATGTCTGACCCTCGCAGTGTCAAAAAGTCAGACATTGTATAGTGATGGTTTTTTTTGTTTTTTTTGTTTTTGAAAACCTTTATTGGACACCAACAGATAGTACACAGCTTTTCGCCTACATCCTGAATGAAACAGGCCGGCAGCGTCAAGGCAGTGTCATGAGCAAGAAACACTAGCTGGCAAGTATCAACCTATCAACACAGCGTGACGCCTACAACCCTTAAGGGCCGGCTGCGAAACAATGCAACAAAAGCTGTTGAAGTGTGCATTAGCGAGCAGTCGCACCAACAATATATAATCAGACAAAGAGTGTTTGAGGTTTCTTTTAACTTTTTTAACCAACTGGAAACTACATCACTATCACTTCTCTCCCAGGATGTGTCCACCATACTCAGTATGTGGCATAAGGGACCGTTCAGCGTAGAGCTGCGGTGCAATGTATCTCACTGCGGAGTGCAGCCAGAGCCCGGAGCGAGGTCGCTTCACACCGTACTGACCTATCCAGCGACCTGGGAGGATATGGTTATGACCCAATCATATAAAACAACTTGGTGCTACTTCCTATGCTGCCATGCAGCGTGTGCCATTGTAGAGCGGGGACCACTCTACCCAAGATCCAGGGGAACTGCGGACCCGCTGCCCACCCCGCCCGTGTAGCCGGCGTGCGGTGTGCGAGTACATCAGAAAACGTGTAACAGGCCTGGGTGTACTAAAAAACACCATGTACGGTATGTGTGGAAAGCAAAAGAGTAAGGGAGATGAGGAAATCAATCAGCCGCGGGTGCCAGTGGGGGTAGGTGCAGGACAGTGCGTGGTGGACGGGCTATCCCTATCTGAGTCCCCGTGTCGGTCCCTCCCTGATTCGTCCGGGTTCTGAGCCCGTAGGAGATATGTAGTGAGGGGCCCCCATAGGTCTTGGGGACGGGACTTGTGAGGCAAGAAATCAGCATAACTGTGAAGTTGTTCCTGCCAAGTGGCCATTGTAGCCAGCCAGATCTTGAATTTGGGCGCTCGCCCTCGCCCCCATCTGCACGCCACATGGCGCTTAGCCAACAAGAGTCCCAGCGCAAAAAATTTCCGATGTGCCTTTACTGCAGGGTTGGAGTGGCCCAGCAGGGCAATCTTAGGGCAGGGTGCGGTACTGACCCCAATCATTTCAGAGAGGGCCTTGAACACTGCCACCCAGTAAGTAGCCACGGCCCGGCATGACCATGCCAGGTGCATGAAATCCGCGCCCGCTTTCCTGCATCTCAGACAGCGATCGTTGTCCCGGAGGCCGAAGCGGTAATATTTGGCAGGGGTAAAGTAAAGGCGATGTAAAAATTTAAAATGAACCAGTCGAAGGCGAGCATTACCTGTCACCGCATTAGTATGAGAACAACTTTCCTCCCACTGGTCGTCCGGCAGTGGAGCTCCCAGATCCCTGCCCCAGTCAGCCCGCGCTCTAAGAGAGGGGGGGGTCGGAACCGCTTGCGCATGTTTATATAACATAGATACCACATGGGTCGGGGTGGTCGCCTGAAGCAGAGCATGTAGAGGCGCCATGGTATCAGGCTCATCCGGGAAGTTAGGCGTAATAGCCTTGATATTTTGCCGAAGCCGAGTGTAAAGGAATGTATCCATTACCGAAGGAGCAGTTTCTCCAAAAAAGTGTGCCGCCGTGCGAAAGCCTCCCTGATGATAGAGGTCGCCCCACGTGTGTATCGCGAGCCGCGCGAGCAGTTTACGTCCAAGTTCCTCGCGGGCAACACTCAGTCTGGGGTCATGTGCCTGGACCATACGAGGGGAATACAGGAATTTAACTTCCATATAGTCCGCCATGCGTCTCCAGGCCCGCACAGTGCAATCCCGATCCCCCACACGAGCCTCCGTGTAAAGGTATCCGGAAGGTTGCTCAGGCCTCATGTATCCATCCTCCACTGCCAGGTGTGCCATAAAGGGGGGGGTGGAACCAGTAGACAGCAAAGTGGCCCTGGGCGCAATCATAGTATAGCTGAAAGTTAGGTACATCAAACCCGCCCTGGTGATAGGGCAACATAAGTGTCCGCAGCCCAATCCTGGCCTGCTTCAAACCCCAGATAAGTCGAGACAACTGGGAGTTGAGGGTACGGAAAAAGTATGCCCCTGGGCTATATGGTATATTGGTAAAAAGGTATAACAATTTGGGAAGGACCACCATCTTAATCAGGGAGATGCGACCTGCCATTGACAGCGGGAGATAGATCCACTGGGTGACTTTATCCGAGAGTTTGTCTATAACAGTCCCGTAATTAGCTCTAATAAGGGCCTCCCGATTCCTGGTCACCCTGACCCCCAGGTATGTTATCTCTTCCGCCTCCCACACCAAGGGGTAATCTAGAGGGAACTGCTCGGTTTTGTCAGTCAAGGGGAACAAGGCTGATTTCGTCCAGTTTATTTGTATCCCCGCTATAGCCCCGAATTTAGTTATTTCGCGCAAGAGGGGGTTCAGGTTTTCTTGCGGTTTGTGGACGTAAAGAGTCATGTCATCCGTGTATAACGCAATAAGTAGTTGGCGCTCGGGATAGATAAGAGATCGGTGTTTGTGATGTTGTCGGAGTTTGGCCGCCAGGGGTTCTATGGCGATCGCGAATAAAACTGGGGAGAGAGGACACCCCTGCCGGGTACCTCTGTGGATAACAAACGGTGCAGAGCGGGCCCCATTGAGCAGGACCGCAGCTTGAGGTTGGCGGTACAACAACCGGATCCAGTCCAGGAAGTTGAAGGGCATGCCCATCCGCTCCAGCAAGGCCAAAAGGTAATCCCACTCGAGGGAGTCAAACGCCTTAGTGGCGTCAAGAAAAACCGCAGCAGCCTCACACCTAGGATCAATATCCTGTATCACCGCCTGCAGCGTGCGCAGATTGTGGGAAGTCGCCCGATTCGGGACAAACCCGGCCTGATCCGGGAGAACAAGACGCTCCATCAGGAGGTTAAGGCGCGTAGCTAATACCTTCGCCAGTATTTTAACATCTGTATTCAGCAAAGAGAGGGGCCTGTACGAGTCACAGTGCTCTGGCGGTTTACTCGGTTTCAACAGCGAGGTGATGAGGGCTTCGCGCATCGTAACCGGCAAGGTACCTTCCTCAAGGGCGGAGTAGTACACTTGCTTCAGTATAGGGGCAAGGACATGGATGAAGGCTTTGTAAAAGTCTATCGGTAACCCGTCCGATCCCGGCGCTTTGCCCGACTTCATGGACATTATCGCATCTTTTATTTCATCAAGTTCTAGTTCATGATGCAGGAATTTCTGCTGGGATGGGCCCAACCAGGCAATTGCAGTGTCATCGAGGTACTCATGCAACGTAAGCGGTGTCGTCCTGTGGGAGGTGTACAGTTTGGTGTAGTGATCAGTGAGGACTCGGAGTTGGTCCGCGAGATCCCGCCGCGGGACGCCGTGTTCGTCTAGCAGGGAGGCCACGTAATTTCGGTACCTAGGGGACCGAACCGCGGAGGCCAATGCCCTACCGGGTCTGTCACCTTTGCCATACACCCGCGCGACAAAAGGTTTCCCTAGGAACTTGCATTCCCTAGCTGCAGCTTCAGTGTATTCATTAAGTTTCTCTCGAAGCTGTGCCGCGAACGCATGACCCCGCGCGTTCTGTGCCATCTCGCGCTCCAACTGCCGCAGCTCGGCTTCCCTCCTACGCACCTCGCCGTGCAGACACTTGAGGACTCCTCCCCCTTTAGCTATGCACCACCCTCTCACGGTAACTTTGAATGCTTCCCATACCGTAGTGAGGCTGGAAACTGAGTCAATATTACGCTCAAAGAAGTCTGTTATGTTGTCCTCTAATTCCGCCTTAAAGACCTAGTCTGTAAGGTGCGCAGGATTGAGGCGCCAGCTCAAGTACGGGGACACATCAAGGGGTATGCATAGTGACAGTAGAACTGGTGAGTGGTCCGAGAATGTGCGAGCCAAATGGAGCGCCTTGACCAGCCACGGGGTGAGGCCCGCCGACACAAATACGTAGTCAATGTGCGCCCAAGTGGAATGTACAGCAGAGTAGTGAGTGCCCTGACTGAGTGTGGGGTGGAAGTGCCTCCATGCATCAACCAGTTGATGTTCGTCCACTACGTTTAACAACGTGCGTTGGGGGTGTGTGTAGTGTGACGGCTGTGGGTGCGACCTGTCCAGCACGGGTTTGAGCGCGGTATTGAAATCGCCCCCTAGTATGACATGGGATATACCCAGGGTTTGTATTTTGCCCCACATTGTAAGAAACGCGGATGGGTCGTACGTATTGGGGCCGTAGTAGCAAGCAAACAATATTGCGTGTGAGTGCAGTTTCCCACAGATCATGCAGTATCTGCCACCAGATTCCACCTCGGTTCCCCCAGATATAAAACCCACCCCACGCCGCACCAAAATGGTCACTCCCCTAGCATAATTTGAGTAGGATGAAAACACCTTGCAGGCCGCCCAACGTGATGCGAATGAGAGGGTCCCTCTCGGCATTAAGTGCGTCTCCTGAAGCATGGCAATAGACACTCCCTGCCTGTCCAAGTACCCCAGGATCTGTCTCTTCTTTCTCGGGTTATTTAAACCCCGTACGTTCCAGGATACCAGCTGAAATTGCAACGCTGGTCGCGCATCCGCTACGTTCCCCATTTACCTGGACACAAAAAAATTTGGCATGTATTCATGGCACATAGGTTCACATAGCACTCAGTGTAACAACCATAACAAACCCCCCAAATAACCCCCCGACCCCCCCAGTTCCGTACGCCCGTCCCTGGTGAGATAGTGGAGCCAGAATGGAGTTGGACTATACGCCCACCCACACCGGCAACCCCAACTAGCCGGGTACACAAAACCCTCCCTTCCCCTCCGCCCCCATCCATACCAACCCTACCAACAAAAGGAGTAGAACAACTACCCCCGCCCCACTGAGGGGGGGGTGCATTGGGGCTCGCCCATCGGGGGACAATGTCTAGGGGCGCCTAACCTGCCAACCACCTCCCTACTTGCACCCACGAGAACCCAGACCTATGCCTTACTTCTCAGTGGGTGACCGAGCACAAAGTATAACAGTGACCAGTTCGAGCGTTAGCAGTAGAAGAAGGGTACCTCACCGGGATATACGTTGTCTTGGTCGGGCAAGTTCAGCAGCGGCGTAAGCAAGAGTCTGGGATGCCCTCACAAGCGTGCTCAGTCCTGTTGCTCCATCGGTGAGGGTGATCTAGAGCGCCGCAGCTCAGCGCTTTCTCTAGCTAGGTCTCTCCTATGTTGCTTGAGGAAGTCTTCCACGTGCTGCGGTTGTTGAAAAAAAAGTTGTTTACCTTGGTGAGTGATTTTCAATTTCGCAGGGTAGAGCATGGCGTAAGGAATCTCCTGAGCTTGTAATTTCTTTTTTACCCCTGCAAATTTCCGTCGGGCCTCCTGAACGGATGCAGTGAAATCGGGGAAGAAGGACAGCGTAGTATTGCAGTATCTCACTGTGCCAGTCTCCCTGGCGCGTCGTAGCACTGCATCCCGATCCCTATAGTTAAGGAATCGCGCAATGATGGGCCGCGGCTGGGCCCCAGGGGGAGGACGGGCAGCTAGGGATCTGTGTGCTCTTTCCACGATGAAGTGTGGGGAGAAGGAGTCTTTCCCAAATATCTCAATCACAAGGTTCTCGACGAAGACCTCCATTTTCCCAGTGTTGGTGGACTCCGCAAGGCCAAGGATGCGGATGTTATTGCGACGAGACCTCGCTTCTAGGTCCTCATTCTTTTCCACAATTATTTTGAGAAGCCTGTCCATTTGGGTCACCTGTTTGCCTGTAGAAGCGGCGCCGTCCTCCAGGGCAGAGATCCTGTCCTCAGTCTCCTTAATACGAGCACCGTGTCGCTCCAGTTTAGCCACCACGCTGTCCAATCGGGTATTGATGGTATCAATCTTGGAGTCAATGGTCAACAGGCTCTGCTTCATGCCCAGCAACAGGGATTTCCATTCATCGTCAGGGGGCCCAGCGGCGGGAGGCTCGCCTCCCGCACCCGGCGCCGTCGTGGGGTCTCTCTTGGCCTCGAACAGCAACCTGGACTGTCGCGCGTCGCTGCGGCCCATGACGCGGCCAGAAGGGCACTCCCAACACCGACCGCAAAGCAGACCACAGGGACAAGACAGGTGCAGAAATGAAGAAGGGACTCCCCACCGATACCTCCCTGCAGCAGTCAAACAGGATATGGAGCCTGGCGCCTATCCGAATGGCGGGTGGAGGCAGGCCGGTTCGCTCAGGCCTAGGTAGGGTCCTGCCTAGTCCAGCCGCAGCAACGCAAGGATGGACAATCCGACGTGGTGCCAATAGTTGCTCCTAGTAGCGCGGAGGCGAGTGACACAAGTGGGACCCGGACCAGCACGCCGGCAAGGCCAATATCTGGACCCACCTCACATCCGGCAGGCCACGCAGCCCTGGAGTCGCGTAGCGAGCCTCCTCCGTCCGGGATCCCCAGGGGGCCACACACCACGACGTCACTGCATGCAAGGAGAGAGGTAGTCCGCACTGGGCGCTGTCAATAGGGACGGAGGGAGAGAGGCCGAGTCCAATAGGTCCAGCAGGGTCTCAGCTGCGTACCGCAGTATCAGGGCCAGGGGGGGGCGGTCCGGATGCGGTATCAGTAGCTGTCCCGGGCAGCATGCAGTGGAGGCCCCCAGGCAGCGCCCGCGTGACCAACAGCGGCTGCACAGATCACGGTCACCAATTTCTGACGTGGTAGGCCGCCCCGCCCGGGTGTTGCGTAGGGAAAGGCGCCTCCACGCACACAGCAGGCCACAGGAGGTCCACGGCCCCCTCCCCAGAGAGTAGGGCGGTCAGTGGTGAAGATGGGCAGCGCGGCCAGGCAGCACCCCCACAAGGCTGACACCGCAGCAGGCAGGGTCAGCCCCTGTCCCCAGTCCCAACCGGCGTCCTCTCAGCCCGAGCCCGGGACAGCAGCCCAGTCCGCCGGACAGTGACCGACTGGGGACCCCCGTATAAACTCCCTCCTCGAGGCCGCTCACCACGTCAAGCTGCCGACGATATCTCCACTGAGGCGGCAGTCGAGCCCCCTGTGGCGGTTCAGCGCTGCTCGTGGGGCGACGCTCCGGCCGCGCCGTGTAGGTCCCAAAGCCTCGGATTTTCCTAGCGGGCGCACGCCGCCGGACCGCAGGCCCCAGCCCGGCACCGCTCTCCGCCCGGAGGAGTCGCAGCAGATATCTCAGCCCTCCGACTGGCGATTGCAACAATCTTGATACCGCTAGGATCAGCAGGCACTCATGGGTCCAGCAGTGAGGGTTATGGGCAGGATAGCGCGGTCAGGATGCCATACAGGATGTTGAAAGTGCCCGGTCTGGCGGGAGCCTCACTACAGTGCGGCCATCTTGGTTTGGCGCCACCTAGCGCCACCTAGCGCCCTCATTGTACAGTGATGGTTGAGTGAGTAACAGCACATCATGCAAAAGTCAGCGTTCATACAACAAATAGGTTTCCATGTGTGATGCATGATGCAGCGTGAGTGTAAGTGTGAGTAGGGCTGTCCCAGTCTTGTTCCTGTGCATGTAGGGTGAGCTTACAATAGGTTGACATTCACACCTGCACACACAAGAGTGCCAGTCTTGGCACTGACTCAATGAACTGCACACAGTTGCTGGTGGACACACAGGGCTGCACATGTGCATTGTACATAAGTAACAGCAGTGTGTCACAGGATCGGATGAGGGTGGTGCTGTGCACGGAGGGCTAATGCCTCCCTACTCAAGTCAATTGTACGTCACCCACAGGGTGTACAATGATGCCATGTTTTGACCGTGTCATTAGCATTTAGATATGTCAGTACATGTCCCATGTCATGCACTGTCATGTCAGTATCCACAGCCTGAAGTGAACGATTCATGCCTTGACATTTGTTTTAACAGGTCACTTTTTGACTTAACAGAATTACGCTGGTGTGTTGCCTCCAATGTTGTTTTGTACTTGGAATATCGATTTCATATTGGACCATGACATAGTGTGATTGCCTGAAAATTGACATTGAGCATATTTTACAGACAACATGACACCTGCGCAGCAACATGCTTTCCAGGTGGTCAAGGACCGCTACCTCCATGTATGCAAGGTCCACAAAGGGTTTCGACAAATGGCGAAGAGGCACCGTGAAGAGAAGAAGGCTGGAACATGGAAGGTGCTGCCAGAATATGACCTGACCAGCCCGCAGCCCATCCCCTCAACCTCTGGGGCCAGTGTGGGCCAACAGTCACTGAATCCCCCTCTGACCACACCCACCCAGGTGCCAGTACCCCCTGCACCTGTGCCTCAGATGGCGGAATCGATTGCAGAGCTACTGCGTGTGGTCACAAGGAATAACACTTTGCTGACTGACATTCGGAGTGAACTACTCTACCTCAACAGGCAGATCCATGAGATTCGTGGACATCTTGGACTATTGGACTACCATGATTCCTCCCCATCCTCCTCTTCTCCCTTCCCACAATGTTAATATTTTAATTAGATGTGTTGTTAGTGATGTTTGGTATTTTTTAGGTAGAGTAGTTTTAGCATAGGCATAGGTAGTTTTAGATTCTGACTCTTATCTCTAATAGATTTATATAGTATTGGTGGTAAGTTTCATTTTGCTTTTGGCGGGGGGTTGATGTATGTTTTATTTAGGTGTGTTAGTGATTAGTTAGGGTAGAAAGTGTAGGTAATATTAAGATATTTGTAGGTTTTTTAGATTTAGTGATAGTAGTAGGGATTAGTGTTAGTGTAGGTAATTATTACGTTCCAGTTCTAAAATAAATCTTGTTACATTTGATTTCTGCTTGCACTGATGTCAGGGAGGATGCTGGGTGTGGGGCTTGCTCCATTGTGTGCAACTCATGCCATCTGTGGAATAATCCTTGTATGTGTAACTAGGGTTGTAACCTGTTACTTAGCAGGATGGATAGTGTCCAGATACCTTAGATGTGAGCACAGTGAACTTGCATGGCTGACAGATTTGCAAGGATAGTTAACGGCCTTGTCTAGTGACAGTTTTTTGTGACGCCCAACATCATAAGTGTGATTTATAGAGTTAAACTGCACATTGTTGCACATTTACAACTCAACGTAGGCACATAGCATTGTGAGTCTGTCAGAGTTGCTACAGTTATCCATCATGGAGATGTATGTATGCCCCGGCTACCACATATGGCGTGAGAGAAATGCATTTCAGATGCTCCAGGCTCGGAGTCCATCTCCATTGCACAGACCTTGGCACACTTGATGCATGGTGCCAGTGCATCAGCTTGCTTTGCCTTACATGTTCCTGTGCATGGATGACCATTCTCGTTTCCATGCATGATGTAGGTCAAATGTGTGTCCATTGGTAACGTCACAGGGCACAACAGTGTTTGTGAATCACATGAGTTATGTGGTACAGAGTTATGTCTTTGGAATTGAGGTCATTCACAGATGCCATTTATGATTTGCACTGTTAGGTAGACTGACTTAACTCCTACTATCTTCCTTTTGTGACACCCTTAATAAGTTACGTAATGCTTTAGTCACTGATGACGTTTTGCTGCAGGCACACTGTTCTGCATCACCCAGGTGGTGATATGTTGCATTGCTCCCTGTACCAACAATGTCATAGCCACTCATCCCAGCTGTTTCTTTTGGCATGGGCTCATAGTGATGACACACTTGAAATGTTGCCACATAATCAGACTATATGTTAATTGCAGTTCTACAGACATCCATGGACACATTGGCCAATATGCTGACAGTGTGCACAGCCTGAGAGGGCTCAGAATTTGTTTGGCATTGTTTGTGCACAGGTAGGGGCTGAATGACGCTTAGCACTTTGGCTGCAGTCACTATTGTGGACTCAAATATATTGTGGCTGACTTTGTAGTACCATATATGTATGTTACACATGTGACCTTAGGTCACCTCATCAATGTGAATCTGCTGTGCAACATCTAGGGATGTGATATGCAATGCGCAACGTCACAACAACCTTCGTCCACCACGTCCAGTGTAAGTTGATATGCCAGTAGAATATGGTTTGCAATCCTTCTGGGTGACACTACTTGTGTCCTGCGACTGAATTGTACATGTCATCACACATGCATTTCTCAACAATGGACGTGGGTCAGAGTTGGTGCTAGATTTCGATATCTGATAAATGTGAGCACAGCATCTTAGCCCGTGTACTCTTGTTTTAACCCCTGTGCATCTTCTTCACTGTCTGCCTTCTGTAATTTCTTCGGTACCTTCGTTACTGATGTAATTTTATTTTGACCACTGTGCCCCCTTCAGCTTGATTTGGTAGTATTCCTCCTTTTCAATATTTAGCCATGTATTGTGTCTGGCTTTTTTCCGCACATCTCCGCCCTCACTTCCTGCAGCAGCATCCCCTACGGCCACGCCTCCACGCACGGCCATTTGTCCCGCTATCCCTCACAGCTGCTCCTCCCTCCCAGCTCCCCTTCTTATGGCAGCCACTGTGTGTCCGCATTGCAGGCACGCCTGTCAGAACCCCACACTGCTTACCGTTAGTTACTGTTAGCGGCGTGGGATGATTCCGCAGGGACGACGTGGACAACCCCCTCCAGTACCCCTAGCCCCCCCAGATAGGGTGAGTACTACCTAGGACCACCAGGGAACCGGGGGAGGTAGCCAGAGGAGCCAGAGGCCTTGAGGACGGCTGGGGAAGAGCTCGTGGACTCACACCGGAATATGGTGATGGACGTGACCTGGAAGAGGAAGCACAGGGATATCAGACACGCCTCACACATAGACAATCCAGACAGACAGAACAAATAGCGGGAGATGGATAAACACCTGTGGTAAAGTGCTTTTGTAAGTCTCTGGCAACGAGGAGACTGTAAGAAGGTCCAGGCAACACTGCTCTTTTCCCGGACTGACAAAAGTCCTGTCAGCATCCGAGTGGAGGGCGTGTGGTGCAAAGACGTGAGGAGGTGGAGGAGGTGGGTTTGTTCTGGAACCCCACGAACTAGAGGTAGCGCTCCGGCGCCGAGATGCCCTGAGACAGGCCTGTCTCGCGCTTGAGCTGAGGGAGAAAGCGACCCCGTGAGTCACATGGGTCACGGAAGTCTCGAACTGCGCTCCGGCGCAATGGAGAAGGAAACGAAGGAAAGTGCGTGTAGCGGGAAGTCTTACTTGGAGCTTCGGCAAATCCAGCGGTTGATGGCGCCCTTGCGCGGTCCGGATGAGAGTCCGGTTGCAGATCGAGCCACGCTCCTGCGTAGGCTCGGGACGTTAATACGAAGCCCAGAGTTCTGTGGCTTCGCGGGTAAAATAGCCGTGCTCCCGGAAGTACTCGCTCATTGATTCAAGGCGGGTCACGTCGAACCACTAGACCGCTGACCCTCCTTGATGGGTCCTCGGTGGTTTAGGCTCGCGCATGGGCAGTCCATTCAGCACGCCAAACATAACAGCCGGGGGAAGGACGTGACAGTACCCACCCCTAAAACAGACCCCCCCCCCCCCCCTCCTGGCTAGACTGGGGTTGCAGGACGCGGCTTCTGGGGATGCTGCAGGTGAAAAGCGCGGACTAGGCGCGGCGCGTTACGGACATTGGACAAGGGTTCCCATGATCGCTCTTCGGGGCCATAACCTTTCCAATCGACTAGGTAGAATAGTCTGCCTCGGGATCTACGGGAATCAAGGATAGCTTGGACCTCATACTCTTCGTGATTGTCTCTAAGAACCGGGGGTGGTGGTGTGGTACTGGAACACTCGGGGTGAGTGGGTCGCAGGAGGGATACATGGAAGACAGGATGGATTCTCATTGATACAGGTAGTGTTAGTTTCATGGCCACTCGGTTGATTACCTGTGCTATGGGGAAGGGACCTACATAACGGGGTAATAGCTTTTTGGGTCCATGGGTGTTGAGATTTTTGATGGACACCCATACCCTGTCTCCCACCTTGTACTCAGGTTCGAGTAACCGGTGCTTGTCCGTATTGTGTTTGTAGGTCTCTTTTGTTTTGGCTAGCTCGAAGCGGGCTTGTTGCCATATAGAACGGAGCAAGGTGTGATAGGCTTGAACGGTGGGTACATCGCTGGTGCGGTTGTCTTCCCATGGTGTTGTTCTAGGGTGATGGCCTTGGAGACAAAAGAACGGTGAGAGTCCCGTTGCTGTGTGTTTGTTATTATTGTAAGCATATTCCGCCAACCATAGCACCTCGGACCATTCTTTGTCAATGATGAGTAGCAGGCAACGGAGGTATTGTTCCATGGATTGGTTGGTCCTCTCCGCCTGTCCATCTGTTTGAGGATGGTAGGCGGAGGACAGGCGTATTTCCAGGTCTAGAAGGTTGCATATTTCCTTCCAGAAACGGGATACAAACTGAGGCCCTCGGTCTGTAATCAGAACCAACGGAATGCCGTGAAGCCGGATCACGTTGTGCACGAAAATCACTGCTAGTTCCGCAGCGGAGGGGAGTTTTTTGAGAGGCACGAAGTGTGCCATTTTGGTGAGGTGATCCACAATGGTGAGGATGGTGGTGTCACCCGACTTGGTTTCTGGTAGTTCCACGATGAAATCCATCGAAACAGTGTGCCATGGGTAGGGGGGAACTGGTATGGGATGTAACAATCCCACTGTAGGTTGGGAGGAACTTTTTCCTTGTGCACACACGGGACAGCGGGCGATGTGGGCCTGCGTGTCAGAGGCTAGAGTCGGCCACCAGAAATGTCTTTGTATCAGTTCTTTGGTTTTGTGGTATCCGGGATGTCCAGACAAGGGATGATCGTGGCACAGGAACAAGGCCTGTTGTTGATGGCTTATTAACGGAAGGTAATAGTTTTTTCCTTTGTACAGTAACCCGTCATGTTCTGTAATGCCCTGGATGTTGTGTGTCCAGTCTTCTGGTGTTTTCTGTTCCAGGTCTCCTCGTAATTGTGAGAGAAAGGAGGAGGTGATCATTGCTCCTTGGAAGCAGGTTTCTGGGATGATGGGTACTGGTTCCGAAGGGAGTTGGTTGTTGTCGGTTTCCTCTAACCTAGACAAGGCGGTGGCCTTGGCGTTCTCTCTTCCTGGCCGGTAGGTGATCCTGAAGTCGTATTCGTTGAAGAAGAGAGTCCACCGTAACTGTCTAGCGGTTAGAGCCCTTGCTGAACGGAGGAAATGTAGGTTTCTGTGGTCTGTGAATATGGTCACCGTGTGTTTGGCGTCTTTCAGGTAATGGCGCCATTCCCCGAAGGCTGCTTTAATGGCCAACAGCTCTTTGTCTGAGATCGGATAGTTGCATTCAGCTGGTTGTAGCTTTCTGGAATAGTAGGCTACTGGATGGAGTAGGCCGGTGTCGCGGTCCCGTTGTGACAAGACTCCTCCTAATGCGTTTTGTGAGGCGTCAGCCTCCACTATGAATGGCTGATTGGGATCCGGATGTTTTAGTACCGGTGCTGAGGTAAAACACGCCTTCAAGACTCTAAATGCTTTTTCGGCTTCTTGGTTCCAGCAAAACCGTGTTCCTTTGCGTAACAGGCAAGTGATGGGGCTCACTATTTTGGAGAAACCAGCGATAAAGCGACGATAATAGTTCGCAAAACCCAGGAACCTCTGGACTTGTTTTACGGAGTCTGGGGACGGCCATTGTAAGATAGTGTTCACTTTTCTGGAGTCCATCTCGACGCCGGTTGGGGTTAGGATGTGTCCTAAAAATTCTACTGTGGTGGTATGAAACACACTTTTTTCCAGCTTGACGTACAGGCCGTGTTGTTGTAGCTTCTGGAGAACGGCTCGTACGTGTGGTACATGGTCTGACATAGTAGCCGAATAGATCAGTATGTCGTCAATGTAGACTATACAAAAGCGGTCGATGAACTCCCGTAACACTTCATCAATGAAGAATTGGAAAGCAGCAGGGGCGTTGCAGAGTCCGAAGGGCATTACGCGATATTCGAAGAGACCGTACCGTGCTCTGAAGGCGGTCTTCCACTCGTCGCCCTCGCGGACTCTGACCAGGTGGTAAGCCCCGCGCAAATCCAATTTCGTGTACACTGCTGCGTCCTTTACTTGGTCCAACAAGTCCGGGATCAGGGGTAGCAGGTACCGGTTCTTTATGGTGATGGCATTGATCGCTCTAAAGTCAATGCACGTGAGCAGATCCCCTTCTTTCTTTGCCACAAAAAAAAGAGGGGAAGAGACGGGGGACCGCGAATGGCAGATGAAGCCGTTCTGTAGATATTCGTTGAGGTAGTTGCGGAGGTGATCGTTCTCCTTCTCTGTGAGGGAATAAACCCGGCTGCAGGGAAGTGTGGAACCAGGAATGATGTCTATTCTACAGTCAAAGGTGCGATGTGGGGGTAACGTGTTTGTGCCTTTCTTATCAAATACTTGGGCCAGGTCCAAATATTCGACGGGGATGCCCCCAGGTGCTATGGTCCCGATTTCATGGAGTGGTAGGGTGCAGGCCTGCACCGTTCTTTGGATCTGGTGTTCTGTTGAGGGGTAACACGGTTTTAGAACGGGTGGATGATAATGTGAGCACCTTGGTCACCCAATCTATGTGGGGATTATGTTGTGTCAACCAGGGGATACCCAGAATCAATTTGAACTGTGGGGCGTCAATCACGTCGAAGGCAATGAGCTCTGTGTGGGTGTTCTCCAGTTTCATTTCTAGATCTTCGGTTTGATACCGGATTAGCCCCGAAGTGAGGTCTGTGCCATCCACCGCCTTCACGGTTTCAGTTTTTTTCTTCTCTTTACGGGATATACCCAGGCCGCACAAGACCTGGGTGTCTATGAAATTGCCTGTTGCTCCTGAGTCGATTAGAGCCGTGACGTGCCAGGATAGCCCCGAGGAGGACCGGAGGAGTACTGGTAGCCCCAGGTGTCGGGGTATATGGTGGACGATAGGGGCCTGTTTTTCTTTTCAGACAACCCCAGTAGACAGACCCTGTTAACTACTGGGTTGCCCCGTTTCCCAACCCTTCTCCGCGGGCTATGGGAAGAACAAACGGCATCTTTTCCTTGGGTTTGCGGGGTTTAATCGGGCATTCTTTGACGAAATGCCCGCTCTTGCCGCAATACAGGCATTGGTTTTGGTTTCTCCTTTTCTCCTTTTCTCCTTTTCTTCTTTGGTTAAGGGACCCCGAATGCCGCCGATCTGCATGGGTTCCGTGGTGTCTTGGTTTTTTGGTGTTTCCTTATAGACAGGGAATCGGCTTTCCCCCCTCTTATTCCTTTCTGTCCGTCGTTCTTGGAGTCTGTAATTTTGTTTGACGACCATGTCAATGAATGGGCCTATTTCCTCCGGTGGTTCGCTTATTTGCGAGATAAGGTCTTTCAGCTCGTCCCGCAAGCCCCGGTAAAAAACTGACACCTGTTTATTTTCTGGCCATCGAGCTTCCACCACTAGGCGATTGAAAATAGTTATGTAATGGAGTAGGTCAGCGTTACCCTGTTTCAAATTGAGCAGCTCATTATCTGCTGCCTGAACAAACGTATGCCGAGCAAACATACGTCGCATGGTTTCCTTAAACACAGGGAAATTGTAGAGAAGTGGTTCATCATTTTCCACTAAAGGTATCGACCACTGAGCGGCATCGCCTCCCAGATAGGAAAGGACAAAGGCTACCTTCGAGGCGTCGTCTGGGAAGGCAGCGGCACGGGCCATGAAGTGGAGGTGACAGTGGTTGAGGAAGATGCTATACTTCGAGCTGTCGCCATAATAGCGTTCTGGTGGGGCTAATTGTGCAAGATGCGGGGCCATGACCTGTATGGGGGAACCTGTCACAGAGGAAGAAGCCCCAGGGCTCCCATAGGTGAATACAGGGGTTCTCAGTATCCCTTCTTGTCTGGGCCTGTCCGTCGGGACTCTCCCCCATGGCCCGGTACCCACTTGACCCTGTAGAGTAGTGAGATCCTGTCTCAAGCTGCGATTTTCTGCTTGTATGGCAGTCAGCATGGCGGCTATGTCCTGTAGCGTAACCGCAGGGTTATCCATGTCGCCCAGGCGGAATGTGCAACGTAGGCTTCGTATTCTGTCAGAACCCCACACTGCTTACCGTTAGTTACTGTTAGCGGCGTGGGATGATTCCGCAGGGACGACGTGGACAACCCCCTCCAGTACCCCTAGCCCCCCCAGATAGGGTGAGTACTACCTAGGACCACCAGGGAACCGGGGGAGGTAGCCAGAGGAGCCAGAGGCCTTGAGGACGGCTGGGGAAGAGCTCGTGGACTCACACCGGAATATGGTGATGGACGTGACCTGGAAGAGGAAGCACAGGGATATCAGACACGCCTCACACATAGACAATCCAGACAGACAGAACAAATAGCGGGAGATGGATAAACACCTGTGGTAAAGTGCTTTTGTAAGTCTCTGGCAACGAGGAGACTGTAAGAAGGTCCAGGCAACACTGCTCTTTTCCCGGACTGACAAAAGTCCTGTCAGCATCCGAGTGGAGGGCGTGTGGTGCAAAGACGTGAGGAGGTGGAGGAGGTGGGTTTGTTCTGGAACCCCACGAACTAGAGGTAGCGCTCCGGCGCCGAGATGCCCTGAGACAGGCCTGTCTCGCGCTTGATCTGAGGGAGAAAGCGACCCCGTGAGTCACACGGGTCACGGAAGTCTCGAACTGCGCTCCGGCGCAATGGAGAAGGAAACGAAGGAAAGTGCGTGTAGCGGGAAGTCTTACTTGGAGCTTCGGCAAATCCAGCGGTTGATGGCGCCCTTGCGCGGTCCGGACGAGAGTCCGGTTGCAGATCGAGCCACGCTCCTGCGTAGGCTCGGGACGTTAATACGAAGCCCAGAGTTCTGTGGCTTCGCGGGTAAAATAGCCGTGCTCCCGGAAGTACTCGCTCATTGGTTCAAGGCGGGTCACGTCGAACCACTAGACCGCTGACCCTCCTTGATGGGTCCTCGGTGGTTTAGGCTCGCGCATGGGCAGTCCATTCAGCACGCCAAACATAACAGCCGGGGGAATGACGTGACAACGCCAAAGGCACACATAATGCAGGCCCGTCTCTGCCCATCCACGCCTGGACCGCGCACAGCACCAGCACGCCTGGCACACACAGATTCCACAAAACACAATGCCACTATGATGCCAGCAGCCTCCACGCACTCAACATCGGACGATCACACACCTGCTTCCGAGCGGCACCGGAACACACACAAGGACTCTTCTCATGCTCGATCTGCAGCTCCACCAGCTTCCGATCCACAAATCCACCAACCGGGTAAGAACCCAACTACCTCAGATCCATTCTTCTCAACACACACTCCGCCCGCAAACACGCCGTTGAACTCTGGGACCAACTCGTCACAACATCCCCATACGTTGCCTTCCTGACGGAGACCTGGCTGAACCCCTCCTCGGCACACATCAACGGCATTGCCATCATGGATGGCTACAAGATCATCCGCAGGGACCGCACCAACGGAGTAGGAGGAGGAATTGCCATCTTCCACAGGAGCACTCTCAGAGTCTCGAATGACACCAATGACATCCTCAGCAATGCTGAACACCTGCACTTCATATTCACACTGATCCCAACACCACCCTCAGAGTAACAATCGTGTACAGACCCCCCACACCCCGATCACAGTTCGGTGACTCCATTGCCTACTTCGTCAGTACACACGCCCTCGCCTCCACAGACTACATCCTTCTCGGGGAGCTGAAGTTCCACCTCGGGAACAACACCACCACCAACTCCACCGCCCTGATTGACAGCCTCGCCACACTCGGACTCAGACTACTCCTCACAACACCTACCCACTCTGCCGGCAAAACGCTTGACCACATCTTCTCCGCAAGCTCACATGTCTACTTCAACCACACCACCGAACTCCACAGGACCGCCCATCTACGCATCCACTTCACCTTCCAGCACACCACCACGCACCACCACACACAACAGATCCCCCGCCACTGCTGGGGCAAAGTAACTGAAGACCAGCTAACCACCACCCTCACCCGTAGCCCAACCACCTACCACGCCGACCCCGACCCCACCGCCCGCAACCTGAGACAATGGCTTGATGACCGCGCCAACCAACTCTCCCCAACCACAAAACCCTCAAACAGACACACCAGCAAGAAAGCCATCAGGTTCACTGAGTACCTCCAGGACTGCAAGCAAGCGTGCCAAAAGCCAGAGGAGGAATGTCACCGTGTACAGACAACGGACAGCTACGCAGCACCCAAGAAAGCCACCCGCAGACACTATCACCTCATCTGATCCTCAAAAGGGCCTCCTTCAAAGACCGCCTAGGCGACTACAGCACCGAAACTGCCCTCATCGCCGCCAACGATGACATCGGGGCCCTGCTGGTCAAAGGAGAAACAGCGTCCCTGATCCTCCTGGACCTGTCAGCTGCCTTCGACACTGTCTGCCACTGCACACTACGCACACACGCATCCACGACGCAGAGATCCGAGACAAGACTCTGGAGTGGAATACCTCCTTCCTCTCCAGCATATCCCAGAGCATCCGCCTCCCCCTTTCAGCTCTGAATCCACCACAATCATGTGTGGCGTAGCCCAGAGCTCATCCCTCAGCCCGACATTGTTCAACATCTACATGTCACTGCTTGCCCACGTTGCCTGACTGCACGAACTCTACATCATCACCTACGCCAACAACACCCAGCTGATCCTCTCCCTCACCAAGGACCCCCTCACCGCCAAAACCAACCTCCATGTAGGAATGAGAGCCATCGCTGAGTGGATGGAGTACAGGCAACTGTAGCGAAACTTGGACAAGACGGAAGTCCTCTTCCTCGGCTCCGCCACCTCAGCCTGGGATGACTCCTGGTGAACGACCGCACTGGTAACAGCTCCAACACTCACCAACCACGCACATAACCTGTGCTTCTTCCTCGAATCTACTATCTCCATGACAATGCAGGTCAAGGCCATCTGCTCCTCCGGCTTCAACGCCCTCTGCATGCTCCGCAGGATCTACAGGTGGATCCCCACCAAAACATGGAGAAAGGTCTCCCAGGCCCTCAGCAACAGCAGGTTGGCCAAAGAAAACGCCCTCTCTGCAGGGCCCTCACCCAAACTCCTAAACCAACTTCAACGCATTTGAAAGTCCTCAGCACACCTGATCATCGACATTCCTCGCAGCAGCCACATCACACCCCACCTGTGAGACCTGCACTGGCTCCCCGTCAAATAATATTATATTGGCAGCATAGAGTGACATTAATAGCAGGCCCGTAGTGAACTGAAGCCCATGCTGGATTTGCCATTCTTGCATACGGCGGACCAAAGGGTCTATTGCTATGATGAATATAATTAGGGAGAGGGGGCATCTCTGTTGTATGCCCTGCGCCAGTGTGAAGGGGGCCGGGAGGGAACCGTTAGTGTGTATTCATGCGGTAGGCTGAGAAAATAAAAGATAAATTAAAGACATTAATCCACGCGGGAGACTCATTTTTTGAAGAGTGGCATAGAGGAAGGGCCATTCAAGGATATCAAAGGCCTTTTCTGCATCTAGGAAGGCCACAGACATTTAGGGAGACTTTAGCAGTCATATAGCATCTCCCTTTCTAAGGGCACATTGCAGCCAAAACCCTTCGGAAGTCTCCTGCATATTGGGAAGGCTTGCAAGAATCACTGAACAGGATGTCTGTATCCTGCTTTCCTCTGTGAAGTCAGGATCACAAGACAATCCGTGTCCTTCTCATCTGCTTTCTACATTTCCTCCTATGTTGGCTCCCTGCCTAACAAATCTTTTTAACATCTTGCTGGATTCAGATAAGGTGGCGAAGAGTTGGAAACACTCCAATGTTCTCCTGATTCTGAAAAAGTCCACTGCTGACCCTGCTAACCTGCTGAACTAACGGCCAATCTCTTTGCTGCCCTATACTATCAAAGTATTGGAAAATATAATTACCAAGCAATTTTCACAGTACCTATAGAAATATGACATACTAGATTTTTCACAATCTTGTTTTAGGGTCGAACACAACATGGAAAGCACCCTACAGCAGTCACAAATGCTATTCTATTAGGACCAGCAGCTTATATGTGGGAAATCCTTTGGTTCTTTTTTTTCCCTCATTCTGCCAAATCTCTTGCTGGCGATGCTCTTCTAACAGTTGTCAATGTCTAGAGAAGAGCCATTCCACAAAAGAAAACAGCTGTTTCCATTTCCAACCTCTTCACGGGTAGCCCCGAAACAGAGGAAACCAGGACCGACAACTATATTGGCTTAATCATCGGACCTACTTGATCGCTGACTTCATTCCACCAACAAGATCCATACTTTCTGCTGGTTTCTTACATCACAGGCCATATTCAGCTGACTTGTAGAGATTAAGTTCTTTAAATAGTCAGAAAAACAAGGTGGACTGCTAGACTTCCATAACCTGCCAATTTCCTGCCTTGCCAAAAGTACTGCATAAAAAATAAACTTAGAAATCACTGGCTTTGTTTGTTGTGACCCATCTTGATACAGCCCAAAAAAAGTATGTTTAGGGCTTACCTTAATCTGTTTCCCTGTTACTTCCACAAGGAACTTACATATCTCAGTCCAATAACAGAGGATCTTCGGACACACCATGAACATGTGGATGTCATCAGCCGAGGGAGACAAACATCTTGGGCAGACATACGAGTTTCCGGTAACTCTTGACAACTTAGATGGAGACCAATAAACTCTATGTGTGGTAAAGAGATGGTTACGCTTGAGCGAGGCAGGTTTCACCACTGTCTGAGATATACCAAAAGAGACTTGCCAAACCTTGTTAGGATCTTCACCCTGAAGATCGTCTGCCCAAAGCTTAGAAGTGTCTGAGACAAGATTATCTTCGGCCTTCACCAAAGCCCAGTAACACCAAGAAACTTCCTTTTTTAGCGGACCTATTCTCATTGCCTGTTCCAGCCATTCATCCTCACCCTCGTCTGCCCTCGCCTGTGTATTCCACCAGGAACTAAGTTGATAGTATTTAAACCTGGTTAGTTGGCCCCTGATAAGTTACTCAGGACTTCCCAACTCACTAGGCCCAATGCCAATTTGACATCTCCCCAATGGAGTAAGCCCGCACATTTAAGTGGCAGAATGAGTTGGTCTCTCAAACATTCAGGGGTTCCCGGTGACTCCCAAATCGGTGCCCGGGATGAATAGTAGGAAACTCTGAGCTTTTTCTGAATGTACACCCAGGTTCTTAGGGCTCCCTGCAGGGTCTTCAATGTGACTTTTTTTTAAACTTCAGGTCACCATATTTAAAAAGGAAATGGCTCTGCCCTTGCACCACCACACTTAGCATTGCCCCGAAAAGTAGGCCCAGGGGGGACCTATCTACCCTGCTAGCCTGCATCCGAAAAAAATTTCATTGGAAAGCATAACAGTATGCTACCAAATCTGGAAGAGCCAGCCCACGCTGCTCTGACTTCCTTCTCAGCTTCTTCCATTATATCCTAGCCCTCTTAGAGGACCAAATAAAACTACCAATCTTCCCCTGAAGCTTTCCTATATTTTCTTTATGTAAGGCAAGGGGTATTGTATTGAAGAGAACAGTAATGTTTGGAAGGACTATCATTTTAATACGATTAACCCGTCCATAAATGTTTAACAATAAATTTGTCCACCTGAACAAAAGACTCCTGGTCTCTTGACTGAGTTTTTTCCAATTAAACTTACAAATATCTTCCAGCTTCTGTGTTATTGTAATGCCCAAGTAACGCATTTGAGCCTTGGACCCTACACTTTGCTTTGCCTGATTCCATTCCATAATTTCAGTTTTATTGCTATTCACCTTATAGCCTGAGATCAAGCCGAAATTGCGTGCCAAGTCCATTAAGTTAGGGATTGCCACTTCTGGATTAATGGTGTAAAGGATCAGGTTGTCCGCATACAGTGCCAATTTTGCTTCGAACCCAGCCGCCTTAAAGGGGAGTATAGTGGGATCCATTCGAATCAGGGATGCAAGCGGCTCTATGTATAGATTGAACAAGAGCGGGGAGAGGGGACACCCCTGTCTGGTACCTCTAGTGATGTCGAACCAGTCAGACAACTCACCATTCACCAACACACTTGCTCTGAGGAAATGATAAAGATTTTGCGTCGCCTTCATGATGTTCTGTGAAAACCCATAAGACTTAAGAGCCTCCCATAGCTAAGGCCAATGTACTTGGTCGAATGCCTTTGCGGCGTCCACCGCTACTACAGACATAGGGAGGTTCTAGACTTCCGCCAGATCAATAACCCCAAGCATCAAAAAGGTGAGCTCATTAAGCTGTCTCCCAGGTACAAAACCTCTTTGGTCCTGATGAATAACTCCCTTAATAACCTGGGCGACCCTAGAGGCTACTATCCCGGAAAAGATCCTATAATCGGAATTTAAAAGTGATATTGGTCTGTAAGAGTCCACTGATAAAGGATCATTGTTTGGTTTCAGGATTAGGGTTACGGTGGCCTCAGTCCAAGATTGTGGGATGTCTTCGCCCTCCAAGTATATCACATTAAATAGGTCTTTTAACACTGGAACAATAATATCCAACAGTTGAGAGTAAACCTCAACTGGGAGGCTATCTGGGCCAGCGGCCTTCCCCCTTGCCATCTTCCCAATTTGGGTCCTGACCTCATCCTCTGTAATCTCCACCTCTGAAAGTCTCCTTTGCTCATTAGTTAACCGTGGAAGCTCAATCTTATCTAGCCAGGCCTCTATACACTCTTTCCTAACAGAAATATCTTCTCTGTATAGCCTACTCATATATCTCCAGGCCTCTAAACATAAGTCTGAATTGGTGCTCCATAGAGCATTAGTCTCGATATCCCTCAAATTTTGGATCATGTTTCTGGCCTTGTCTGTTTTTCCTTTCCAGGCCAGAAGTGAACTGCACCTCTCCCCATTTGAAAAATATTGCAGCTTGCCTACTTTTCACCTATCTAATAATCTCATATCCAGTTGCCTCTGATATTCTGCCTTTAACTGTTCTATTTCTTTACTAAGCACAGCGACCCTATCCGAGCCCTCCAACGATGCCGTCTGGAGGTCCCCTTCCTTAGTCTTGATCTCTTTAATTCGATCCTCCTCCTCCTGTTTTAGGGCACGCCTCTTACCCACCATTATGGAGCTGAGAATTCCCCTTAAGTAGGCTTTGAAAGTGTCCCAGACTACTTCCATGGCTGCTGAGCCTCTCTTAGTATGAAAAAAGACCACTGTCTTATTCACTATATTTGCTGCTACCCTCTGATCCAACAAAATAGTCTTATCCAAGGTCCACCTTTTCATACCGAATTTTTGATAGTATCTGGAAGATAAAAAAACTGCTGAATGGTCTGATAGAATAGTAGGTACATGTTTAACTAGTTCAACCACTTCTGATAACTCCTGATCTACCAGAAAATAATCAATACGTGAGTGATGTCCGTATTTTTTCCTATAGAAGGTGAAGTCTCTTACCCCCCCACTTACTTCGCCAGATATCAACCAGATTGAGCTCAGACATCATATTTTTCAGGAAGCAGTTGTTGTAGGGGGACTCACATAAGAAACTTTAGAAGTTCTATCTAGGACCTTAGTTAGAACTATATTAAAGTCCCCGCCAAGAATTACTGGGGCAGTGGCCTCCAGAAGGCGCAATGCCACCTTAGACATCGCTTCTGGGGAATCATTATGAGGGCCATATTAGGTGGCACACACTATCGGCATCCCCTGAATCATCAGATTAGTCACCAACCATCTCCCAGAGGGATCTGATTCGTAGCTAACCAGCTTAATGCCAGAGTTATTCCTAATGATTAATGCCACCCCTCTCGTGCATCCCCCCTGGTCCGACCAAACTACTTCCTGGACTCAGCGCAGCTTATTAAAGAATGGCCCACACTCCTCCCGCTCCAAGTGAGTCTCCTGAAGCAAAATGATCTTCGCCTTGCTATTCTTGAGAAACTCAGTCACCCTAGTCATGTTCTTTCTGGGCATCAGGCCGTTAACATTCCAACTGTCCCTCTCCCACACCATAATCTGCATCATCTCATATTGAAGATAGCCACTTAATACTACCCGGAAGCCAATGTACTTATTGCCAAGCACCAGTAAGGCAGAAGTAGGACATTTTTCTTTCCCATGCTCCCTCCACCCAGTGCACCCCCAACCCACCCACCTCAGGGAACCCCCCTTTCCTATCCCTGGGAACAACCTCTGCCCGTTTGTGACCCCCAAGTGAAGGAGAAGATCTAAAATAGTGATAGAAAAAATAATGCAAAGAGAAAAAAAAACCAGTTACTACGAATTCTAGTTGATTTACTGAATCTATGGATATCTATGTAAATATGGCGCAAATAAAAGCTCGCCGACAACTAGACTACTAAACTGATCCGTCCATCTGGGCCAAAAAACATCTACTTCTTCTGGGTTTCTATTATTGTGCATCTTGTTACGCCACATGATTCTTAGCATCGCAGGGAACTTCATCTGGACCTGGGCCCCCTTACTACGTAGATCATTAATTTTGGAACCCAGCTCTCATTGCCTCTGCACAGTTCTCTTGCCTATATCTGATCTTATTTGGTAGTTAACATCTTCAAATTTCAAAAGGCGTTCCTTCAGTGCACGACCCAGGACTAATTCTTTAACTGCGAATGAAAGGAAATTCACCAGGATTTCCCTGGGAGAATTCCTAGCAGGATTTAACTTGAAAGGGTCTCACTCTCCAAGTCAAAATCTGGCCTGTCCTGTAGTAGTCATCCTTCAACAGTCTACATATGAAACCTTTAATATCACTCTTTTCTGAACCTTCTGGAATGTTAAGGAGTCTCAAATTATTTCTCCTGGATTGTATTTCCAGCCTTTCCATATCCTCCTGTAACTGCTTATTTTATGCTTTGAGATTTGCGATATCACTTGAATTCTTGGATAGGACGACTGGCATGGACTTCACCTCACCTTCCAAAACTAAAGTACGCTGAGCACGTCCATCTAGTTTTACCTCCAGTAGCCCGCACTTCTCCTGAATACCCTTTTGGTTAACCTCTGAGATTTCGAATTTTACAAGAATATCCTGCCTTAGGTTAAATAGTAGGTTTTCCACCAAATTCTCTGAAGATGGTCCCACTCAGCCCCGGGCCGTTCAGCACCACCCTGAACCAAGCCTGTTTCCTGTACACTTTGACCATCTTTGGCCCCCTGGATATCACCCAACACAGAGAAGCGGTTTTCTAACTGTAATGGCTCCTTCTGGGGGAGAGAGTGGGTTTCCTCCCCCCCCCCTCCCCCGTGCAGCCACATGCTCCATAATTTTGAAATATGACCTGAGAGAGGGGAGAGGTTTCGGGGGTAAGCACCCTTCCTTAAGACTGCACCTCTTAGTTTTTACAGCCCCTTTGAGCGCTTTTTTAATAGGAGATACTGCCGGGGGCTCTTGTACAGACAATTCCCTTACTTTCCCAGATAAACCTTTTCTTTCTGCAACTGGGCGAAAATGGTATCCATTTCTTCTGTGTGGGACTAGAAGATCTCCACCAGAAGAGACATTCCTAATTTTCGCGCCCTCCTTGGATGCCTCTGATAGAATACCTCCAGCAGCCTGCACAGAACTTCCTCCAACCACAGCTAACTTCGGTGTTTCATTCACGAAACTCATAGGGTTATGAAGTACCTGTTTGGGGGGAAAGTTTACCATCCGCCCCTGCTGGACCGTACACTTCCTGAAAATTTGACCTTCACTCCCCATTATTATGGTGTCAGGCGCGTTCAGCACTGCTCGGAAATTACATCTCTGGCCGGGGTTAAATGGCGTTTCACCGCCAAGACTCTCTTTCTGCTGCCTGCCCCTTAGATACAGGCGTCCAGTGCTGACTCTGCCAAATCCAATGCGGAAACCAGCAGACGCCGTCGCAGCGTAGGACCTCCTCCACAAGGCCGCAGCCCAACACCAAACCCCTCGGCACTCACCACTAACTCCCTGGTCCGTACCCATATGCTTGTTCAAACCTCCTCAAATAGGTAAGTCCATACGCTGCTTATCTCTCTGATATCCAAGTTGTTGCCGTTTTATCTCATATCGCCATTCAATGTGTATTTTCTTCTTCCCTCACATGGGAGCTCCCGCGACCGGCGTTAACCTGCCGCCATGTTCCCTGGTCACGTGTCCTCTTCCCTGCCCTCCTGTGGGCTGATACTCTGGAGCCGGAAATCCTTTGGTTCTAATACTTTTAGACTTTTCTGCAGCTTTTGATGCAGTCTCCCAGGCTACCCTAATAAAACAGCTGTACGACACTGGTATCCACTTCCATACCTTAGCCTGGCTGGAGGGCTTCCTCATAGACAGAACCCAAGTTGTTTCTCTCACACCATTTAAATATCAGGCAAATACCAACACCTGCAAGTGCCACATTGATCTTCTTTAAGCGCTACTCTTTTCAACATCTATGTTAGCCCCCTAGCAACAATTGTAAAAGAATACAGCTTGGAGATCCTATTGTATGATGATGACACCCAGTTGATGGCATCCATCAGTCATAATCAGCAGAAGGCAACTCGAGTCAGGCTCTGTGACTGTCTGCATACTACGACACCTTGGATGAAGCAGAATTGCCTCCAGCTCAATGGGGGCAATACAGATATTGTCCTTATAGTTAAGACCGCCCTGATTTGGACAAATGACTGGTAGCCAGCATGAAAAACCAAGTGTCATCAGTTAGCGGGACCTGTTTTGAATCTTTCACACGTTCAGGAAGATCTTCTCTTGGATTTCACTGCATTGTAAGAAGATTATTATCCAGATCCTCACAACAAGCTGCCTTGATTGCGGCAAAGTGCTACTGGTGGCAATTAATGAGTCTCTCCTGTCCAACTTGCAAGTGGTGCAAAATGCTTCCGCCTGCTTGATCTGTAATCTTCCACCTAGGACTACGAAAGAGCCAATTTTGAAAGCGCTTCATCGGCTACCCATCAGCAAGCGCTGCATACGTAAACTCTTTCGTCATACTTTTTTTTGTAAATTTCTTTATTTGGTTTTTGAGCATAAATGACAAGCATAAAGAGATACACTTGCAGAGATGGTGCCAGTATGACGGCAGCAGAAGGACCACTGGCTGTCGAGGGGGGAGCTGAGTTCTTCTTCCCAACCAGGGGGGGGGGAACGAGGGGGGGTAGGGGGGAGTGTGCGGGCTGTCTTTTTGGGTAGTGCGGTATAGCAGCGAAACAACATGTATGGGGCGGTTTGCTTCAGGAGGGCATGTAGTGGTGCCATAGTGGGGGGGTTCTTGTGGGAAGCACGGGGCGAGGGCTTTGATATCTTGTCGCAGTCTAATGTAGTAAAATCTCTCCAGGGGTGGGTGGGTAGGGTAGCACCAAAGAATTTGTCACAGGTGCAGAATGTTCCATTGACGTAGAGTTTGTCCCAGGTCTGGCGGGAGAGTTTTTGGAGAAGTTGGCGGCAGCCGCCCTCTTGTGCGACAGGGAGGTCTAGTCTACCTTGGAGGGGTAGTAAGAGTGAGTATAGGATAGTTGCATGGAGGCGGCAGGCCAGATCTCTCCAAGCGTTGGTGGTGCAGTGTACCGTGGTGGGGGCTAGGCGTCTCGGGACGGTGGGTGCGCTTAGGTAGGCGGAGCATAGGGTCGGTGTCATGTAACCGTCTTCGATTGCCAGATGAGGCATATAATGAGAGGGGTTTATCCAGTATGCTGCGAAGTGGGCCTGAGCACAATTGAAGTATAGCTCCAGGTCAGGGATTTCGAATCCCCTGGCACTGAAGGGCCTAGTGAGAGTTTTTCAGCGCATCCTAGCTTGTTTCCCTCCCCAGGTGAGACGGTTGAGTTGTATTTTTAGGGCTTTAAAGAAGTGTCTGCTGGGGGCGTAAGGGATGTTAATGAAAAGATAAAGCAATTTTGGTAAGATCACCATTTTAATAAGGGAGGTTCTCCCGGCCAGGGAGCTTGGCATAGCAATCCACCTGGTGATTTTATCCGTAAGGAGATCCAGTGCACGCCCATAATTGGCTTCCATCAAGTCGTTCCGATTACGAGTAATGACTATTCCGAGATATGTGATGGTGTCTACACACCAGGTGAGGGGGTAGTCTGGTGTAAATCATGTAGTGGCTTCAGTGAAGGGGAAAAGCTGAGATTTTCCCCAGTTTATGTTGACCCCAGAGAGATGGCCGAAGAGAATGAGCAGTCTGAGAATGGGGTTGAGACTGTCCTCTGGATTACAGAGGTAGAGCGTAAGGTCGTCAGCGTATAAGGAGATTAGTATTTGCCTCTTGTGGTATATGAGGGCATGGTCCCGGTAGTACAGGCGTATTTTGGTGGCCAGGGGTTCAATAGCCAGGGCAAAGAGGAGGGGTGAAAAGGGGCATCCCTGTCTGGTGCCTATGGCTATTGTAAAGGGGGAGGATCTAGCGCCATTAACCACAATGCTAGCTTGCAGTCCTGTGTAAAGCAGATTAATCCATGCTAAGAAGGGAGCGGGAAATCCCATACGCTGCAGAAAAAACGCGAGGTAGCCCCATTCAAGGGTATACAATGCTTTGGTGGCGTCCAGGAAGACAGCCAGGGTCAGGGTCAATGTCAGGATCAATGTCTTGCAAGACTAGGGTCAATGTCAGGGTCAATGTCTTGCAAGACAGCGAATAGGGTGTGCAAATTGTGAGATGTGTCTCTGGTTGGTATGAACCCCGACTGGTCAGGGAGGACCAGAGCAGTCATGAGGGGACTAATGCAGTTGGCGATCAGCTTTGCGAGGATTTTAGCATCAGTGTTTATGAGGGAGAGGGGCCTGTACGAATCGCATTGCGTAGTCGGTTTACCCGGTTTCGGTAGGGAAGTTATCAGCGCCTCGCGTATTGTTTTGGGCAGTATGCCAGTTTCGCGAGCCTCCTCAAAGACATGCCGCAGCACAGGAATAAGGATATGACGGTAAGTTTTGTAAAATTCAGTAGGGAGGCCGTATGGGCCAGGGGCCTTGCCAGATTGTAACTGCATAATAGCGGTAATGATCTCTTCGTCCTCGTGATGTGCGAGGAGGAATTCCCTCTGGGTGGCCCCGAGCCAAGCAATCGCTGTGTCTTTAAAGAAGGGGGCGAAGTTGACAGTTTGCGTTCTACGCAAGGTGTACAGGGCTTTATAAAAAAGCTTGAAAATGGCTAGTATGTCCTGGGTGTTTCTATGCAGCTGGCCGTCTTCATCCAATAATGCCTCCTGGCAGAATTTCCACTCTGTTTTCGAACTAGAAGTCTTTAACATCCTGTCCAAATTAAAACCGTCCTCTCATACAAAAAACCCCTCCCGTCTACCCTCGTCCAAGACCTTAAGCACGTCATTGTCCCTTATTGGACCAAAATCATCAACTCCTCCCTTTCCTCGGGGTGCGTCCCTGTCTCCCTCCAACTCGAACAGGTCACGCCCATTCCTAGAAACCCTAAGGCTGACCCCAATGACCCTAATAACCTCCGCCCCATCTCAAACCCCCCCATTCTTTCAAAAGCCCTTGAAAAATGTGCCCTCCTGCAATTTGGATATACACATTGACACTTACAACCTACTCGACCCTCTACAATCCGGCTTCCGTAAAGGCTGCAGCACTGAAACTGCATTGCTCAATATAGTTGATGACATCCACCACGCCCTGGATAATGGTGAGACCTGCCTACTCATTCTCCTTGACCAATCCGCAGCATTCGATACAGTTAACCATTTAACCTAACTCAATACTCTTAAACTTCACTTCGGTCTAAATGGCACTGTCCTCAACTGGTTCACCTCCTATTTCCAACACAGAACCCAGCAAATCCAAATCCAAAATTGCCTCTCCAGCCCCACTCCTGTCTCCCTTGGTGTCCCCCAAGGATCTATCCTCTCTCCTGCTCTATTCATCTCATTTATGGAATCCCTTACACTCATACTTAAACAAGCCGGTATTAACTACCACCTGTATGCCGACGATACCCAACTGTACTATAAAATAAAGTCCCACTCAGATGTCCTACACCTTACACCGCCCTGGCTAATATACAATCCTGGTTCTACTCAAATCATCTCAAACTCAACCCAAACAAAACTGTAATTCCTTTCTCTCCTAAAAACAACCCACTCTCCATCCAAACATGGATCTCTGAACTTAATGCCCTAAACTCTTTGCTCTCCTTATCCGAATCAGTAAAATCCCTTGGCATCACCATTGACAGTAAGTTAACTCTCTATTCCCACATAAAAACTCAGCGAAAGGAGCACTTTTCACGCTCCAACATCTCAAAAAAATCAAACCTTTCATTCCACCGGAAGATTTCAAATCTGTTGTCCAATCTCTAGTCCTCTCAAAAATTGACTATGCCAACGCCCTACTCTACGGATCTCCCAAAGTCCACCTTGCCCCTCCCAAATCTGTCCTCAGCCTAGCGGCCAGGCTTATAATTGACTGCAAATGCTCTGACCACATCTCGCCTGCTCTCAAAAACCTTAAATGGCTTCATATCAAAGGCAGATCCTCTTATAAAATAGCCTGCATAACGTACAAAGCCCTTCATCAAAAGACCCACCTCTACCTCTCAAACAAACTCAAAAAAGCCGGTAGTGCCTGACAGATGAGAAGTACCAATTCTCTCCTCCTCGTCCCCCCTCTGTTAAAAAAGAAAGCTGCTCAATCTCGCTCCTTCTCTGCAAAGCTCCCAGCATCTGGAATGCCCTCCCTAAAAATCTACGACTTAACCCTTCATACGTCAGTTTAAAAAAAGACCTTAAAATGCATCTGCTCAACAAACATTGGGGTCCTTAATCTTTCCATTACCATACCCGTTATACTCTCCCCCCCCTTCTGGAACCCCGTTTTCCCCCTCTCTTCACTCCTCTTGTGTCAACATCACCTATTCACCCCTTCCCTACCCATTTTCACCTTTACTTCCACCCTACCACCCCTTGCCCAACACTTCCCCTCCCCCCGTTTCTCTCACTTGCAAAACCCCTCCTTATACACAAAACATGAGTCTTCCTCCTTTATATTGTGTAATAATTTGTAATTACTCTATTCACGTGTTGTTTTTGTTAATTGCTACTTCCTTGCATTTTTTTATTAAGTCATGCTATATTACCCAATGTGGTCCTCAAAGTCTGTCATGTCTGAATGCTTCTTTTGGACACCACTGTTTTTTATTCCATGTAATATTGTCATTTCAATGTAAAGCGCTCTGATACCCCCGGGTGGAGCCAGCGCTATATAAAACCTTTTAAATAAATAAAATAAATCCACAACCTCGAAGACAGTGTTAGAGAATCTAGGTGGGCGGATCAAGGCTGCGAGCGCCTTGCCTGGTCTTTCTCCCTCCCCATAGCGGCGAGCCAGGTAGTATTTCCCCCTGAACTTGCACTCCCTCTCCGCCGTCTCTTGATAGTCGTTGAGCAGGTCCCTCAGACGTGCTTGTAATACAGGGGTTGGTGTAGCTTGCAGCTGGGTTTCAGTTTGTTTGAGTTCCGTCTTATAGCTTATGGAGAGTGGAGCAAATGTCCCTCAGGACCCCTCCGCTTTTGGCGATACACAAACCGCACACGGTGACCTTGAAGGCCTCCCATACCGTGGAATTTTCGTTGTGAGGGAAAAAGTCAGTGATCTCTTGTTCAAGTTCAGTTTTGAAAACAGGGTCCAGTAGGGCTTGCGGGGACAATCACCATTACAGTTAGGGTGATTCCTCGTGAGGGGGTGCAAGTGTGATAAACACTGGTGAATGATCGGAATATGTGCGAGGGAGGTGAGAAGCGTGTGAGAGCCACAGGATTAATCCCCTAGTGAGAAGCCAGTTATCGATGCGTGACCAGGAGGAGTGGGCAGTGGAAAAGCAGGAGCCGTCTCTATCGTGAGGGTGAAGGGTGCGACAGGCGTCAAGAAGGCCATGGTCTTTGATGATGTGGTTATGGGTATAATGTGCATTAGAATAGTGATGGGGTTGTGGATGCGAGCGGTCTAGTGGCGGGTCAAGGGTAACATTAAAGTCCCTGCTCCACACCACGTGCATTGAGCCAGAGTACAGTATCTTGCCCCAGAGGACCTGAAAAAATTCAGGGTCATCAGTGTTCGGGCCATAGCAGGAGACAAGCGTTATCGACTAGGCTGCCAGCCTGCCCCATATGATGCTGTATCGGTCCTGCGGATCGGTGAAAGACCCGATGGGGACATAGGGGAGTGTGCGTTTGACTAAGATAACCGTGCCACGGGCCTAAGTGGAGTATGAGGAAAAGCACAGTAGGTCGCCCAGCGGGATGCGAACGAAGCGGGGGCAGTGGGGCCTAAATATGTCTTCTGGAGCATAGCGCAGTGCACTTTGTGCCAGTCTAGATAAGAAAGGATGTGCCGGCGTTTGCGAGGGTCACCCAGTCCCTGTATGTTCCATGTCAAGAAGTTGTAGGGGGGGGGGCTAGGTCAGGAGTCCATGGTGAGATATCGGAATTGCGATAGTGGAAATTAGGTGCATGTCATGCAGGTCAACTGAACAGGTCGTACGTGTGCTTGCCAAGCCAGCGGTAAGTGGTGTAAAACAAACCCCCTCCCACAGCAGCAGCCCAAACCTGCCGCTTCGTGTAACCCTCCCTCCCATTCCCAATCCCTCATACTCCAGGTTCCCAACAGGGGAGGGTGGATGCAGGGCAGTGAACAAATTAATTCAGAACAGTGCGGGGGTTCCCTGAGTGGGTAACGGCTAGAGGGCCAAATTCTTCTTGCGTCACCAAGGGCACTCGGGGAGATATCAATAGAGAGTCTCATCCGTCCAATAGTTCGGCAATGAAGGTTGTGTGTGGGGGAGCGATTAATACAGCCGCGGGAGAGACCCAGTGAGAGTTATGAAGTAGTTTGTGATGTGAGGCGTAGTGACTCACATTGTGACCGAAAAGGGGCTATTGTCCATGTAGAAAGCCAATCTAAAATGGTTGCAGGGAGCTCAAGGTTAAGAAGAGACCTCACTCTATATCTGATGTGCCGCCTTCAGCCACGGGACGCGTGGAGGGGGAGGCCGGATCCGCAGGGTCCTTAGGCAGGGTTTTAATTAAGTCATAGACATATTGAAGGTTAGTGAAAAAGTGTTGTTTACCTTGAAGAGTGACTTTAAGGCGCGCTGGGAAGAGCATAGCATAGGCAATGTTCATTTGTTGGAGTTTCTTCTTCACCCGGAGGAACTTTCTGCGCCCCTCCTGGACAGCCATAGTGAAGTCCGGGTACAGCGACACCTCTACACCCTTGAAGAGCACCTTCCCGCGCTCCCTGGCGAGTCACAGTGCGGCATCGCGATCCCTATAATTGAGGAGCCTCGTGATGATGGGACGAGGAGGGGCACCAGGCACAGGGCGGGGTGCCAGTGAGCGATGTGCACGCTCAACGATGAAGACCGGCGAAAAAGCTTCTCTCCGAAAGGCCATGGTGAGCATGCGCTCAACATACTCCTCCATTTTTCCCGTGGCGGTGGATTCCGGCACTCTGAGGATTCACAGATTATTTCTTCTCAAGTGGGATTCCAAGTCCTCGTTTTGGCCGCTATGACTTTCAGGACCCTCTCCATGTCTAGCGTTTTGTTCACTGTCGTGGTGGAGGTATCATCCAGATCGGAGATGCGGCGCTCCGTTTCCTCGATGTGTTCCTCATGTCGCTCGCTTTTGTGCGCAAGAGTGTCTATGCAGGAGTTCATAGTGTCCATTTTAGCTTTTATGGAGGACAGGCTGGATTGGATGACTAGGAGAAGGGCTTTCAAATCGTCCGTAGATGTGGGTTGATCAGGAGCTGGGGTGCCTGCCTGCTCCCCCTCCATATCTGCCTGCGTTCTGGAGGACTTGCAGGCCTCAAAGGTAAGCTTGGGTTGCTTTCCGTCAGTGTGGCCCATGGTGTTGCCAGCGGCGTGTTGGGAAGCAGGCGGTAGGTGTGCCGCTGAGGCTAGAGCACAAAAAAGCCATAGAAAGGACAGGCGTGGGCCAACCTGGATGATTATTGGCCGGAGAGGGTGGACAGTCTTTACTAGCCCGTCCAATAGGCCAGGCAGAGTGGTCACTCAGGGGGCAGAGATGGCGAGAGCCTCGGGCAGCAGCAGGCTATTGACTGGGCGCCGATGGCCCTTGACTAGAATGGGACCAAGGTGGTGGAGGGCTCCTCTGCGCTCAGCAGCCAGGTCGGGTCATCCTTTGGTGTAGATGCGGGAGGAGAGGCCGGGATCCAGTGTGCTCCAGATGGGGGAGCAGATTGTCGTGGTAGGGAGGGCGCCTGCAGTGGAAGCCTCGTTGAGGGCCCAGGATGACAACGGCGATAGGGGGCCAAAAGGAAAGGGGGAGGGCTGCTGGTTCCTCGATGAGGCGCACTGACAATGGGGGCCAGCCAGCTACAGGAGGATGAGAGATTTGAGCAGTGGAGAGTCCGTGGCATTGGTGAGGAATCAAGGCCCCAGGTGTGGCTGTCCTGCGCAGGGAGCGGCCAGGTGGGAAAGTCTGCCAGGAGGCACAGGCCAGATGAAATGCATCCCTCTGCCAGGGCCAGGCACAGTCAACACAGCGGCCCCAGGCGCCGGGATGAAGGCCGGATAGTAGCGGAGCAGGGTGGGCGCCTCAGCCGAGGAGCAGGGCCGCAGCAGTGCAGAGCGCCTGGATGTCCGCAGCAGGGGGTCGAGTAGGCCCACAGTGACAGGCTGGGCAGGCAGCGCTGGTGAGGAAGGAGTAGGCCATGGACAGCACCGATGTGTGTTGTAGGAGTTCCTGACTATCTGGAATAAGACAATACGCTTTGGAATGCTAGTAATTAACTTTTATTCACCCGAGCGCCGGGCACACATCCTAACGCCGCTCTGCCTCGCGGCTATCTGGCGCGAAGCCGCATCTCTTCCCGGCATGCCCCGGGACGCGCTCGGAACACTAGAGCGCGACGCTACATATCTCCCCCCTTTAGCCCCTATCAACAACAGGGCCACTAACTGGCCTCAACTTTTACAGTCTTACTTGCTTCGTGTGTCAAAGTCCTCAAACCTTCTCGGCATCTTGATCACTCTGCCCGATCTCATACAGTTCTGTACCTGAGCCGATCCTTGGCCCCCTGTCGGGAGTCCTTCGCCTGCTCCCAACTCTCTTCGCAACTCTCTTTCCTTTGCTTTGACCCCCACGTCCATGGGGTTACTTTGTCTGGTCGTTTCTCCTTCTCTACTCCCTCCTGAGGCACTCTGATCTTCCCTGCTTCTCTTGGGAGTGGTAGGCCCTTGCTCTCTGTTCTCCAGACCTCCATCTGTCTCGGGTTCACTTCCTTCTTCCGCTATCGGTAAGCTTCTGTCCTCCGGATCTTCCCACTTCATGATTTTATTGCACTTCGCCATCCTGTCTTGCGACCATATCTTCCCGTCACTCAACAGGGCCAACCTGGTGTAGGGTTCTACCACCTGCAATGGTGGGCTGAATTTACTGTCTCCTTTCCTCCTCAGCGTAGCTTGTTTTACTCTTACCCACTCTCCCTTCTCTAGGGTCACTTCCTTGACGTTGCGTCGTTTGTTATAGTACTCGGTGTACAGGGCTTGCGCCTTGTCCAGGTTGCGCCTTACCACTGCTGGTGACCATCTGCTTTGCACCAGCAGTTGTTTCCACGCTAAGTTGTCCTTTGTGAAAGGGTCTCGCCCCCGTAGGATTTTGAACGGACTGTACCCGGTGTTGGTCGGGGTGATGCGATAAGCCCACAGCATGCGTTGGAGCTCCTTTTCCCAGTTGAGTCCGGCGCTTATCGCTGCTTGTACCGTCCCCATAATTACCCGGTTAAACCTTTCTGCTAGTCCGTTCCGTGCTGGGTGGTAGATCGGCGTGTGTTTGACCTCTATTCCATTCCTGTTCATGAATGCGTTCCATCTCGCTGATACAAATTGTGGGCCGTTGTCGCAGGTTATCACCTTTGGGATTCCTTCCTTCAGAAATGTGGTCGTGAGGAAAGCTAACACTGCCTCGGTGTCTGCCGTTTCACATACTTCCACCTCTGGCCATTTAGAGTATCTGTCCACTAGCACTATGGCGTATTTGGACACCCCTTCTGCATTCAGGATAGGACCCAGTATGTCCACGGAAAGCATTTCCCACAGGCTAGACAGACCAGTGGATTTCCCCAGTGGTGGGCGTAATAATACTTGTGTTTTGTCTGCCCTGCTACACTGTTTGCACATTCTGACATGTCTCTCCAGTTGCCCGTCCATCGCTGGCCACCAGTATGCCTGCTTCGCTCTCGCCTTGGTCTTCATGACCCCAAGATGTCCTTCATGTAGAATGGTTAGGAGGTGGCTCACCAAGGATTGCGGTGAGACTACTTTATCCCCTCTCAGTAGGAACACAGGATTGTCCCCAATGGATAATTCCTCTCGGACTGCCCAGTATTTCCTCAGCTCACTCTTTAGGTGTTACTTGTCTGGCCATCCTTGGGTTACGTAGCTTTTCACTGCTCCCAAGGTCTCGTCAGCTGCGTACGCTTCTTCCCACTCTTGTGCGCTGACCGCTCCTTCATGCTCTTGGGTGATTGCCACCATGTATTCCTCCCATTCTGAGGACTCTTGGTCTTCTGCTGGCTCCATTGCGGCTGCTCTGCTCAAAAAGTCCGCTACCTTGTTCTTAGATCCTGGGATGTACTCCACGTCGTACACATAATCCAACAGTCTCAGGGTCATCTTCGCTATACGGGGGGTTGCATGCGCATGTCCGCTTGAGGTCAGGACTTTCACCAATGGTTTGTGGTCGGTGCGGAGCAGAAATTCGAGCCCCACAGAAACTGTCTGAACCGTTCCATGGCCCAGACGGTTGCCAGCATCTCTTTCTCTATTACACTGAATTTTTTTTCGTTGGCCGCTAAGGATCGCAAGGCAAAACTGACCATGGTGATGTCTCCGTTTTGTGATCTTTGCATTAACACCGCCCCCAGGCCCTTGTCACTGGCGTCGGTGGTTAGTATGGATAAGGCTTCTTGGTCGAACCCTTCCAGGGGTATGGCTGTACAGATGTCGTGTTTTATTTTTCCGAATTCTTCTTGCTCCTCGTGTGTCCACTTGAAGGCGTTCTTTTCTTTCAAGAGCTGCCTCAAGTGGTGCGTTTTGGTTGCGAAGTGAGGGACGAACTTACTGTAGAACTCCGCCATGCCTAGGAAAGATCGGACATCTTCCTTTCTTTTTGGTGTAGGTGCTTCTTTGATGGCAGCAATGTTCGCTCGCTTTGGTTCTATTCCTCTCCCACTGATTTCGTGGCCCAGGTATGTCACCGATCCCACTCCAAATCTACACTTGTTTCATTCAGCTGTGAGTCCATTTCGAGCTAGTATTGCCAATATTATGTGTAGTTTCTCGTTGTGGTCTTCCTTTGATTTCCCCATGACGAGAATGTCGTCTTGGAAGTATTGAACTCCTTCCACCTTCTGGAACAGCCGATGCATGAGTTTTTGGAATACAGCGGCCGCTGAAGCTAGGCCAAACGGCATCCGGAGGAACTTGTAACAGCCAAACGGTGTGATGAATGACGTCAGGTGGTTGCATGTGTCATGCAGTGCAATTTGGTGGTACGCCGAGGTGAAATTTATTGTTGAGAACCACTTGACCCCTTTGGTTTTCGCCAAAATCTCGTTTATTCGGGGTAGCGGGAACTTGTCCACCAAGATGTTCTTGTTGAGTTCTCTCAAGTCCACACACAGATGTACCTTCCCATTTGGTTTCTGGGCGACCACCAGTGGTGCGAGCCATTCCGCACTCTCAATCGCTTCTATGACTCCGTTTCTCTCCAGTCGTTGCAATTCTTCTTGGACCGCCTCTCTGCTTCTGAAGGGGATGTTGCGAGCTTTGTGGCTTACTGGCTTTGCCCCAGCCTTGAGGCGGATCCTGTGCGTGAATTTTGTCATCCGTCCTATTGTTCCCTTGAATACTTCTGGGTATTCCGTCTCCCATCTGCCTTCGCCGTGCGCTTGTTTTGCATCAATCATCAACACTTGCGTGGTCCCGCCGGGGTTGAGTTGTATCCCTAAGTTTCCTTGGTCCATCCATCCTAGGACTGAAGGTTCTTTCTCCGCCACGTACAGTTTCCCCTCCGCTCTTCGTCCTTTGAACTCAAATCGTAGCCGTCGGTACCCCACCATGGGTATGGGTTCTCCTGTGAACGTGACTGGGTGGATGTCTGTGGGTAGTAGCTCCTCCCCTACTCTGGGCTTGAACTGGTTTTCCCATACGGTCCGTTGAATAATGGTGTATGGGGATCCGGAATCCACCACCATGTCCACTTGTACACCACCGATCTTCAACTGTAACGCCGGTTTCTTGGATCGTGTGCAATTTACTCCCAACACCTGGTCATCGATGCACAGGACTTCATCTTCTTCATTTCCCTCTTCCTGGGTTTCTTCCTCGCCCTCTGCTTCCTGGGCGACATACTTCACTTCCGTCCTGCTGAGCTTGCGCCGGCATACTTTCTCGTAGTGCCCCATTATTCCACAGTAGGAGCATTTGGCTCGGAATGCAGGGCATGCTTTATCATTGCTATTATGTGTTTGGCTGCCGCATATGTAGCACGTGTGTTTGCTCTCTCCTTGTGGTCTCTGGATTCTCGTGGCCTTCTGAGGGTATTTCCTCTGGTACCTTATGTTAGTCGGCACGTGCTGCCTTGGAGTTTCTGGTCTGCTTTTGTCTGATATCCTACAGACCGGCGTTCTGCCTTTTTCACCAGCGCCACCACCTCCTTCAGCGGGGCGTCACCGTTGACCCCCAGCTTCTCCTGTGTGGCCGTATTGGCCGTATTGGCCGTGTGCATTATGATCTGGTCTCTGATGAGTTCATCATGAAGGGTGCCGAATCTGCAACTTCCGTAAGGCTGATACGTACTCGTCTATCGACTCACCACTGCTTTGTTTTCTTTGGAAGAAGTTGTACCTATCTATGGCCGTGCACACCACTGGGCGGTAGTGAGAGTCCAGCTCTTCCAGCGCGTGTTGGAACACTTCCGTGTCGGCCGCGGGTCTGGTCTCCTTCACTAGCCTTCACTAGGCTGTCGTATACCCTGATGCGCTCCGGGCCTAGGTTGTGTAGTAGTATTTTCTTTTTCCTTGAACTGGAGAACTCTCCTTCGCCTTCTTCTTCTAAGGCCTCAAGATAGTTTAAGAAATACCGCTTCCAATCTTCCCAGGGCATCGCCGGTTCACCTCTCTTTGGTAGGAAGGGGACCAGGTTGGTGCGGGACGTCGCCTGTGCACACATCCTGCCCCTGTCGCGTTGGACCGAGCTATGTCTGTCGTCTGTCTCTGGTGGGCTCCCTAGTTCCTGCCTCTCGCCTGATCTGCCAGGTCGTTTGGGTGAAAGGCTTCCTTGCCCTCCTCGCGATGACCCTTGGGTCGCCAGTTATGTTGCTCCCCTTTAGCTTGCTGGCCGCAGGTTACTTTCCTCTGGCGCGCTCCCGGTCGCTCTGTTCCGGACTGCTGCTCCCCCTGCTCCCACGTGCCGCTTCGCGGGCACTTCTGCGCGTCTTGGCCTTGGTTTAGCGGAAGGGTGCTCTTCCCGGGTGTTGCACCTTATGGGGCGTTCTGCCTCTCTTATGGTGGTGCCTGGGACCCTTCCCTCCTGGCTTAGTACATTTGGCGTCTACGCTCTCACCTCTGTGGAGTCCCTGGCCGCGCTTGCTGGTGCTCCTCGTGCTCACCCGTGGGCTGAAGGTGGTGCTGGGGAACTGCGCTGGACCTCTCTGCTCGGTCTATGTGCACGTGGTGGGGATGCACCGCTGCCACGCTCGGGTGTAGTCAGGTTCTGGGTGTTTAAGGTTCTTTGCTGTTCTTATTCCCTTCTCCGTGGAGTCATCCCATCCTCGTCGCCATTTTGTAGGAGTTCCTGACTATCTGGAATAAGACAATACGCTTTGGAATGCTAGTAATTAACTTTTATTCACCCGAGCGCTGGGCACACATCCTAACGCCGCTCTGCCTCTCGGCTATCTGGCGCGAAGCCGCACCTCTTCCCGGCATGCCCCGGGGCGCGCTCGGAACACTAGAGCGCGATGCTACATGTGTTCGCCGGTGCAGGCAGAGGGACTCCCTGGGTGTAAAGGTGTTTGGAGCTGTGGCCGCCGGTGCGGTCTGAGCGGGCTGCCAAAACTCCTCATGGTTGCTGCGACGTGCAGCAGCTGTTGTAGGGGTCAGCAGACGGGGCCACCCTGCCGTTGTTCAGTGCAATCGGGCTCCGCAGACACCAGACCCAGCCCAGGCCGGGCCCCAGGACCGCAGCGGCACCCGCCGCCACTAGGTCAGGTAGGAATGGCCCCACAGCATCCACAGGGGGGGCCCACAGGACAGCCGGCGGTTGGTTTCGGACCAGAGCGCTAAGTGGGTCTTGCGTCAGGGCCCGGTGCAGTAGCGGCGAAATCAGCGGCAGTCAATAAAGGCTGTCACCATCTTGGACAGTAGCGAAGGAATTCCGCAGCCCCCGCCGCGAGGTGTTTAGTGACGAGGGACAGGCGATGAAGAGGATTTCAAATGGATTGTGCCCGAGCCACTTGAGCCTCACAGATGTGCGGCCATCTTGCTTGGTGCCCTCTAGCCACTCTTGCGTCATACTTATTGAGCTTTGTATGGTGGAGGGCTCCTATTTATGCACAAAAATTGAGTTCTATCAGCCCACCAAAAGTCTCAGATTATCTGATGTGGCAGTGGATACTCTTCATTGCATCGCCCCTACACAGTGTGGTAGCTTCTTCGTCTCTTACCTAGCTTCACACCACTGGAATAAGTTGCCTGTAGATATTCAGTCATGCCAAAATCTCCCAACCTTCAAAAAACTTGTTGTGACCTGGCTGTTCTAAAGTGGTTGATGCTACTACTCCACTTTTCTGGTGGATCTTCTTGTTTTAGGCCATAGCCCGGAGACTTCTTTCAAAGTGAGTTGTTTGCTCTTAATAAAATCCACGAACATAACAAAGCATCTCTTCCAAGACACGGGTCTATCTCTCTATCATTAGTGGTATCTATTCCTGGTGAGATTCATTGCTGCAAAAAGCTGCCTCCAGACCTACACATTTGACTAATATCATCCTGTGCAGATGATTGCTGCTGGTAAAACTGATTCTCTCAAACAACAGGATTGCACAGCCAGTCCACCCCTCCTTCCAGTCCCCACATGCTCATCCATCTAACAAAGTCAAGCAGCTGTTCATTACGTTAAGGGGTTGAAATATGGGAATTTCTGGGAGGGTGACTGTTAAATGCAGGATAAATCATCCTCATAAAAGAAGAGAAGAGAGGAGTTGCACCGGCACTGAAGGGTTGAGCATAGGTGTCAACTAAGATATCAGTAGGCTGAGATGTGAATTGAGGAGAATATTGTGTAGCCATTGCAAGCATTAGTAGAGGTTGTCGGGCGACTTTGAATTGGTAGGAGCTGCCTAACAGGGAGACTGCTGGCCAACCTTGAGGTCTTTTCTGAGCTGGGCGGGACCAACTTCCTCCTTCTTCATGCAAGCTGTGTTGGCTACATACATGGCAGCTTGCAAAAGGATAGGCTTTTCTCCTAGGATTGCATGCTGTCCTCCAATTGTCGTAGGTAGGTCAATCCTCACATTGGGACGTCTATGGATTAACAATATATGTATATGGTGAGTGCATTTCACATAAACATATAAAATAATGATACATCCATATCAGGTTTGGGTATGAAAAACCAAGACATACAAATATCTAGGTTGTGGTAGCTCATAGACATAATTATGTTATACCTGCGTGTGTGATGGGTAATATATATATTGGAGCATACAAAAGGTAGTTAGTAAGTAATGGTTAAAGACACGAGTCCCTAAATATGTATTCTTTTGAAGGTGGTTTTAATATTTCTAGAGTATGTTAATAGTATTGTTCCTTTCATATTCATTTATGCAAATACAGTCAACTTTTGGCAGCTGTTCGTCCTGCTGAATTTTTCAAGGCAGCAATTACAATAGCATGTAATATTCTTAGAAAAACGTCAATATGAAATATACATTTGTGTGTATTTACATAGAGACTACACTCATTATAGTTTTATCAAACACTACAGATGCATCATCATAAAGATAAGATAATAGTCGTTCCAATTTTGAGTTTTGGGTACAGGACTTGCTGCATGTGCATGAAAATAAACCATGCCACCATGTGTTTATGTTTATACTAGTTAGGTTATTGTATTTGAAGATAGTGAAGTCCATCTCCATGGAGTCAGATGTTTAAAATCCGAACATCTCATGAGTGTCATAAATGAAGATTATGTGCTAATACGTTTTGGAAAGGTTTATTAAGACTCCTCTGCTGTTCTAGTTAAAATAATTTCCTTAATTAAACTTTCCAGCTGGAGACTAATTCTCAAATACTCCCCCCAGGAACTGCCTTTGGAGAAGTAGTCACATTGGAATCAAAAGGAATTGTAGCACTGAATTAGTGCACAGGTTCAAGTGCCATATTGAAGTTCTTTTAGGAACTGTCGTCTAGTCTTTGTTGATGCAGTTACGTCGAGTTTGAACATTTTAAACAGTTATTTACGAACTTGTAATATAAAATGAAACAATAACACTGAAAGCTCTATTTCCTTTTCGGATTGAAACCACAACTCTCGAACATATCCTTTGCAAACTATTTAAATTCATGTCATTTATTTGTGTAAACGTGACTGCAACCTGGACAAGCTATTTTTTGAAAGCCGGGCAAGTCACAAAAGAGTATATTGTGTTGAGCTTAAAAACCAGGCTTTTGAGAGAAAAAATGTAAAGGTGATAGGAGAGGAAAATAGTTAATGCATAATTGGAACACATCTTTCTTTAGTTTGTTATGAACAAATGTATTTTGTTTTAAAACCGAGTGTGCAGAGGGTATTCTTTCATTATCTTTATTCAACTATCAACCGATAGCCATAAAAGCACAATCGTTAAAAGGACCATTACATCATACTAAAACATTAAAACACATGCATATATGTTAACCATAGCAGTTTTAAAACAATTTTAAAACAAAATATGATAATCCCACGCAAAATGATCATTAATAAGACCAGACATTCAAATTCATTACTCCTATAGTCTTATTATTTTCCTTTCATCAATTGCTTTCAGAATGTACAGTGCAACACTATAGGTAGTCAAGGGGTCTCCTAATCTCATCATAAAAATCATAGCCTCCTTACATGACCTAATATTATGGGTAATAAATAATGGCTTTAAATAAAACCGCCTTAGATTCTTATAAAATGTACACAGCGACGTGCTCTGCTTACTTAGACTGTCATAAGGGCATACATAATCTGCGGGCGGGTGTAACCGCATAGTAGGAAAGGCTACAAGAAAATGTACAATGCCACATCTAAACCTCGTTAGAACATATCGATGTTGTCCGAAGGCAACCTGCGAAAGGTAATGACTAGTAAGCGTATCGGTGCTATATGACATATATTGGGAGACAGTTGATTTGTTCTTTTCAATCAATACCCTTGAATCCATCCAATTTTCTAAAAAGGTGTCTCTTATTTCTTTCTTAGTGTGTGCCAAGGTTTTGGACATTTCTGACCCCACTGATCTTTTATACGCCTTTTCTAAAACTGTATTAAGATATAGCAGCCACGGAATGTAAAGTGCTTTTTGCAATTTGAGACAGTCTAAAATAATTGATTTTGTAAAACCTGTTTCCTCTCTTTTCCAAATTGAGTCACACAATAATATAGGTCGAGCCAATAGAGAATCTTCTAGAAACCTAAGGCCCACCTCATGGTGTGCAATAAAATTAGATGCAGATGGTGGTAGGTATAATAAGCGTTTCAGGAACATATTTTCTTGGAGTTGCAAATCTTTGCTAATAGAGAAACCCCATAGCCCTGCCCCATACATGGCTATACTTATACTTTTTGCTTTAAATATGTCTACCATTCCCATAATTGGCCGGCTCCCCAACTTAGAGGAAAATTTAAAAATCCCTTGGGATGCCTTACTCATTTTTGCTTTTGTGTATGCAATATGTTGGGACCATGAACCATTATCCGTGAAGATAATACCTAGAAAACAAAAGGAATTCATGGTCTTGATAATGGTATTTTCGATATAAAAGGTTTTAGAGGATTTATGTTTAAGCCCACATTGCATGGTGTAAGTTTTAGATTTATTTATAATCATTTTCTTCTGTAGCATAAAATCAGAGAATGCATCCATCAATCTCTGTAAACCTATTGGGGTTCTTGCAATAAGAACGGCATCGTCCGCATATAATAAAATTGGTGTTGGGCGACCTGCCACCATAGGGACATCTGCATGAATTGCCTGTAAGTGATTATCAATACTGTTTAAAAATAATGAAAATAAAATTGGCGCTAGAACCCCCCCTTGTCGAATCCCCCATCCCACATTAAAGTTCGCTGTACATTCTCCCTGAGGGCCATAACGGACCCGGGTAGTAAGTTTTTTGTACAGGCGGGAAAGGAACCCAATAATGGCCCTAGGGGCACCCATCTCTGATAAAGTTGACCACAACAAATGGTGATCAACTAAATCGAATGCGCTGCTTAGATCAGCAAAACAAAGGTAAAGGGATTCTGATTTTGCCCTAGTATATTTCCCAATAATCAATACTAGGTTAGTACATTGTTCGAAAGCTCCTAAACGTTTCCTAAACCCATATTGGACAGGTGACAGAACAGAATATTCAGTCGCCCATTCCTCCAATCTTTTAAGGAGAACCCTCATTACTTTCATAGATCTATCTATGAGTGATATTGGACGGTAATTTCTAGGGTCTTCTTTATTCTCCTTTATGAATATAGATATAATTATCGATTCGTACCATGTCTTGGGAATTATAGCAGTAGCAGTTGTGTTAAAAACCCTAGTTAGTATGGGTCCCCATAGAGTAGGCGCTGTTTTGAAGACATCAACAGGGACACCATCCGGCCCGGGGGCCCGTCCCCCTGCACTAGTATTAATAGCTTGAATCACTTCTTCGTTTGTAATGTTCAGGGGGAGGTTAATTCCACTGGGCGGGTGTTCATCCTGCTCTGCATCTGGCTCCCTATTACTTAGAATAATTTTGGAAAGATGTTCCACCCATTTATCTGCTGGTACAAAAGAACACATTTCTGGGACACTATCGTTCTTCTGAAATGGGGCATTTACCGTCTCCCAGAAAAGTTTATTGTTTCTAGTTTTAGCAGCAATGGCCAGATTTTCCCATGCCTCTTCCTTAAGAATCCTTTTACGGGATGTTATAGCAGTGTTTTATTCAAACCTTAAAGATTGAATAATAGATAGGTCACGTGGGGATTGGGACAGGGCACATTTTAAACACCTAAGTGCTTTGGTGCAGGCGCCATCAAACCACCCCTTCTTCTTATTACCAAATGGCCCAGGGATCTTTGTTAAAATGGGGTTGATCGATTTAGTAATGTTAAAAAAGTTCTCAATTAATACCAATGGGGTAATTTCCTCCTGGAGGCAATATGTTATTTCACTTTTATTAGCAATTACAATTTTCTTCATTGTTAGTATGGGGTCAATACCAGTCCATTTAATGGTAACCCCATTAGTTCCTACCAGTTTTATATGTGTGATTGAGTTAAGGACATCCATCCTCTTCCCCCAAAACTGGAAGGGTAGTCTTAAGAGGTTATGGTCACTAAGCACAGAGGGAACCACAGTGAGGTTGCCACACAAATGGCTTACATGGGCGGACACCAGGACACAATCAATTATAGAGCAGGAGTTTCTACCTATAAAGGTTGGATCGGGGGTATCATTTATACCCCCAGCTCCTCTAAGGAGGACAAGATCATATTTAGCCATCATCAGGTTAAGTGCTTCCCCATAAGTCGTGTGGCAGAAATGATCAGATTCCTCCTCTATATTTATAAGGCCACATGGCTTAGTATTAGGTGCTCCACAGGCCTGTAGGTTGAAATCCCCTACAAGATAATGGTGTACTCAACATTAATTCCAGAGAAAAATGTTTCCAGGTCCTGATCAATTTCTATTACCACACTATCAAAAACATTATTGTAAAAATGTACAATTATCAGATCTTTCTCCCCCTTTTTGCTTAGCCATAGGAATTGCGCATATGGGCCTATGGTTAAAACCTTTCTGACGACGGTGGCAATTTTATTTGAGAGAAGATTTTGCAAGCCCCCCTTTGCCCGTCCAGAATGTGATCTAGTAGCTACTACAAAATGTGATGAATATCCTTCAACATGGACGGGGCTAGTAGACCAGGTCTCTTGAAGACATATAACACCGTTACTATGAAAGAACTTGGCCCAATCAGGTATAAGAACCTTACCAGCAAGCCCATACACATTCCAGGTTGCAAATACAAGTCCGCCATTGTTGTAATGCTCAACACGATGATTTACTGGGTAGTTTAGGGAGTCATTACTAATTCCCTCATTATTAGATAAATCATAATTGTCTGCTGCTAAGGGTGAAAACAGGGGGCTTTCAACTACAGTTTGTGACCCATTAATTCTATTGTCAGATATATTCACATCCCTAGCAAGCAGAATGTCATTAAATTTTCCCAGGCAGTTATGGTTGTGGTCATCAGGATGTCTAGCCCTAATGCTCGGGGCGTCATTAATAGATTCCCCGGCTACAGGAGTCATGGTTTTGTTACCTACACAAGAGAGCGTAGATCGAGTTGGCCCTTGTTGCACTACAATGGTCAACGTGGGGGCGAGTCAATCAATGTCCTCTAGATCTTGTAAAATATCAAATCTGTTATACATTGGCAACCTGCAGCAATCTTGTGTACTAAAATTAGTACTAGGGTTAGTAGGTCTCTGATTTATAGAGTAGTTAGAGTTATTCATTGGGGGGTAAAAAAAGCCAAGGGGCAATACATTTATACCATTTCTATTTACAAGATCGCTGCCGAGTCTCCATAGAACCTCCTGTACCAACCTCCGCGACCTAAAGGTAAGTACAATAAAATCACCCGGGAGTTTTTTCTCCATTTTCCCCACCCAGCCGACTCGTCTTACCATTTCAAACTCGCTCGTCAAAAAGAACCCCCGAGAGCCCGATTTTTGTCCTCAGCCAGGAAAGGGACTTATTTCTCAGATCCTCCCATGTTTCCTTGATCATAGGAGTTAGCCGTTGGGCATTTGCTAGTACGATGGTATATGGGGTAGTTTCTGGGGGCAGATTGAATCTATCCTCCTCCATTACCAAGTGGGGCACACGTGGGATAAGTGGGGGTCGAGGCTGGGATTGCGTGTCATTTAAATTAAGGAGACCCAGAGGCCCTGTATAGGAAACATTATTGGCTCCCTTATGGCCTTCTAGTGGATTATGTGCTATATGCATGTCTGTAATTTGCATAGGAGGAGTCATCTTTCCGATTTCCCGCACAAGGTTTAGAGGATTATGTGAGGGGTTTATTGTGGAGTTAGTTGAAGTTATTCGCCGTCCCAACCTTAGGGTATCCTCAATGACACTAAGCTTAGTCATCACTTTGTCTAGAGCAGCCAAAATAAGACGATTACTAGGAACATCAGGTGCAGCTGGTGTATCTAGACCCGCACCTGCCCCTTCCCCAATGAGTTGCAAACCCTCATGTTTGTCCGACAAAATAGTCATGGTAGACAGCACAGCGTCCATATGATCTAGACGGCCCTGAAACAGAGCAAAGCTATTGTCTATTAGTTCTTTAATGCGCCTAAGGGCCCAGTCATCAGCATAGTCCCCAGGAGTGTTAGAAGCTGCGTCCACAGGTGTGTAAATTAGGGAAGCGGGGGTTGTGATTTCTGTTTGCGTGCCAATGGAACATGTGTGAGTCACTCCCCCATTAGCACGCTTCCTCTGTTGCTTAGCTTTTTGAATACAAACACCCCCCTTGCGCTTCCCTGAAACCTCCTTCTTTTTGTCTATATGTTGAGGTTTAGTTGCTCGATTCCTAGTAGGTCTGCCAAGGCCTTGAGGAGTAGCTGCAAGAGTAGTTTCTACAACTGATAGGTTGCATGGGTAAGACTCCGCTTGTACAGTACTTGCCGATCTAGTAACTCCAGTATCTCCAGAAGTAATATGGCCCAGAGAGAGATGCTTCTGCAAAGTCACAGGATCAAGAGAGAGGCGCCTCTCAGTCAGTGCGATTTCGTGGTTAAGCATAGATTCTGCCCTAACAATGAAGTCATCCAGGGTCCCTGCTACACCCTTGTGCATGGCTTGGCAGTTCGGTCTGGACTGTTCCCATGAGGCACAGGGTCAGACTGATTTGCATATGGCCATGTCTGAACTGGGGTGGTGGAGTGAGCTAAAGAATGATGATGGATTAAACCCAGATCAGTTGACTGGGGGTGAGTTTTTGATTTGCTCTAACGCTCCGTCCATCATCCCCTTTGGTATCGCTTTGTTCACCCTAAGTTGGCAGGGTATGCCCAGACGTGGGTCCCTTGCTCACTTTGCCACTGGATTCAAGATAGCCTGGCTGACGAGGGTTATGAACCTGAAACCGGTCCCAGGATGCTTGTTTCCGGTCCAGGGAAGACATGGCTTGGCAGTTCGGGCTGGACTGTTCCCATGAGGCACAGGGTCAGACTGATTTGCATATGGCCATGTCTGAACTGGGGTGGCAGAGTGGGCTAAAGAACGGTGATGGATTAAACCCAGATCAGTGTACTGGGGGTGAGTGCTTGCAATGTTCAACACTCCGTCTATCATTTCCTTCGGTTTTTGCGAAGTAGAAACATAGCCTGAATCTGGTGTTGATCTGTTTTAGACACTTAAAGAAATAAGAATGACACTAGCTAGGCAGAAACATGTAACAGACGCTTCGTTTGAAATTGCAGCTAGTGGTGGATGGCATTCCAGTCCCCGGAAACTATTGTAGGAGAAGATACCTAAAACACTGTTTGGGCCACCCTTCTTATTACCCATACTAGTACATGGAGTTGAAGGCCCTCACACAGATATTCTGCTCTGCCACACAGTGAGGAGAAGAATTGGCAAGTATTGTTTGACCTTGAGAGAGGGTCTATTTTTTATCATAGGGTACCCCAGGCCCGTTGTGTCCACATCTGAGGTATGAGACCCCTTGTCCTTGCCCTGCCAGCCTAATTTGTAGCGTTACAACAAACAAATGATGGACGGAATGCTGACAATGCAGACATTCTCCCCCAGTCCAGCCCGAACTGACTGGGAGAGAATGTCTGCATTGTCAGCATTCCGTCCATCATTTGTTTGTTGTAACGCTTTTCGCCCTAAGTGGGATGGGTATGCCCAGACGTGGGTCCCGTGCTCACTACGCCACTGGAGTCAAGCTATCCTGGCTGATGACGGCTGATAGCCAGAAACCGGTCCTAGGATGCTTGATTCCGGTCCAGGGAAGACATGGCTTGGCAGTTCGGGCTGGACTGTTCCCATGAGGCACAGGGTCAAGACTGATTTGCATATGGCCATGTCTGAACTGGGGTGGCGTAGTGGGCAAAAGAACGATGGATTTAACCCAGATCTCTTGACTGGGGGAGAATGTCTGCATTGTCAGCATTCCGTCCATCATTTGTTTGTTGTAAAGCCTAATTTGTAGGCCGTGTTAAATTGACCGGAGGGTCCTGTTTTACTATATAACAAATGCCCTGGGCCATCCTTGTCACTCAGCCAGTATGAACCCTACGTAGGCCCTGCCAGCCTGATCTGTCGGCCTTTTGTTAAGTTGACCAAAGTTCTGCACCCATCTTTACTGAACAGCAGGCGCTAGGCTTGTCTGACCAAAAATCACGGCCAGCCTCTCTCTGCGAGGCCTCCTGCTCCAAACTAAAGAGCCCCCACCCTAGCCGTGTGCGAAGTTCACTGGCGCAGAGTTCACTGTCTCTCTATTCTGTCAACATATAGCACATCACATCCTGGGTCTGTACATGAGAATAGAGAAGTTCCCACCGCAACAACCGTCCGTCCCCGGCAGACTGGGATGATGATTGTGGCAACCCAGACACATATATCTATATATATATATATTTTATTCCTTTGCATTACATATTTTCTGCTTGCCCTATGCAATTTATGACGAGCGCTTGGCCTGAGAATATAACCTTTCACCTAGTCTACGTTCCGCATTTAGTAGGATAGACACAACACGTCTGATAAAATTTGCAAACCATGCACTAAGTGACGTAGGTAGAAGTGGCGTGAGATGACGTTACTGTAGGCGCTTCTCATAGCCTTAAACAGTATAATAAAAAGGAAGCCCACACAGATCTCGGCGGACTACCCCACCAGTCTGTTAGTAGATGGCAGGCGGGTGTGGGTGCTCCCCAAGGGTTCTTGTTTTTTAAAAAATTTTTTATAAGAAACCTTTATTTGACTTCAAAGAGTTACAGACATGGGCCTACAACCACTTGGGCCGGCCGCTAGTTAGTACGAGAAGAGTTAGTTCACCGTTATACAGACATGTCAATCAAAAGATCCAGTTAGTTCATCCGCACTCTGAGTGAAGGCAGCGGTTGTATTCAAATAACAGTATTAAGACGGTTTCATCTTATAATTTAAAACTTATAAACATTTCACACATACAAGGCAATAAGAATTAGAAGTATCAGTACGTGCTCCCCGGGGTAGGAAAGTCCACCCTATATAGTAATCATGAATGGTCTGTGACAGAGGAGGGGGGGGGGGCCCCGGGAGTAGAGAAAAAGTCAAACTGTAACATACTCATAACATAGCAAATTAGGAATGTTCAGCTAGGGGGACAAAGGAACATCCAATACTATTGCCAGAGGGGGGGCGTAGATGTCTCCGCGATAAGAATTCCACGGACCCCACACCTTAGTCCATTTCCTAGGCTTGCCTCTCGCCACATACACCGTCTTTTCTCTAAACATGCACCAGTCCATATTCTCCTTCCATACCGAGACCGTGGGTGACCTCTGAGAACCCCATAACTGTGCGATGTCGCGTTTAGCCACCATATTCCCCAAAGTCGCCCACTGCGTCTGTGCCACATCATAATCATTTGGCTCCCACACGTTCAGCAGACACCTTCTAGCTTCCGGTAACAGAGCGAAATGTGTGACCTCCATTACCGCATGCACCCGATTCCAAAAGCGAGCCACCTCAGGACATTCCCATATGACGTGAAGGAAAGTACCCAGCGAACCACAGCCACGCTTACACAGTCCATCCACGGAAAGACCCATGCGCATCAGGCGGGGTCCAGTGACATACACTCTATGGAGTATCTTCAATTGTACGAACGAAGGCGGGCCGGAATTGCCACCTCCCTCGGAGAGGCCACCGCCGATACCCAGTCCTCATCGTCTAATTCCAAACTGTCAGCTACCCAGACCTCCCTCAGGTGGGTCAACAGATCCGCCCGTTCGTTTATAAGCTTTTTATAAATCAAGGAGATTGTGCTGTCAGGCACGTAACCATCCAGCACCCTGTCCTCCAATGGGGAATGTTCCGGGATAGCAGTACCATCAGGGAAAACCGAACACAATGCATGGCGGACCTGAGCATACCGGAAGTACTCCCTATCGTTCAGCCTATATTCCACTTTCAGCATTTCAAATGTTTTAAACTTCCCTTTCACCCAAAAATCACTCACCTTACATATGCCAATCATATCCCATTTCTCAAATCCTTTTGTTTTCCACAAACAGCCCAGCCTTTCTGAAGCATACAACGGAGTCGCTCGAGTCAGGCGGTCCTTCCATCCCATCGCGGCATTCGCAGCATGCCACACACGTACTGCTATCTTTGTTGGGCCTGTCAACTGCACACCGGGAGACTTCGAGTAAAGTGCCCTATAGTAATCCCCACCAGGCAATAACATTTTATCCATCTCAAACGCCGGGTTCAGGGCCGGTCCGTACATCCCGTGATTCACCGCCGCCAATTGGGACGCCCAATAATAACGCTTGATATCGGGGAGTGCAATACCCCCATCATACCAAGGGAGTGTCAATTTTGTGAGAGCCATTCGCGATCGCCTGTCCCAGAACAATTGCCTCTGCAAACTCTCCACCTCACGGAAATAGCGGGCCGGTATAACGTCAAGCGTGTTTTGTAGTGCATACAGGAATCATGGTAGCGACATCATTTTATGTTTAAAACTTTTTATTGAAACAAAACAAACCATGGGGGAGGGGGATAGGAGGCAGGATACATGGAATACAGTCAAAGAAGAGGGGATGTATCTCCAGAGGGTTGGCAATAGGTGGCGCGGTGGCTCAGAGGGAAGAACACAGTGACTGAACGCTAAAATTGCAAGCTGTGGAATCCCACGCGCGTATCCGAGACCCCAAAGCTGAGCAAGAGCATCCCCCCCCATCAACACCTCAACAGAACACCATCCCCCCCCCCCATCCCCCATCCTCCCAGTAACAAAACAACAACCCTCCCCCCTCCCCCCCGTCCTATGGTCCCGCATCAAAGCAGCCCTAGCCAGGAGCCCCGCACTCCCCCCCCCTCCCCGGGGGTCCCCATCTCACATGTAAGCTAGTCCGCCGGGGTCACCGGCGGCCTCAGCCTGAGAAGCCTAAGGTACCTCGGGCAGGTGAGCTCCCGGAATTCAGTGGACAGCAGCGCTAGAAAGGGTTGCCATAGCTCTTCAAATTGGTCTATCTCCCCCGCAACCGTAAGCGACAGCTTCTCCATCCCCAGCACGTGCCAGAGCCTATGCAACCAACCGGTGATGGAGGGGACGGTGGATGTGCGCCAGTGGACTAGAATGTTCTGAACCGCAGACCCCAGCGCTATTGCAATCTGCCTACCCCTGCGGGACTTCAGTGGGTACATTAGGGCATTGGGGAGGCCCAGCAGGACATACGCCGGGAGACGCGGCAGCTCTATCCCAAAGTGCTCATCCACCTCGTCCAAGACTTCTTTCCAGTAGGCGGTCAGCACTGGGCAATCCCATAGAATGTGTGTAAGGGTACCTTCCTGCCCGCAGCTCCGCCAGCACCCCTTGTCAGTGTGTTTATGCATTTCATACAGTCTCTCCGGGGTGTAGTACCAGTATGTGGACACCTTAGTGAATGTCTCCGTAAGGCCCGTGTGGTATGCAGAGTGCCGAGCCCGATACGCAATTTGGTCCCATTCCTTGTGGCTGAGTGTCCTACCCAATTCCCTGTGCCAACGCTCCCTCCCCGGGTTGTAGTAGTGAAACGGCGGGGGTTGTAGGTGTTTATACAGATCAGTGATCAGTTTAGCGTCGGAGGTCCGAGTAGCCAACCACCGCTCGTACGGTGTAATTGGACGGGCAGCGGTGGCACGCACCTGAGGCTGGAGGGCCCAATGCCGAACTTGCATGTAGCGCAGTCTGTCCAGCTCCGTCAGGCCGAACTCCTGGCGGAGTTGCTGAAAAGGAACCACGCCCTCCGGACCATAGATCTGGAAGAGTGCCCTGCAGCCCGCCCGTACCCAGTGGGAGAAAACCCCCGGCTCCATCCCCGGGGAGAAGTCCGGGTTGCCCGCAATGGGCGAGAGCGGCGAGGGGAAGGTGGTGAGGCCCCGGGTTTCGCAGACCGCGTCCCACACACGCAGGGGGACCCGCGTAACAAAGGAGGCGTAAAGATTAGGGGGGCGGTGCGTGCGGCGCAAGAATGGGACCTCTTGTAAGGTGCGGCCCGCCACTGCCTGGTCTTGAAAAAGCCAATGTTTGTCGGACTCCCACCTGCTCCACTCCACCAGATAGCGAAGCTGTGCCGCCTGAAAGTACTTACGGAGGTCCGGAATGCCGAGGCCCCCCGCTTCCGGAGCGAGCGTGGAGAGGACCCTCTTCATGCGTGGCCTGCGGCCCTGCCAGACAAAGCGGGAGATGTCAGCCTGCATTTGTCGGATCCAGCCCACCGGGGGCTGGAGCGGAAGGGCTCGGAAAAGATATAGTATCTGGGGCAGCACCGTCATTTTGACCGCCGCGATTCTCCCCAGCCAGGACAGCAGGCCTTTGTTCCATCGGCCAAGCTCGTCCTTGATCTTCCTGCTGAGGGAGGCATAATTGGCCGTAACCATCTCCGATAATGTAGGCGCCAGCAAAATCCCCAGATACGGCACCGTGGACGAGGACCACTGCATGGGGAAGAGCCGTTGAAGATCCCTCCTGGTGTCCGCAGCCAGGGACACGTCTAATGCCATCGACTTGCTCATATTCATTTTGAAGCCGGCCACCCCCGCAAAGGCGTCCAACTCTCGGAGGCAAGCAGGTAGCGACCTCCTAGGGTCATCCAAAGTCAGCAGGACATCATCCGCGTAGAGACTGACGGTGTGGACGTACCGGCCCATCCGGACCCCGACAGCATCCGGATTATTACGGATCCTCTGAGCAAACGGCTCCATGTAGAGGGCAAACAGGAGCGGCGAGAGAGGGCAGCCCTGCCGCGTGCCGCGCTCGATGGCGAAGCCACCAGAGCTACACCCGTTTACCCGCACCGACGCTGAAGGATGCTTATAGCAATTAAATACCATGGTGCGGAACTTATCGCCGATTCCCAGTTTTGTGAGGACCCGCTCAAGATACGGCCAGTGAACTCTGTCGAAGGCCTTCTCCGCATCAACGGACAACAACATCCGCTCCCCCGAGATCCTTGAGGCCTTCTCCAGAACATGCACCACTCTCTTGGTGTTGTCAACCGTCTGTCTACCGGGCACAAAACCAGCCTGGTCCGCCTCCACCAAATCGGGGAGGTGTGGACCCAGCCTGGATGCGAGAATCCCCGTGTACAACTTGAGGTCGACATTTAGGAGCGAGATGGGCCGGTACGAGCCGCAGAGGGCCCGATCCTTCCCAGGCTTCGGGATTACCGCGACCGTCGCCCTCAGGAGATCCGGAGGGATGGCTCCCGGTTCGGAGAAGGAGTTAAACAGCCGCGTAAGGACAGGGGCCACGGTCGTGCAAAAAGTCTTGTAGAATAGCGACGTGTACCCGTCCGGGCCCGGGGCCTTGCCATGTTTCAGCCGCGCGATAGCCGAAATCACCTCCTCCACATGGATGTCCCGCTCCAGGTGGTCAGCCTGAGCCGGGTCCAGTACCGGGAGGGTCACCGACTCCAGATAGCTATCGGCATCCCGTGGCGAGGAGGGCTCCTCAGCATATAGCGCCTCGTAGAAGCCGCGGAAAGTCTCCGCTACCTCCGCGTCCCCGGAGACAACCCCCCCGTCCGCACCCACCAGTTCTTTCACCACGCTGCGCTGTTGCGCGACCCGGAGCCGGTGTGCTAGGAGCTTGCCACATCTGTCCCCCCCAGTGTAGTAGGCATGTTTCAAGCGTAAGGCGGCGTACTCCGCCCTATCAAGATCCAGAGCCGAGAGGAGCTTCCTCGCTGCCTGCAACTGCCTCCATACCCTCGGCGCTCCCGTACGGCGGTGGACCTGCTCAAGCTCCCGGACTTGAGCTGTCAACTCATCCCTCTTCAGTTGCCGCTCCTTATTCTCGGCTGCAGAGATAGAGATGAATTCCCCCCGTAAGACGGCCTTCAGTGCCGCCCATTGTGTCGCCTGCGAAGTGTCAGTGTTGCTGTTGTGAGTGAGATAGTCCCGTATGACCTCCCCGACGCGTTGTACCACCGATTTTTTGTGTAGAAGTGTGTCCCGGAGGCGCCACGCCCCCCGAGAGGGGGAGGCCGCCGGCCACCGGAAAACGCCGGTGACTGGAGAGTGGTCAGACAGGGACAGGACCCCGATGTCCGCCGCCGTGGCAGCGGCACGCATCGGTCCACTCACCAGGAGGTAGTCCAGCCGTGAGTAGGTGCGGTGTGCGTGCGAGAAGAAAGAGTAGTCCCTATCCGTGGGGTGCAGGGAGCGCCAGAGATCATGCAAGTCCATTTCCGCAATCCGGGCCTTCCCATCCTGGGACAGCTCCCCCGTCTGCGGGAAGCGCTGGGCCGATCTGTCCATCCCAGAGTCAAAGACAATGTTGAGGTCTCCGCCCAAGATAATGTGTTGGTCTGGGGAAGCAGTGACATCCACCAGCGCGGAATCTAGGAAGCGCTCCTGATGCTCGTTTGGGCTATAAACGGAGCCAACTGTAAATGCTATGCCTCCCAGGCGCATGCGATACGCAAGGAGCCTCCCCTTCTGTTCAGCACACTTATGCAACACCTCCCCCCGAAAGGAGCTCGCTAGGAGAATGGCCACCCCCGCTGTCTTGTTCGCTGCCGAGGAAAAGAACTGGGTGGGGAACTTAGCTGAGCGCATCCTATGGCAGTCTCGGGGCAATAAGTGTGTCTCCTGCAAAAGGCAAATGTCCGCCTGCGTCCCCTCCAGCAACGACAGGATCGCTCTGCGCTTCACCGGATTATTCAGACCCTGAACATTAAGGGTCACTACCTTTAGGCCCGGCATTCCTCACAGGGATCGGGAGCGCCATGCAATGGGTAGGGAATCAGCGGGCGGGGCGCGCGGGGCCGCAGCGCGGGACAAGCCAAAACAAAACGGGCATAGACAACATCGGACGGGACCTTCCCAACCCCAAAACAACCCCCTCCCCCACCCAAAACCCAACCTCGGCAACTAGCCATCCCCAAACTCAAACACCCCATAGTCTCAGTCAAGCCCCAAAGGGCAAGTCCGTAGAAAAGAACAAAGTGGACGTCCGGCCACTCACCTCCCCCCGCTCCCCCCAACCCCCCCGCCCCGTGCCAAGCATGTTAAGAAGCTAAAGACATCTCCCCCCGGAGTGCGTGTTAGGCCGTCAAGGCCACGCTAGAGGAGCCGGTTGAGTCCCCGGCCGCCGCCCTCAGGGCGTCAGCCCTGTCCGCCCTAGTGGTAGGGGAGTCCGGGCGCCCTGCACTGGTCGCTGAGCGCCGCCTCGTTGACCTCCGCCGATTCCGTCCCTCCGAGGACCTCCACGACGGCGTAGCTCCCTCCTCCTCCGCTGCCGTGAGCCCCAGGACACCACAAATGTCTTGCAAGGAGCGTAGCTGGTGTAATACTCCGTTCCACCGAAAAATCAGGCGGAAGGGGTGACCCCAAGAGTACGGCGTCTCATGCTCGCGCAAAAAGTCAGTGGCAATCCTAAAGGACCTGCGTTTCTGCAGAGTGATGGCGGAGAGATCCTGGTAAAGCGCCACTGGCCGATCCCGAAAGGTCAGGGGCTGTTTCCTGCGGGCTTCAGCCATGATACGCTCCTTTAGTGGAAAGTCGGGCAGGAAGGCCAGAATGTCCGGCGGGGGTGCCGATGGCTGGCGCTGACGGCCAACCCTATGCGCCCTGTCGATGCTGATGGGAAAGTCCGTGGCCTCCCCCAGGATCTCTCGGAACAGGGCCCGCAGGTAGCCCCCCAGATCGGACCCCTCATCCGCAGTCGGCACGCCCCGCACTCGGATGTTGTTCCTCCGAGATCTGTTCTCAAGGTCCTCAGAGTGGGCCTGGAGCTCCACACACTGTTCCCGGAGGCGAAGAACGTCCTGCTGGAGATGGACTATCTCCTCCGCTCGCTGTTGGCCCTCCGTCTCCGCCGCTTCCACACGCTCACCTAGGCCCTCCACCTCTCTGCGCACTTCTCGGACCTCGCTGGCCACCTCCCGCTTCAGTGTCTGGAAGTCCTCCCCGAGGGAGCTAAACAGTTCCTCCATAAAGGCCCTCGTGACGGGTGGCTCCCCTCCAGTCACATCTGCCGGAGCCCGGGAGGGCCCCGGTGAGGGCTGTGCCCTGTCCCGCAAGTGCTGGGCCCTGCCAAGCATGTCCGGTAGAGTACGGTCCCCTTTCTTCGGGCCTCCTTTTCCAGACATCGCCAGCTCCGCAGTCGGGCACTGGTCCAAGTGCCCCAGGGAAGCTCAGCCGCCGGCTAGCACTCGGCCCGGGTATCCCCCACAAGTGAGGTCGCTGCGTCACAGGTGACAAAATGGCGGCCTAGTCCGGTCACCGGCAGCCGCAAGAGCTAGCGGGAGACAACCAAGGAGGCCGCAGCGGAGGGGTCCCAACAGCTCATCCCTCCGGTAGGCAGCCCAGCAATAGCGGGAGGTCGCCCGCCGCCAGCAGCCAGGACTTCAGCGGAAACCGCCACCACTGCTCCTTCGGGGACAAAATGGCGGCCGGTCGGAGCAAGCCAAAACGACTAGGCCCGGCGACACCTCTGGGGCCCCGAGGCACCCCGCAGTAAAATAGGTTCCACCCCCGGCCCCCGATTGTCACGCACAGGGGGCCAGATGGTCCGACCCCATCAGAGAGTCCGCCGTACCTCGGCTAGGGGTCAGGGCTTCCGCAGTGCAAGGTGTCGCCATCACCAGCCCGAGTGCCGGGGCACCCGTCCTAAGCCGTCCACACCGTTGGGCCCCTTCCTGCCAGGCTCCTTCAGTCACCGTCAAGCGGCGGGCCAGATCCCCTCCAAACCGCAACTTTCAGCACCAGGCCCAACCGAGGCGCCCGGACAGCTCTTCAATACGCTCCGCCCCTCGGGCTCGCCGCCGTCGTCCCTTGATCTCGGGCGAACTTTTGGGGGGGTTCCCCCGGGGCGATCCGGACAAAAACAGCACCGGTGTATGCCCCTGATGTTCCGCCACGCTCCTCTCCCGCGCTGAGCCTCAGCGGGGGGAGAGAAGCATAAGAAAAGGGCTTTAGCTTGGCCGGGCCGGAGGAGCCACGGGAGGAAGCGTCCGCTCACCCCGCCATCTTGGCCACGCCCCCCGCGACATCATTTTAAACAACGCCGCACGTCCGAGCGGCGAAAGCGGAAGCCGTTGCCAACCCGAAACGTCGGCCTTTAGTCGCTGAAGTGAGGGGAGCAAGTTCCGCTCATAACGGGACACAGGGTCTAATGTTATGAAGACTCCCAAGTATTTAAACCCCGACTGCGAAATCTGGATAGGGCAGCCACGCGGGAGGAGAGGAGCATCGCCTGAGAGAACGTAAACGCATGACTTAGTCCAGTTAATGACCAAGCTGGAGTTACGACCAAATGAGTTTAGAACATCAACTAATACAAGTAAAGACTGCCGGGGAGATGTGAGGTACAGGAGAATGTCATCCGCATAAAGAGAGATGCGGTCCTCAAATTCAGGCGTCCACCTAATGCCCCGCAATAAGGGCTCCCATCGTAGCCAGGCAGCCAGAGGTTCCAAGGCAAGTGCGAAGAGAAGAGACGACAACGGACAACCCTGCCGCGTGCCTCTTCCCAACACAAAGGGTGTCGACACTCTGCCATTCACTACCACCTGAGCCAATGGTTCATCATACAACAACTTTACCCAACCGATAAACCCGGGACCAAAACCAAATTTCGCGAGCGCCGCCCAAAGATACGGCCATTCTAGAGTATCAAACGCCATTATCGCATCCAGAGATGCCAAAATGGCCGGCTCACGTATGTACGCCGCTCTGGCGAGCACTCCATGGAGACGCCTCAGGTTCAGAGCCGTGTTACGGTGAGGTATGAAACCAGACTGATCCGGATGGATCAAGTCGCCAACGACCCTAACCAGACGATTAGCTAAAACCTTAGCCAGAATTTTGGGCTCAGCGTTTAACAGTGAGATGGGTCTATAAGAGATACATCGATCCCGCGACTTCCCCTCCTTGTGAATCACGACTATTGTAGCAAGACGCTGATCATAGGGGAGGGAGCCCACTTCTCGTGCTTCAAGAAACATTTCGCGTAGATGAGGCGCCTTCTTGTCCGGGCGCAGTTTATACAGTTCGATGGGAAGGCCATTAGGACCCATGGCCTTGCCGGAAGCGACCGAGCGAATGGCCAAAGCAATCTCATCAGGCGACAACGTTGCATCCATCAGTATCCTATCCTCCTCCGACAAAGACGGCAACGCAATATCTCTCAGCAGTAGATGAGAGTCATCTTCAGGGCGATCCGAGACTGGAGAATATACTTCGCGGAAATAATCCGCGAAACATTCAACAATTTCCACAGGGTCAGTCACACGCGCGCCATCCGCTCTCTCAATGACTGGTACCACTCGACTTGCTCTCTCTTTCTTGTCCAGCCGTGCAATCAACTTTCCAGCCTTATCCCCCACATCGTATAAGCGCCCTTGTTGCTCTCTACTCATCACTTTGGCGACGTCGGTGACCAACGCTCTATAGTCAAGCTGCTTGAGACTGAGAACGTGCAACTTATCATTCGTAACACCCAGCTCCAGGTCCCCTTCCAACTCGGCTATTTCCTTTTCAAGGCGAACCACCTCCTCAATCTTGCTTTTCTTGGTGTGGGAAATTAGGGAAAGGGCTTGCCCACGGATCACTGTTTTGAAGGCCTCCCACAACGAGATAGCAGATGATACTGACCCCACATTTTCATTGAAATAGTGTTCGAGAGACTTGACCAGTTCCGCCCGGATTTTGGGATTACGCAGGTACCAAGGGTTAATCGGCGCCACCCTCCCCTCAGCCCCGGGGGTGACCTCCATGTGCAACAGTAGTGGGGAGTGGTCAGAGATACCCCGGGCCAGATGACCTACTTCCCTAACCATCACAGCTTGGGCCGCCGGCATAAGGACATAATCAAGTCTCGATAGACTTCCATGAGCCCCTGAGTGGAAAGTGTATTGCGCCTGTCCCGGGTGCATTAATCTCCAGCAGTCTATCAGTCCGAAAGTATCTATAAACCCACTCAGCCAGGTCTGTGCCCCAGGGAGATCCCTGGGAGGGTGACGATCCGCTCTACCGGATACGACAGAATTAAAATCGCCCCCCATCACCAGAACCCCCCCCCGGGAGTCCCAGGACCATTCGCCCTAAATCAGCAAATGTTACAGTCTGCAATCCTGGTGGGACATACACAGAAACCAGCGAGACAGTTCTGCCCTCCCATCGTCCTACGAGTGCAGCATACCGCCCTCTGTCATCATGAATTATATCGTCCACCTCCAGCGGGAGAGAGGCTCTAACCAAGATGCCCACCCCCCTCGAGCCAGAAGTGAAACCGGAGTGAACAGCGAGACGATATCCCCGCCTATTCATAGCATGGCAAGAATTCCCAATTAGATTCGTTTCCTGCAGAAAGACAATGTCTGGCGAAAGTCGTTTCAAAAACTGTAGCACTACCCCACGTTTAATCCTGTCCCCCAATCCATTCACATTCCATGAGAGTACTCTCAATCCCCTACCCCCATCCCAACCTCGTGCACAACCCCCTCCCCCCAGAGAACACGACCCCGACCACCAGTCGTATAGCGTTACGCTGCCTTGTAAAACAGTCAAACATTCCCCAACCCCCCCCCTCCCCACCAACATTCCCGTTACAACTCCCCCCTCCCTGCACCCCTGCGTGAGCCCATGTTCAGTCACCAGGAACCAAGAGTCTACTCCTGCCCCGTCAAGCCCTCTCCGTTCTCCTCAGTCTGTTCCTCTCGACTTCGTCGCTGGGGCAAAGTATCAAGCCAATCTCCAACCACCTCCGGCCGATCGAAGAAATGTGACCGATCCTCAAACTCAACACGCAACCTGGCCGGAAAGAGCATCGCATATTTCAGCTCCATGTCCCTCAGTCGCCGTTTGACACCCATGAACCCCTGTCTCTGCTTTTGGACCGATTGTGTGAAGTCCGGATAGAAGCTTATATTAGTGTTCTCAAACTTCGTCGGCCCACTCACCCGCGAGGCCTGCAGGATAGCGTCCCTGTCCCTAAAATTGAAAATTCTGGCAATAATAGGCTGTGGGGGAGCGCCCGTTTTCGGCTTACCACCTGGAACTCTATGGGCCCGCTCGACCGCAAAAAATTTACTCAACCCTTTGGGTGCAAGAAGGTTGATCACGAGGTCTTCCACGAAGAGGTCGGCCGCATGATCCTCCGATTTCTCCGGCACCCCTATTATGCGCACATTATTCCGCCGAGCCCTACTTTCAAAGTCCTCCAGCCGACGGACAAATAAGTCATTGAATGTCCACTGATTACGGACCTCGGTTTGCAGGTCGGACACGTCTGTTGTTAGGCTCGACGTTTTCAGATCCAAGGATTTGACCTTTTCATTCGTTTTTGAAAGATCCGCTCTGACTAGATTAACGTCGATCAAAACCGTGTCCAATTTATGGGCCAAGGTGTCGAATTGCTGACCAACCGCCGCTTTCATCTCGTCGATGGCACCCATGACATCCTGCAATGTTAATTCTGTGGACGATCCCGGGCCATCCTTGGATCTCTCCGGTGACTTATGCAGTCCACTAGGGGATTCTTTTGACTGAGCATAGCGGTCCATGTTATTAGCTTGGGTATAACCTCCCCGCCTAGTCGTCTTGGACTTTTGTTTATCTCCGTCCGATCTAGCCGCCATTGTCTGAGGGCCACCAAGGTTGCTGTCCACCAACACGATTAGTAATCCCCGGACAGCCGATCTAATGAGCCTCGGCGATCACGAAGTGTAGGCCAGACTAGTGTCCAAGATCCAGTCAGGATTCCCAATCTTCCCACTATCGACGTGTGGCTGACAAGCCAGGGTCCCCCAGCCAGTTTCAGCGAGGAGACCCGAAACCGAAAGTGAAAGTGCGGGGTACACACCAGCCCGGGTCCTGCCTGCCGTTGTTGTTCACTTTCTGCCCAGGCACCACGCCAATTTGAGTCCGGGGCAAGGCCAGGGGCAGGCCGCCAACTTGAAGCCAATGCTATCCCGGTTCCTGAAGTCCGATTTAAATTTGGACAACGGGTATCACCTCCGCTTATGTTCGCCTGTAGAAGCCCGTCGATAGAATCAGGATTTATTCAGGATAGACGTGAGAGGTTGCGGAGGCCCTCGGGAGCCCTGTGCCTACGCGGCCATCTTGGTTACGCGCTAGGCTTCTCGCCCCTTGTTTTTTGTTTTTAAGCTACAATTTAACTTGCCAATATATATATGCTGTATATGCTATGTATGCTATTTTTGTTTCTAAATTGCTGTTTTCTTATTGAGAATTTAATGCTTATATTACACCTGCAAGGCTGTTTTCTTTTACGTAGGTACGCGAGTATTCTCAGTATTTTAGATCAAGTATGTTTTGCATTCTGAGAACATTTTCCTTGATTTAACTTATGTTTTTCATAATGCATTTATAAATGTGTCTTTGAGGTTTTCTGAAGTGTCTCTCTCCAAACGAGTTCAATGCTTCCATGTAGAAATGCTTTCTGATTCTGATTCATGCGAGGTCACTATATGTGTATTTTATATTTTTATGCCTCTTTCTTGAAGTTTCTTGAAGTTGCACCTTCTAAATAAATCTGTTAAACCTTTTGGCTTAGTTTCCATGACTCACATATCTGTTTCCTTAATTTTTAGTGCGAGCGTTCCCAGGCACCCCCACCTCAAGTTAAGGTGCCCCTTTTGCCCCTAAATCATTCCCTCGATCATACGGTGAAGGTCCCCCGTGCCCCCGTGCCCCCTAAAATAACTCCCTCAAACAACCTCATCAGAAAGCATACTGTGTCCAGAGGCCCACCACTGCCACTGAAGTTCATCGAGATCAATCAGTACATTTTCTCCCAGACCTGCAGTTGCCCATCAGATCACTTGATCAAGAAACGCTCATTCCCTTACGTATGACGTATCCTGAACCTGATTTGTTGCCAATGATCCAGCAGCAACTAGCTGCACTAATTAAAGAGGAAAACAGAGGCGGTGAAGTTATCATCATCATCTTCCTTCCTTATGTTCCAGATCTTGCTTCTTATAGCATTGTAAGGTGCACGTGGATTGCAACTATGTCTTCAGGTTTCTTCTGATACCTGCACCCACTTAGGTCCCATATCGTGGATGCTATGTGAGGTACATTATTTCTTGTGGATTACAAGGATGGTCATTATTATGAACATGGTGCATGGCCACCAAATCCCAGACTTCTTGCCTCCAGCACCTTTCCTATTAGGGTTGTAGCCAAACATTTTGTTTCGCCATCTGGCTTAGATTTAGAATACACCAACTACTGCATTGCACATGTTCTTTGTATTTCCTTGGATTACATTGTCACCCAAGGTCCCTTTAATAGCTCATGGGCTATTGTTGTGCTAAAGCAACTGTTAGATGGCTCAATTCTTATGCATCAATTAAGAATAATAACCCATATTTTGAAGCTGATAATTATCAAATGAGGTACTGCTTTCATCACTATGGACATCATTCATCAATCTAATGATTGGCATGAGATTTCAAATTTTACGCAATGAAGAAAATATAGCCTTTCTCTGAATGCTATTTGGTTTCAGGTGTGCTGCCTTGGTGTCGGTGAGACAGGGCAGGATCTCAGCAGAGTGACCTGCGCTATAGCAACATAACTCTATTACCAGCAGCTTCCATTTCCCTTCATGTTGTTTGTGTATCTGGAAGCCTCTAGCTAGAATCCTGCCCCCAGTTCCAAGTGGAACAGAGATGAAATCGGGAAACTACAGCAGTGGGGAGAAGCACATTGCAGATAGTGGCTCTTGTCGCGGCCAGCCAACCGCCACAATAGCCACTATCTGCATTGTGCTCCTCCCCACAGCTGTACTTTCCTGATTTCATCCCTGTTTCACGTGAAACTGGGGCCAGGATTTTAACAGAGTGGAAGTTTGTACCCTTCTTGCAAATGGCAAGTTTAAAACACCCAGTTATGGGTTTTATGTTAGAATCTTGTATACAGAAATATTGTCTGATATAAACATAATGTTCTAAATATTGTTTATAAAAGTTCCATTGAGTGGGATGAGTGGTACATGTTCTATAAACTCCAATGGGTCAATATTTTTGTAAACAATGATTAAGTTGCGAAACACAATATTTTGACAATAATATTCTGGAACCACCACATCCCACTGAGCACAAAGGATATTGTACTTCGGCAAGTACAGAGTATCAAATATACTCTTAGATTTTTGTCTAAGACCAGGCCCATTAGCAAAGAAACCTAATGCCTGATATCCGCCTGCTCAAGTTACTACCTATAGTGGGGTAAATTGTGTCTGTTGGGCGTGTGGATTTGTTGGTTCACCATAAACAGAGCCGGGAGACCAAGATTAGGGAAGAACACGTTATTCCTTCAGCTTGTATGGCATTATAGGTTAAACAGAAGAATAGACTCTGGTATGGCCTAAATACTTGTAGCATTTTTCACCCCTTCCAGGCTCTATTCTTATCCTTGACCTTCATCTTGGTGTGCCCACCTCTTCTTCAAGCGTCTTGGGAGGAAAGAATTAGGTAAGTGTAAAGGAAAAGAAGAAAGAAAATACCCTTTGTGGTTTAAGTTTCGGATAATCCTCTTTAGTGTATAAGGTTTCTTTTACAGCACAGAATTTTCTGTCTAAACCATACCACTTTTCCTGGTTTGGCTTTTCTTTTATTTCCCCTTTCTCAATTTCCCTTTTTTTTTTTTCCTCTCAGGGAATTTATCTCATGCCTGGTAGTACAGTCAGTCCTGTTAGCCGCTCCTTGGAACTTAATGTTATGCCATGTTATTTCCATAAAAAATACAATGCAAACGCTTGGTGAAAAATAGTGAAATATATATTCTGTTCGTTGTGAATGATACCAACCAAGCTTATTTGTATTGCCTCACGCGATTCATCAGTGTAGGCCAGGCAAATTATACAATTAATGGCCACGTGAGGGCGTTCTTGATACACATCAACTGAGTGAGAACTATCGCACCAAAAAAGAAACGCCCATGAAAATCGTCTAAAACGTTGCCATTGTTCAGAGTAAAACAAATATAGTGTGTTTTAAAACGTTTCCAAACGTATTAATTTATGGATTGATCAGAAACAAAATCCTTAATTATAGTGACCAGCCTAGAAGGGCAATAAATTAGCCCACACGGTTTGTATGAATTTAAACGTTACCTAAACACATCTAAATAAGAAAACTAAATAATTACTGTATTATAGAAGGAAATGGCATGTATGTCACTATCAGCCTGGGAGCGGAATATTTTATAGATAGTAGCGATATGGCAAACAAACAACAGATGCACGAAATAAAATGAAAGGCGTCTGCAACTTTTTCGGAACAAGGAAACCAAGTCATATCTTCATTAATTTTGTCGTCATTTAGTTTTTGTACCTTTTCTTATGGCTACCAATTATTTAACATATCTATAGGTTTGGCTTGGATTCACTAAGGGCCAGATGCACGAAGCTATTTAGCATTTCTTAATGGGCCGAATCGTTATTTCGGCCCGATAAGAAATGCTAAATAGCCTTTTGGCATTCACAAAGGGCGTTTGGAAATCGCAAAATGCGACACCCAAATAGGAAATCGCAAATAAGGATTTGTGATTTCCTATGCACATGTACAAAGCATTTCCGAAATGCGAATTGGACATTTAGGAACTGCAATTACGGTGACCATCTATACTTTTAAAAAAAAGCACCCCAAGATGTATTTTTTAAAGTGCAATAGAGCCTACACATGCCCTCCTGCTCTCGGGGTCCTGAAACAAAGCACATCAGAGGTGCCAAGCTTCCTTCCCCAGGATGGGCAGGGTCCAAGAAGGGGAAGCTTCAATGGCTCGCCACCTTTGTGAGCTGCCCCAGCCATTTGCTGCTCCCAGCATCTGGCCCCCACCGATTCTGACCCCCACTTAGGATAGGAGAATTGACGGGAAAACCAAGATAGGAGGAGAGGTGTGCCCACCTTTGCCAACCCCACCTCTCAGGTGGGGGAGGCGAGGCGAAGCACAACTCTCAGTCTCTGCCATCTTGAACCAGAGTGAGGCTTATGCCCCCCTCCCACTGGAGGATAGCATAATAGGAGGTGTACCCACCCCAAGGAAGGGACCCATTGGTCCCAACCTTTACTTACCTGAAACGCCCCTAAATCCAGTATTTAGTGGCAACCCAGAACCTTGCCTCCTCAGACAAGAAGATACAAGAAGAAGAAGGATCGAAGAGCTGTGCTGAAGGAAGAAGAGGAGGACACCAACTAACTTAGCCCCAGCCCTACCGGCCTGTCCCGATATCTAGACCTGCTGGCATGTCCTGCAGGTAGCAGCCCCCCCAGAGTTCGGAGGACCTGCCCTACCTTCCCCAACCAGACTTTGTCTTTCATGAGCACTGAATTTGCTCACCAGCAGACTCTGGCTTCGACCAAACCTGCGGGTCTGCTCCACTCTGCACCCAACACCCACGGCCTGAGATCGAGTGGCCCATCACCACAAGGAGGTCTCCCTGGCGATCCTGACCTAGGATCCGGTGATCCCTGACCTACCTCAAGTCTCCTGACGTGGCTTGCAGCCCCTTTCTTGAGGATCCCCCCGACCGCGACCTGAACCGGAAAGAAAAACCTGATGCTAAAAGACACCCATGCACCCGGCGTCCCACGGCCTTGGGTGGCCCAACTGACAGTGTCTAGGCCTCCTACGACATCTCAACTTACCTCTCCAACCGGTGCTCACCTCTAGAAGATCTTCGTGCCCGAGCCTGCAGTGTTTGTTCAAACAGGAGAATCCCCATTGAAAGTCCCAAGGCACCTGACGCCAAAACAGAACCCGGCACCCGGCCGCCTTAGTGCCAATGTGGGCACACGTTTTGTGCTTACTTGAACCCCGTCTTTGCCCTGAGCTTAAGTCCAGGAGATTTGCTTCCTCAACCTAGTGGCCTGTTCGTGAGCAGCCACCAACCGGAGGATCCCTATCATCCACTGGATAACATTGGGCCTCAGCACTCAGCACTCTGCACTCGGCTGCCCTAGTGCTGCTGAGGGTCCTGTGAGAGTGCATCCTTGACCATGGGGGATTCCTTGTTCTAACCTCAGAAACACAACTCCCAAAACGAAGTACTTACCTGTAAACCGATAACTTAATTTCCTCCCATAGGATTGCATTGACTGCTTTTCTGTGAAAAATGTTCTGGGTGTGGAGTTGGAAAATACTATGGAAACATAAGAAACGGTATATTTACAAAACCTGATTTACTCAGCCTTTATCTAGGAAATGTCCCAGGGTGATATCTAGGCATATCAGACTGAGTTGAAAAAACAACTTAAAAAGTAACCTGAAAAGTAACTTAAAAAGTAATTTCAATAGTAACTGAAAAGTAATTCCAACTGTTTATGAACAAGTGACTTACCTGTAACCAATCCAATTGCATTCAACTGCAGTCAAACTGTATTTAATTGCATTATTCTTGCAAAGTACTATTACACTTACCTGTACACCAGGCCTGGCTTGGCTCTAGAAATAAAAAAAAACTAAATAATGTTTTTATGCAAAACAAATTGGTCAGAGTTCAGTCTTTGAGTGTGTGAAATCATTTCTTGCCTGAGTGTACAATAAATGCTTAACACTACCCTCTGATAAAGCCTTACTGCTCACCCACACTACCACAAATAGAGAGTAAGGTATTATCTACTTTAGCCTCTACCTACCTTTGAGGATCCACTGGACTCTGTGCACACTATACCTTACTTTGGTATAGTAAATGCAAAGCCAGCTTCCTACATTGGTGGATCAGCGGTGGGATCTACAGCTTTGCATTTGTTGGACTGACTTACCCAGCACCTGATCATACGACAGAACTCCTAAATTGTCTTTAGAATTCTGAATTTTTTTGAATTGACATATTTTTCCAAATTACTAAAAGTCTTGTTAGGGCATTGGTTAAGTCCCTTTAGAATTTCAGAAAAAACCTCGCCATAGTTAGGGTTAATAGGGTTTTGATTCTTTTTTGGAATGTCTCTTAATAAGAACCCAGCTATTAGTGAAAATTTAACCAGTGACATGCAGAACATGGTTGAGGAGCTCAACTTCACCCCTTATCTCCACTTAGAATTTAGGTAGTTAAGGTCTCTGTCTAAACTTAAAAACATTACTATGGTGGCTCATCTCTCCAAACAAAGGCTCCAAGAGCTGTTTGCAGGGTATGCCAAGGACACCCCCCTCTGAGCAAGGTGAAGACCTCTCAGATGGGGAAGAGGATGGAGGGGATGAGGATAACTTCCAACCCCCTCACTTCCTAGGGAGAACAGGGTCCCTGTGACCTGACTCCAAGAATACAACTCACAGCACCTAGATCCCACACAGGTGGGTCAGGTGCTCCTGGGTCCATTTAGAACAGCCTCAATGAGGAGCCCAACCTCTTAGTGAGGTTGACCAAAATATTAGACCTAGAGACCAGACTCCTGGCTCTAGAAAAAAGAAAAAGCAGAGATTGGCTTAGCTTCCATCAATGGTGGCAGCAGCTTAATACGTAGGGACAGAGAGCAATCTTATTATCCCAAAATCCCCAAAGGGATTGTCTCCAAATGTGAGGAAGGTGATGACATCACCAAATGGTTCACAGCTTTTGAGAGAGCTTGTGAAATGAGAAAAGTGAGGAAGTCACAAAGGGGTCACTCCTTTGGGAACTGTTCACTGGTAACTGCAGGGACAGACTCTTGACCCTTACGAGGGCCGATGATGGGTCTTATGACCTCATGAAGAGAACTCTGATTGAGGGATTTGGGCTCACAACTGAGCAATATAGAATTAGATTCAGGGGGACTGACAAAACCCAATACCAGTCATGGATTGACTTTGTAGACTACTCAGGTAAGACACTAAATGGATGGTTAACTGGAAATAATGTGCTTGATTTCAATGGACTTTACAATCTTTTTATGAAGGAACATATTTTGAGAAATTGCACTAATGAGAAGTTGCATCAGAAAGTTGTAGAGCGAGTGCTGGGGCGGGCTCCCTTCCATGCGGAATTGTCTATTTGGCAGTTGGTCCCTGTGCGCAGGATGGTGGAAAACATGTCCTTCCAGGCATGGAGTGAGGGTGGCTGCATGGTGTTGGCAGATTTATATATTAACGACACCTACCTTACATTTGAGCAGGTGTGTGAGAGTTTTGGCCTGGGACAGGGGCAGTAACTTCAATATGCTGGCCTGATGGAAGTGGCTAAGGAGACATGGCCCGTGTATCCCACGGAGACCTTGGACGTATTGCTAACATGTGGAGGTGGGCGCAGCCTGGTGTCTCTGTTGTACAAGGCTAAGAGGGCAGACTCGGGGTCTTTGGTTCTTAGGGCGTGGGATGCATGGAATGGGGATTTGCAGACACCGTTGCTGGAGACGGATTAGGTGAGAGTATGTATGCTTACACGTAAGGTGTCTTGCAATGCCCGGTTGAAGCTGCTGCACTATCATTTCTTGCAACGGGTATTTATGACCCCGGCGAGGCTTCATCGAATCGATCCCTCACGTTTGCATAGTTTTCCAAGATGTCATGGAGCGTCTGCGGGGTTCATGCATCTTGCGTGGGAATGTCCGGAAGTTCATCAATATTGGCTTGCAGTCGTAGCGCGCCTCTGTGAGAGGGTGGGAACCGCGCTCGAAGCTACGCCTGCGCAGTGCATTTTAGGTTTGGTACCACAATGCAAGAAGAAGAAAATGGCCAACAAGTTAATGCAGCTAGTGCTGGTGCTGGCTAAACAGAGGGTTACCATTTGCTGGATGGGTGAACGGGCCCCCTCTTTTGTGAATTGGATGAAAGATGTGGGAGAGTGGTCATTGGCTGAAGAACTGCATATGAAGGCCTGCCGTAAGGATGGGAAGTTGGAAGAGGATATAGCAAGTTGGAGAGAGGCATGTAGAGATTTGTTGAGTCCAGTAGTGCTGGGCAGTGAACAGACTAGTGAGTCCAATGAAGGTAATAGTATGTAACAGTTGGTGTCTGTGTCGACCCTATTCTTTAAATGATGTTGAAGCCGCTGCTAAGCCATGAACAGTGTGAAATGTATCTAACTGTGCTAAGGGCCTGGGACTCTAATGTGAGTAATGGAAAAAAGTTGATGTATGTTTTCTCGAAGGATTCTGTATATGGCCGCTCAGGTTGTTGTGGAAAATTTATAAAGAAAGATTAAAAAAAGAAAGAGAAGTTGCATCAACATCTGGTAGATCTAGGTCTACTTTCTCACCAAGAATTGGGAAAGAAGGCAGACCACTGGGTCATGACTAGGGTAACAAAAACAGCTACTGGGGGTGGCCAAAAGAAAGGGGTTACCAAACCCCATGGGAAAGGGGGTGAGAACCACAAAGACAAAAATAAAACCAAGAGTCTTCAAAAGGGCCCCAAAAACCTGCTCAGATGTTGGGTATCAACATTCTTCCCAGTCCAATGGTAGGTACAAAGGGAAGAACTGTGATACCCAGAAGGTCTGGTGTTTCAACTGAAAGAAGTTGGGACACTTAACTTGAGATGCTACTTGTCCTAAAAAGAAGCCTCCTAGTCCTCCTCCAGTTAGTACTGGTGTAGCCAGTCTCCAGATGGGATCAACAGTGTGCCCAGAGCAAATCAGGGTTCACACTGAAGCAGTTCTAGTCATTGAGGGTGAAGTTGAGTTTGCCACTTTAGCTTTGTGGCCTCCCAACTTAAAGAAGTATTTACAATGCCCCTGGATAAATAGGACTAGGATAGAAGCTCTGAGGGATACAGGTACCAGTGTTACCATGGTGAGAGACATACTGGTTTCCCCAGAGCAATACCTGATTAGAAAGTCTTATCCAGTCACCAACCCCAACAGTGTTACTACTAACCATGCCATGGCTATGGTGACATTAGACGGGGGGCGGTTACTGGCCTGAAACAGGTAGTGGTCTCTCCAAAACGTTCAGCTGCCTGTCTGCTTGGAAACGACCTGGAGACCTCAGCATGGGCTGAGGTAGAATTAAAAACCCATGCAGCAATGCTGGACATCCCTGAGATTGTGTGTGTCAAGACTAGAGCACAGAGCCAAAAACAGGGAGAAAAGGAAGTGATGGAGCCTGAAAGAATGGCCCAACCTTCCAAGAGAAAAGGTAAGAAGACTGGGAAACCAGCTTCTGGACAGCAACATATTCAGGAGCCCTCTCCTCAGGAAGAGGACTTGTCAACCCCAGAGGGAACTGAGCCCATGGAACTTGACCCTTACCAGGTTGAGCTCTTAGGCCCAGGGGGACCCACTAGGGAACAGCTGTGCCTTGGACTTCAGACCGGTACAACTCTTGAAAGCCTGAGGCAGCAAACTGCTGCACAGGAAAAGGGAGATGTTAATGGTACCAACAGAGCCTATTGTGAGGAGGGGATCCCGTATACTGAGGCCATATACCCCAACCCTGGTGCCAATAGGAGAGTGGTTTTGCCTCAGCTGTACAGAGAGTTTTTACTCACTTTAGCCCATGGCAGCCCCCTAGCTGGGCATCTGGCCAGATCAAGACTTTGGACAGGCTAGTTAGCCACTTGTACTGGCCCCAGATGTCCCAGAAAGTAAAGGAGTTTGTAAGCTCCTGTGTCACCTGTCAAGCCAGTGGCAAAACAGGTGGACACCCAAATGCCCCCTTAATTCCATTACCCAGGGTTGGGGTTCCCTTTAAGAGGATAGGTGTGGACATAGTGGGCCGGCTTGAACCTCCCACAGCCTCAGGAAACAAATTTATACTGGTGGTAGTGGATCATGCCACCAGGTATCCTGAAGCAATTCCCCTTAGGACCACTACAGCTCCTGCAGTAGCCAAGGCACTCATTGGTGTCTTCACCAGGGTAGGGTTTCCTAAGGAGGTGGCGTCAGACATGGGGTCAAACTTTGTCTGCATACCTCAAACACATGTGGAATAAATGTGGAGTGCAGTACAGGTTTACCACACCCTATCACCCACCAACCAATTGTCTTGTTGAAAGGTTTGACAAGACCTTGAAGGGCATGATCATGGGGCTCCCTAAAACACCCAAAAGGAGATGGGATGTCCTCTTGCCATGCTTGATTTTCACTTACAGGGAGGTGCCCCAGAAGAGAGTAGGGTTTTCTCCCTTTGAACTTCTGTTTGCCCACCCTGTTAGGGGACCACTCTATCTTGTTAAAGAGGGTTGGGAGAAGCCTCTCCAAGAACCCAAATAGGATATTGTGGACTATGTACTAGGCCTAAGATCCAGAATGGCAGAGTATATGGAAAAAGCTTACAAACATCTTGAATCCAGCCAGGAGCTCCAGAAGTACGGGTACGACCAAAAAGCTGCACTGGTGGAATTCCAACCAGGGCAAAAGGTGTGGGTTTTGGAGCCTTTGTCACCAAGGGCCCTCTAGGACAAGTGGAGTGGCCATTACCCCATCTTAGGAAGAAAAGTGAGGTCACCTACTTGGTGGACCTGGGTACAAGCAGGACCCCCAAAAGAGTGATCCATGTGAATCACCTAAAGCTTTTCCATGACAGGGCTGACATAACCATGTTGATGGTTACTGATGAGGATCAGGAAACAGAGAATGAACCTTTGTCTGACCTCCTCTCTTACAGCCCCAAAGATGGGTAAGTGGATGGGATTGTATATTCAGATAACCTTACTGCTCAACAGCAGGTTGACTGGAAGCACGTCTTACAGGAATATGCTAAGCTCTTCTCCTGGACCCCTGGTCAGACCCACTGGTGTACCCATGATGTAGACACTGGGGACAGTGTACCTGTCAAATATACAAATATTGACAGTTGACCAAGTTAAGGACAGCACCAAAGCTGAGGTCAGCAGGATGCTGGAGTTAGGGGTTATTGGACCCTCTGAGAGCCCCTAGGCCATCCCAGTGATCTTAGTCCCCAAACCTCAGCCACAGGGTGGAAAGAGAGAAATGAGGTTCTGTGTGGACTACAGAGGTCTCAACTTTGTCACCAAGACAGATGCTCGCTCCATACCAAGAACTGATAAGTTGATAGATAAACTGGTTGCAGCCACATTTCCTAGTACCATTGACTTAACTGCAGGGTACTGGCAGATTGGCATGGCCCAAGGAACCAAAGAAAAAACAGCACTCCACACACCTGATGGGCACTGTCAGTTTACTGTTATGTCCTTTGGTTTAAAGAATGCTCCTGCCACCTTCCAAAGGTTGGGGAATCAAGTCCTTGCTGGATTGGAGGCCTTTAGTGCAGCATATCTTGATGGTATTGCTGTCTTTAACTCCACCTGGCAGGATCACCTGATCCCCCTGCGGAAGGTTTTAAAAGCCCTGCAAACTGCAGGCCTAACTATCAAGGCATCCAAATGCCAGATAGGGCAGGGTTCAGTTGTATACTTGGGCCACCTTGTTGGTTGAGGCCAGATGCAACCCGTACAACCCAAGATCCAAGCTATCCTGGACTGGGAGGCTCCAACAACCCAGACCCAAGTCAGGGCATTTCTTGGCTTGACTGGGTACTACAAGAGGTTTGTGAAAGGGTATGGATCCTTTGTGACACCCCACACAGAACACACCTCCAAGAAGATGCCCAAAAAGGTAAACTGGACAGTTCACTGTTAAAAGACTTTTAACGGGACGTGGCCTGGTTGCCCAAACGAGCGCGCCCGCCCAGTGCTTATGTTGCGGCCCTGACCCGGAAGGTGTTGGAGATCTGGGACAGAGTCGCAGTGAAAAAGAGTCTCACTTCTTTCCCAACACCCCCATAGCGCGTAACCCGGCCTTCCCCCTGGGCCGGCCACCCCTCGCTTTGCGCTACTGGACGGAGGGGGACTGTCGGACACTTAGTGACCTGTTCAAAGGAGAGGCCATCAAGCCTTTTGAGACATGTAGGGCTGAGTTCGCTCTTCCTGCCGTGGCCCGCGATCAATACCTTCAACTGCGACACTGGGCAACGCAGGCCGCGACACACGCGGCAGCGACACATCCTCTCACCCCTTTTGAGAAGCTAGGGCGTAACTTTGAAGGCTCGAAGTGGCTGATCTCCAGAACCTATCAGGTGCTCCAACACTCAACTCGGGCGGCTACACATAACTACCAGGCAGCGTGGCAAGGTGATGTCTCTGGGGAAATCACCACTAAACAATGGGAAACATTATGGCAAGACATCCCTAAAACATACCGCAGTATCGCGGCGCACGATACTGTGTACAAATTAATGTTCCAATGGTATCATACACCCGCTCATCTAGCAAGTATCTACCACATGGTCCCTGATGTGTGTTGGCACTGTGGATGGGGGGCAGTACTCTCTGCCATATTTGGTGGTCCTGCAAGGTAATTTCAAACTTTTGGAAGGAGGTCTTGGGCACCATTAAGGGTATCTTGGGTTTTCCGCTACCGGGCCTGCCCACTGTTACGGTCTTAGGCGTACGACCGCCCGGCATTGATGCTATGACTCACGCCGACTGGGCCTTGGCAAGCCACCTACTGCTAGCTGCGCGGCAGCTCACTGCATGCACTTGAAGACAGGAGTCGCCTCCCTCCATGGTGCAGTGGTTTGTTAGGATGTGGCATCTCCTGGAAATTGTGCGGCAGTTACACAGCCTGGCGAACACCGATAAGAACTTCCAGTGGACATGGCAGCCCCTCATACATTATATCACACGCATAATATTCACATGTTTTAACCCCCCTAAGCTCAGAGCGCTCCAGCATTTCGGGCCCGAGTGACCTACGGCCTCTTGCGGCTGCCTAGAGACTTCCCGCGTGGGTGGAGGGCACCAGAGCCTCACTCCTCTCACTGCTTGCGGCGGGACCCCACACCTTGCCACTATCCCACAGACAATACTTTCTCCGACCTGTAGGAAGTTTTTTTATTTTGTTGGATGGTTTCCCTTAGTTCACCCCACAAGAAGCCCTCTGATGCCACAACATACAAAGCTGTACAGCTACTATTTTCACACCACTAGATGTGATCCCATGGTCGGGTTCCAGACGGAGACACAGCCCCTGAGATCTACTATCGTGGGCCACAGGGGGTCCCTTATGCTTTCCATTCCAGTCAGGGCGAGGGAGCTTTGGTTGTATCATATTTACAGATATCCTCTGGCACGATGTTTTTGACGCTGCATTTGCCATGTTAACGCGGCTGGCCCAAAGCGTTTGTAGGCAGCATGCTGTGTATCACTTGTACTGCCCTCTTGGATTTCTCATTCTTGGATATGTAGCCGGCCCGACAGGGAGTGTAGGTGATATAATGTATGTTATATCGCTTTTCTTCCTGTTAACAATAATACTTTAAAAAAAAGGCTTTTAACAACCTCAAAGAGGCAATGTGCTCATTACAAATTCTCAACGCTCCAGACTGCACCAAGCAGTTCATTGTGCAGACTGATGCCTCTGAGCTAGGGATAGGAGCGGTCCTATTTCAGACCAATGATGATGGCCAAACCAGCCTGTTTCATTTAAAAGCAGGACGTTACTCCCCAGGGAGCAGTGTTGGAATGCCATTAAGAGGGAGGCCTTTGGTTTGGTCCATGAAAATGCTGAGACCATACTTGTTTGGTACTCACTTCACAGTTCATACTGACCACAGACTTCTCAAACGGCTAATGCAAATGAAAGGTTAAAATCCTAGCAGGGAATGGACTTTACAGTGGAACATAGACCTGGGACTGCCCATGCCAATACAGATGGACTTTCCAGGTTCTTCCACTTAGACAAGGAAAACTCTCTAGGGAAAGGATAGTCTCATCCTCTTTTGTTGGGGGGGGGGGGAGGGGTGTAGGAATGTGCCCCTTTTTGCATGGTTGACCCGCCCTTCTGCCTTATGTTGATGTTCTTTGACTAAGTGTGCCCTGGGTCCCTGCCAACCAGGTACCCAGGGCCTATTTTCTTTCCCTAAATCTGTACCTTTGCACACCCAAATTGGCAACTCTCTGGCCACATGTAAGTCACTTGTAAAAGGTTCCATGGGTACCAAGGGCACTGTGACCAGGGAAGGCCTCAAAGGGCTGCAGTGCATATTGTGCCACCATTAGAGACCCTGTACCCTGACACACACAAACTGCTCTTGTAGGCTGCGTGTTTTGGTGCAGAACAAAGTGAAGAGTCGACATGGCACACACCCCTGTATGCCATTCCTACAACCCACTGCTTATGGCACAGGTCAGCCACCCCTCTATCTGGGTGCACTATGCCATTGGTGAGGGTACAGCTGCATGAGCCCCGTACCCCTACAGTGTCTCAGTCCATTCTTAGACATTGTAAGTGCAGTAAAGCCATAAAGAGTATATGGTCTGGGGGTTTGTCATTACAAACTCCACAGCTCCATAATGGCTTCACTGAAAACTGGGAAGTTTGATATCAAACTTCTCAGCACATTAAATCCATGCCAGTTATTGATTTAATGAAAAAATGCTCAGAGGGCATCTTTGGCTGACTGGCTGCTCGCCAGCTGCCACGCCCAGACATGTTTCTGGACCCCTGGGCCGAGAGCCTCCTGCTTCGGGGTCCTGAAACAAAGCACATCCTGGGCAGAGGTGCCAAGCCTCCTTCCCCAGGATGGGTAGTGTCCACGAAGGGAAAGCCTCAAAGGCTCGCCGCCTTTGTGAGCTGCCCCAGCCATTTTCTGCTCCCAGCAATTGGCTGCCATCGGTCCTGACCCCCACTTTGGGTGGGAGAATCCGCGTGAAAATCAAGATAGGAGGAGAGGTGTGCCCACCTTTGCCAACCCCACCCCTCAGGTGAGGGAGGCGAGGCAAAGCACAACCCTCAGTCCCCGCCATCTTGAAGATGGGAGGACCAAGCCAACCAGACGGAGGCATATGCACCCCTGCCAAGGGAGGGTGGCATAATAGGGGGTGTACCCACCCCAAGGAAGGGACCCATTGGTCCCAACCTTTACCTACCTGAAGCGCCCCTAAGTCCAGTATTTCGGGCAACCCTGAACCTTGTTTCCTCAGACAAGAAGATAGAAGAAGGAGGATTGAAGAGCTATGCTGAAGGAAGAAGAGGAGGACACCAACGGACACCAACGGACTTGTGCCAAGCCCTACAGGCCTGTCCCGGCCCCAACCTACTCCAGCAAAATCCCGGTGTGTCCTGCAGCCAGTAGCCCCCCAGAACCCGGAGGACATGCCCTTCCTTCCACAACCAGACTTTGTCTCCCATTAGCACTGAATTTACTCACCAACACACTCTGGCTCCGGACAAATCTGTGAGTCAGCACCACTGTGCACCCGATGCCCATGGCCCGAGTTAGAGTGGGCCAACACCACGAGGAGGTCTCCCCAGTGATCCTGACCTGAAATCTGGTGATCCGTGACCTACTATACGTCTCCTGACAACACCTGCAGCCCCTTTATGGATGATCCCTCCGACTGCGACCAGAGCCGATAAGAAAAACCAGACTCCAAAAGACACCCCTGCACCTGATGCCCTACGGCCTTGAGTGGCCCAACCAACGGTGTCCCAACATCCCACGGCATCTCAACTTACCTCTCTAACTGGTAGTCGCCTCCAGAAGATCTTCGTGCCTGAGCCTGCAGTGTTTGTTCAAACCGGAGAATCCCCTTTGAAAGTCAGAGGGCACCCGACACCACAACAGCACCCTGTACCTGGCCGCCTGAGTGCCTCTGTGGGTGCACCTTGGGTGTTTCTTGAACCTCCCTTTGCTCTGAGCTTAAGTCCAGGAGCTTTGCCCCTCAACCTTGTGGCCTGCTCGTGAGCAGCCGAGGCCCACTATCCCCCATTGGATAACATTAGGCCTCAGTACTCTGCACCCGACCACCCTAGTACCGCTGAGGGTACTTTGAGAGTGCATCCTTGACCCTGGTGGAACCCTTGTTCTAACCCCAGAAACCCAACTCCCAAAACTAAGTACTTACCTGTAAAACGATGGCTTCACTTCCTCCCTTAGGAATGCATTGACTACTTTTCTGTGAGAAATGTTTTAAGTGTTAAGTTGGAAAAGCCTAGGGAAACATAAGAAACTGTATATTTACAAAAACTGATTTACTCACCTTTTATCCAGGAAATGTCCCAGTGTGATATCTAGGCATATCACACTGAGTGGAAAAAGCAACTTAAAAATTAATCTGAAAAGTAACTTAAAAAGTAATTTCAGTAGTAACTGAAAAGTAATTCCAATTGTTTATGAACAAGTGACTTACCTGTAACCAATCCAATTGCATTCAACTGCAGTCAAACTGTATGTAATTGCATTATTCTTGGAAAGTACTATTACACTTACCTGTACCAGGCCTGGCTTGGTTCTAGATATAAAATACAACTAAATAATATTTTTATACAAAACAAATTGGTCAGAGTTCAGTCTTTGAGTGTGTGAAATCATTTCTTGCCTGAGTGTGTACAATAAATGCTTAACACTACACTAATGCTTACTGCTCGCCCACACTACCACAAATAGAGAGTAAGGTATTATCTACTTTAACCTCTGCCTACCTTTGGGGATCCACTGGAATCTGTGCACACTATACCAGTGGTGTCACTGGGGAAGACCAGCAGGGGACGCGGACCGCACCGGGTGACACCATCACATGGGGTGACACCATGTGGAGGTACAGGGCACGGAGGAGTGCGCAACAGTTAATAAACCAGAAGTCGTACGCCCGCCCTCGGCCTGCCCTGCCCCTTGAAATATTTCTGTTTCCGGGCAGCGCGCACGATAGCACCTCAGACGGTAATTGTAATGACGCTTCAGCCTGTCATGGAACGGAGACTTAGGTTGGTTTGGCGAGTGGGGAAACTGTTGATAATGACGTCTGCGCTGAGCTATAGTCTGTAAGAGCCCAGCGGGGCCATTATCTGTTGAAGTTGTGCCATGTTCCTGTTCCAGTGGCTCGCAGCACCGAGCGCGCAGGTCGGTGGTTCCTCAACGCCTCACCAGTGCCAGGGCACATTTCGTAAGTGGCATGGGTCATGCGCACAGAGGCGTTTGTTGTTTGTCACAGTATGTACTCGGCAGCCAGAGCTGGCCTGAAGAGCTGAACTGCTGGTGTCCAAGTGTCATGGTGTTTTATCCCAATGCATGTGTGTTTGATCATATTGCAACGATAAAAGTTCTTAGAAAATACTCAACCATTTTCTTTATAATGAAAGCAACATCACAAGAGTTGAATATGAATACGCACGTGTGTTCCAAAGTGCCTTGGCATGGCATTCGTTCATATAAACTACATACATTTTCCATTTATATAATTATGAATCTAACAAAAACGTTTTTCTGATAATCCCTTGAAGGCCTGTGCCCCAAAAGTCAGCTATTATTCATTGACTGTCATCGCACACTTTACATTGTTTTCTTGAATTGCCGTTTGTATTCGCGTGGTGATTGGCGAGTGAGCATGAAGACAATGCACAACACGACTATTTCTGTAGTTGAATGTACCTTTGACGTCATACTTTTGTCGAATTTCTGGCTGCGTAATCCTTGCTTTGTGTGTGCTGTCACTATAGAGGTATACAACACACATCGCAATCCTTGACATCTTCGCTGATGTTTCGTTGCGTATTCTCTTATCTCATTGATTTGTTGCGCTCTAGTCTTTCTATCTGGAATGTGGGCTGCACTGGAATGTGTTTAATGCCTTCTCAATGGCAAGTGAGCTCTAGGAGACATTCTATGAATGTCCGATGCCTATGAATCCTCGGAAAGGTTCAGCTGCTAATATTCTGAATAGAACAAAGATCTTCGAAACAACATATGCCAACCTATTCTTGCACACAATCTGTGTGTTTCCAGCTTCTCTCGTTGGTAATTACTGCTAGTGTGTTTCCTTTATATCAGTGCTGTTAGGGACCAACGCTGAAGCCTTTATCCATCCTCATTATCAGTGTAAAAAAAAGTGCAACTGCATTTGCAAATTGCAGATGATTCACCCAAGCTCATGCACAAAGATGAAACTCGCAAAAATTTAAATTCCAAAGATAGGTATTTTTTGTATGTTTATGAGACAAATCATTGCTGCAGTGGCGTCACTAGGAGGGTGCGGGGGTGCGGACCGCACGTCACCATGAGTTACCGCACTGGGTGACACCAACCCTAGTGACGCCGCTGCACTATACCTTACTTTGGTATAGTATATACAGAGCCAGCTTCCTACAGCTTAAACACAAGAAAAAAAACACACCCGTGTTAGAAAAATACTTTTGTATTTATTAAACAAAACACTAATAACGACTTGGTATATCTTCTACATAGGGATATCAATACACATAATTTTTGTTTTAAACAGGTAAGTAAAAAAGTAAGCATAGAAAAACACATGGACCCCTATAGGGGGGAGAGGCAACCCATATACTAAAAGAATTTGATGTGAGGCGAGTACCCAAATGAGACTGATACCCAAGGACGAGGGGTAACCTGGAACCACCAAAGGTAAGTAGCTAGGGACCCCTAGGTGCTGAGGTGATACACCGGGTCAAACGTCCATAGGATAACATAGGGAACGTTGCTGTTGATATTTCACTGTTTCAGGACCCTTACCAAAGGACCCTGAGGAAACCATTTGGATCAAGGAAGGTTGGTGAGCCACCCCACCCATGGATACCCAGGGAACCAGGATACTTATACCAGGGAGCCCAGATGCATAGGTGTAAAGTGGTGTCGGAACCGCCCGTTAATGTCATTGGAGGATCTTGGAAATCCACCAGCTACAGCATCTCATGGACCAGGTCAGTGAAAGCAACATGTGGATCCTGGATGAGAAGTACCTGAAATGAGAGGGGCTAGAGTCCAAACCACCGGGAGGTGTCCAGGAGGAGCAGGAGCACAATGCCACCCCGTTGTCAGAGGAACTTGCTGTAGCACGAAGGTCTTCATGAAGCAGCAGTGGGGCCCAGGCAATAATGCAGGAGCACAGGAGCTTTCCACGAGTTGTCCCATGACGGTCGAGGAATGCAGGACGGTCAGGGGCCAGCAGGTCCACCAACAAGCCTTGGCAAATGTAACAGCCGGGTTGCAGAGAACAATACTTGGTTGCAGACTAGCAAGGTCTGTGGAACTAACCCAGCAGGAATCGATGGAGACGCCAGGAGGACCCTCTGGCAGCAGGTACAGGGAATAGTAAGGAGGACTCCACAGCACTCAGAAGATGAATGCCCACGTAGCAGGAGATGCAGGGAGGATGTCACTCATGGAGCTGTGTGTTGCTTGAGGCTGTCACTTCTTGGAGCTCAAAGAATTTCAATCAGGAGAGTCAACAAGCCTTGGCAAGGGCAAACAGATGCGTTGCACAGGGATGTGGTTCAGGTCAGCTGGAGAGGGATTACAGTCTCCCAAGTTACAGGGAAGACTGGTTAGGCCTCTGGGGAGTTTACAAACTACCACCTGTGTTGTAGAGCCGGGAGGTGCCCATGGGACAGCAGGATCAGCAAACCGGTCATTGAGGTGCCTGTGGATGCAGCGAAGTGGCTCCTTAACTCCAAGGGAGATTCCTTCTTGCTTGGGTGCATGCAGAATCGTTGGAGAATCGGGAGATGCACGGCCCAGAATCGTAGAAACTTGGAAGAGCAAAGAGATGAAGTTGCAGTAGGAGTCTTCCTACCAGGAGCAGTCTTCTCTTGGTTCCTGGCTCGATACCGCAGCAGAGTTCCTGTGTCTAGCAGCCGAAGTGTCTTTAGACAGGTTTTGACAAATCTCGATGAAGTCCAGGACGGGTTTATGGACACACTCTCAGGGCAGCACTTAAGTAACCCTAAAAGGGGGAAGGACATCTTCTGTGGTGATTCACCAATCAAAGGGGGTCAGGGACGCTACTCTGAGGACCTAACCAGTCAGATGCTCCCAGTGGCCAAGATTCAAGATGGCAGAATCCAGGGGCCACCTGGAGGAGCTTTGGGCCCCTTCCAGGGGAGGAGCTAGACAGGGGAGTGGTCGCCTTTTGAGTAGATACGTGCCAGAGCAGGAGCTGAGGGCTCCTGTACTAGTGGAAACTGGCTTATGCAAGGAGGGCACCAAATGTGGCATTTAATGCAGTCTGGAGGCGCTCACAAGCTCCCGCACCCTACCTAATTTTAAAGGAGAGATGGACACATCGCTCCTCTACAGGAATTCCTTTGTTCTGTCGTCCCCTGCCTGAGTTAAGTTCATCAGCAGGAAGGCAGAACAGTGTCTGGGGTCAGCAGCAGCACAAGCTGGCAGACAGACCGTACAAGGCTACACAGGTAGGTATGGGGGGTCGTCTAAGGAGCCCCCCACAGTATATGTTATCATGCAAGTAGCATTGGAATCGGTGTAGTTGAATGATTCCAAAATGTTTGATACCAAACATGACCAGGTTCAGAGTAGCCATTATGAAGTTGGACATCTCAAATTGCAAGTGTCCACTACATACCTTAAAATGGCTTCCCCACACTTACAAAGTCCGGGGTTTGTAGGGGTATCTCTGCTCATGCAGGGGTACCCACACACTTAGAACCATTCACCCTACCTGTGGCTTGTACGGCCTAACTTAGGGGTGAATTATAGGTTTTAAATGCAGTGACCAGGATATAAGGAGAACCTTATATCTAAAGTGAAAGGTGCATGCACCACTTCATGCAGGCTGCAATAGCAGCTCTGCAGACAGTTTGCATGGACTCCCATGGGTGGCACAATACATGCTGCTGCCCATAGGAAACCCCTAGTGTACCATTTCCCTGGTGTACCAATTCCCTGGGTACCTCATTACCATATACTAGGGACTTTCCGGGGGTACAAATGACTGACTAATGAATTGATGAGAGAATGCACAAACACTGGGGTCCTGATTTGCAGGATCCCAGTGCACTACAGTCAAAACACACTGAGTCCAGGCAAAAAGTGGGGGCAACTATGCCAGAAAGATCCTACTTTCCTACATTTTCCGCTAGATGAATTGCCCAGTACTTTTTCTGAACCAATTCTGAGCCAATTTTAGTAGACACCATCGTAAGAAGTCCCATAAAACAGCATGTTTCAGATGTGATACGTAGGGAAATGAAAGATCAATGCTCCAAGGTTTATGTCAAGATTGTATCTGTTAGAAGACATGGACAAAACTATGACTGAATATGTTGCTCTAGATTCTTTGATGGCTTGCCTGGTTGGGTGCACCTTTATGGAAGAGTTTTTTTAAAAGATCAGATAGAAAAGAAGATAGATTTCGCACTGAAGAAATCCTATGTAGGTGCTCATCTAGCAATGCGTACCAAAATGTAGGGAGCCTTTTTAACCCAATCACTGATTACAGATAGTAAAAGTATTTTTAAGGCTGTTCAGCGTGGTTCTAAATACTCCTCGAACCGATGGAAAAACAGGTAGCATTTCTATTAAATATATATTTCAATATTGTAAGAGCATCTGCGTTACCTGAGGAAGTGATGGTCTTTACAGAAAGAAATCTATATTTTAAGAAGTGGCAAATTGATTCGACACAACAATCAGTTACTTTACATATGCCTTTTGAAGGATACAGATTGTCCAGACCTGAACATGAGGAAAAGTTGCATAAACTTTTAAAGAAAAGAAATACTCTTGCTCATTTCGTTATTCTACAGAACCATCTGGCTCAGAATTTGTTTCTTCCTCCAAGTTTTCTTTCGTCAACCCTCCAGAACATCATGTCAACAACAACAGTTTTCCTTTTTAAATAAACAAAGAGGAAAATGAAAAAAAAATCAATGTCATAAGAAAAGCAAATCGACTCTCCTTTCAAAAATTTGTGGTCCTGACTATGTTGAGGATGTCCTGTTTAGGCCAATAGGAAGAAGAATACGATTGTTCCTGTCAGATTGTGAGGTATCTAATTTTATTTCCTGCGTCCTCCAGAATGTGAAAAGGTGATACCAAGTTTCCTAGAACCCCAACAGAGACTGCACTAATTCTTATGCCAAACCCTCGGAAGATCCTGAAGAAAAAGCACTAAGATCGGCATTTCTAAAGCTACTGATGAAGAGAACTATTATTCCTGTGCCAAAGGAGGAGAGGGGCTAATTAATATACTCAATCATTTTTCTGTCCCTCAAGCAATCGGGGATTTCATGCTGATTATTTATTTATGAAATGGTAACAAGTGAAAAAAAAAGAATTCATTTCAATGTGGAAAATTTGCAGAAAATAATACAATTATTTCCAGACAAGGAATTGATGGATGCTTACTTTCCTATTCCTAATGTAAAAGAACATCAGAAGGGTCCGAGGTTTCAGACTATGAAAAAACATTATCAGTTCTAAATATTGCTCATGTATTGCTCTTTGTGATCAACTCTGCCCCAAGCAAATTCACAAAGATGATGCTTCACTTGCTCGCTGCGCTGCCTGGACTGGATCAGTCGACTGCCCTCAGTGCTTATTCATCTTGTGGCACTATAACCTCTGCTCGTGCTCTGGTGTGGGGGGAGGTATGGTCCCCGCCGAATATCACACCATGGAACGCACAAAGGGAAAGGCACCGGAGATGGCATCCACTGGCATGCAGCTGCAGGAAGATGTGGACAATACCACCCAAACACCCTCAATGAGCTGCATCCCACCAACTAACATGGAATATGCCCCAGACAAGAGTTGCGAGAGTCGCCGAAGACAATAGAGCAGCAAATAGGTTCCCTGACCACCGGTTTCATGCTCCTTAAGGAGGATCATGATAAGTTATCCTCCACAGAACAATAAACTACTCCTGTTGGAACTGCTGCAACACAAGGAACATTCAGAGCAACTATCACAACTGCAGCGGCAGATGTCTGGCCTTCTCGACAGGGCTGAGGACGCCTAGGGGAGGGCACGGAGAAACAATGTTTGTATAATAGGCCTGCCGGAACGCTCTGAGGGACCCAATGCCACCCGTTTTGTGGAACAATGGCTGCAAGAGCATGTAGCGCTAGAGGGCCTGTCCGATTTCTTTTGCATAGAAAGGTCAAACAAAATCCCTATAGGGAGACCTGCGACGGGCGCTCCCCCGCGCCCAATGATAGCCCGTATACTCAACTATAGGGACCGCTCCAAATGGCCAGAGAGAAATCCCCTATACAATACAAGAATCACCGGATTTCACTAATTTGTTTGTTAATATTTGCTCCTTTTAAATAAATATTGTTTATAAATGTATTTATTAATTCATTTTATATAATATTTGTACCGTTTTGTTATATGTAATTAACATTATAAAATGTGTTCTTTTTATATCCTTAATATATTTAATCGTATAATTTTAAATATTATTTTTAAGATTATTTAATTTTTGTCAATTGTTTAAATGTTATTAGTAATTTTTGTTTCTCTGCTATCCAGCACTTTCTCTACTGTTGTACTCACTAGAGTGGGAATAGTAATTTTCACCCCTCTGCTATCCAAAACTTTCCCTACTGTTGCACTCACTGGAGTGGAAATAGTAATTTTTACCCCTCCATTTTCCAGCACTTGCCATACTGTTGCACTCACTGGAGTGGGAATAGCAATTTTACCCCTCCGCTATCCAGGACTTTCCCTACTGTTAAACTCACTGGAGTGGGAATAGCTATTTTACCCCTCCGCTATCCAAGAATTTCCCAACTGGAGTTGGAAGTGTAAATTGAATTCTTCCACTATCCAACATCTACCCTACTATCCAACACTTTCCCTACTGTTGCACTCATTGTAGTTGAAATAGTAAATTTAATTATTTCGCTATCCACAATTTATTTTAAATTATTGCTAAACATATATATTTTATTTTCCTATAATTTAAAAGTCTAAAAAAGAAATAAAGATAATAGGTAATACATTATTTTAAAGTAAATATATGTATAAATTATTATGTTTGTGTGTTTATATTTTTTTAATTAAGTTTATTTTTTATATAGAGTTAAAATGTACATTCAATTTAATTAATTTTGTTAAGCATAATAATATTTTATATATTTAATATATATTATTTTATGTTATTTATGTTTTTAAATCAATATTTTTTACATCTATATTTATAACCAGCGATATTTTTGATTTAATATTTTTGTACTTACCTGTTTAAATATAGGGAGTCGATATTTTTGCATTCTATAGATTTTTTTTCGACATTTTTTACATCGATGTTTATAGCATCGATATTCTATCAGTGAACCACAATATATGATTCTCCACAGGGCCTACCTCAACCCACACCGTCTCAAATGCATATATCCCGATGCGTGTGTTTGTTGCCCTAGATGTCCCGCAGAGGAGGCGGACATTTTGCATATGATAAAGGACGTGCCCACGCCTCAGGGGGTTCTGGTCCTCAGTCGCACAAATCATAGGAGATATCACAGGAATCCCCAACTGAGACACAGCAGAGCTCTGCATACTAGGAATACTCCTTCGCCCTAAGTCACAGAAAGTGCAGCTCCGTTTCACTGATATGGCCCTCCTCATAGCAAAGCGCTCCATTACAATGAGGTGGAAATCCGCCCTTCCCCCAACAGTATCCACTTGGCATGGAGAGATGGCCGGATGGGGCAGAGGAGAAAGTGCAGTCATTAGACAGGAGGAATACCGTGGGTTGCGAAAAATACCTATTTCCATGTGATGGGACCTGATGCTGGAGGCTTTTGAGTCCACCGATCCCCTAACGCCACACCACGTATAGTGCACAGCATCCCCTCTTCTCAGCATGAGGTAGTGAAAGTCTTCCCCACCCACCCTGGGCCTGTCAACCTGGGCGACATCCCTAACTCAGGAATATGTGACGTTACAACGCATGCCATTACATCGCATGCCGTTGCAACGCAAAACTTTACCCTGACTTTCTGTCAGGGAAGGGTTGGACGTTGGAATAGATTAATTTTCTATTCCACCTCCAGTGTGTGCAACAGTAGGGAAGGCGTTGGAGTTAAATCCAACACCTTCCAACTTTTGCATTGCAACGGCATGCGATGTAATGGCATGCGTTGTAACGGTTGCGTTGAAAAGGCTGTTTCCCCTAACCCAGTAATCCCCATATGACATACAAATGAGTATAAAGCAGAACTTCAGGTCTGAACCGTTTCATTTGGTGAGCAAGACTAGAGGGAGGTGGGTGATTAGTTAAGAAATGTTCTGTTGTTATTTGATTTTGTTGGGCAACATACAACTGTAATAGCTGATGCAATTGGTCGATCCTAAAAATGTCAATACCCAAAATGTACTATTATTTGTACTTGAATGTAAAACGTTAAGATGATTATGCCACATCCTGCTGTACATGAGCTTCAAGTAATATGTACCAATTGCTGCGGCACATAAGCATGGTGCAACATTATATAAAATCAATAATATGTTTTTTTTTTAAAAAGATGATGCTTCACTTGGTAATGCTTATACATCTTCAGCATTGTAACATCTTCCAATATCTGAACGATTGGCTCCTACATAGATATTAAGAGGAGAGAGTTCTTGAAGGATAATTGTGTTGGAGACTATGAATGAAATATTTCAAGTTTGGGGGCAAAGAAAGAAGGAATGGAACCTATTCCCACAGAACAAGGAGGCAATTTATTTAAAAAGGACATGCTACCTGAAATTGCAGACAGTGTGAGACAGAATATAGGGTTTACACTGGATGAATTCCCTGTACTTTTTCTGATAAATCTAGAGAAATGCAGACTGGATCCATCTCAGAACAGAGTCTTCATGAAAGCACATTTCAGGACAGACATTGGCATGGTATTTATCCTGTAAGAAAGAGCGACAAAGGTCGAGAATGACTCTCATGTCTCTACTATCAATATTAAATGCACCAGTAAGGCTTTGATTGAAGGTACAAGGAATCATGGTGTTTTGTGTGTTTCTAGTACCTTGGGCCATACTTCACATGAGGCCTCTTGTTCTCCACCCAGCGAAATATTGGAGGCCCATTTCTATGGACTGGGAAAAGGAGATCCCTATAAAAGATCAGATTATGAGTCTGTGACAGGGATGGCTCAGACTGGAATCTTTGAACAAGGGACTCCCTCTTCACTACCCTCCAGAGATGGCAATAACAATAGTTTGCCAGTTTCAAGAGATAGGGCACAATGCTGTTAAGCATGAACACTCAGGGGAGATGGTCAACAAAGGAGAGATTGAAATCTTCAAACTAGAGGGATTGTCAGCAATTCAACATGATGATTAACTTCTGAAAGAACATTGTCAATCACCATGTAAATATTTGAACAGATAACACGACTGCAATGTTATATATAAACTGACCAGAAGGAACGAAATCCACCTCTCTCAATTTGGTAGCTTTAACGATTGGGAGATGGGCAAAGAACCATCTTCTGTACTAAAGGCTGCGTACATCAACGGAAAGGAGAACGTAACAGCACTCACTCTAAACAGAGTTTTTATGTGATGCCAAACCCTGTCTCTCACCCCTCAGGTGTTCTCTGTAATGTGCCAAAAGTTTGGGAACTCTTTCCAGGCCTTTATGCATCTTGAGAATACACAAAAATTCTGAGGTTCTTCTCTTGCCATTATGGTCGCAGAAGCTTGGGGAGTGGATGTTCTATATTCACCTTGCCTCCTCATGTACTGCATGCCTTTCCACCTATTCTGCCCTAGGATTTACAAACAAATTAAATGGGACAATAAGGTGTCGTCCAATTGGACCATGGTTGAAGGAGAGAGAAAAGTACTTTAGCACTGGTTAGCAGTGGTAAAATGCACAGACTCCTAAAGACAGCAAAAACAAATTCAGCAAACAGGATGGGTGAAGACAAATGGTCTGGGGGTATGCCATGCTAAGGATGTCAGGTCTAACAGTCAGCATAAAGTATTTGTGTATAAATGTAGCTTTCCTGGTTCTAGTTACTTCAGTCAGAAGAATTGGTGAGCTTGGTGCATCAACATGCAGACCTTTGTTTATGATACTAGATTATGGTAATTAGACCTTTCTTTCCAAATTTATCTCCAAGATGCACTCGAGACAATAGAGTGTATTACCCGTGTTCGTTGCTTCTCCTTCCTCAAAGGAAGAGGAGCTATTTAATTTTTTGGATGTAAGAAGGGAGGTTTCTATCTGTCAACAGCACTCTGAAAATTATAGAAAGTCTGAACATCTGTTTGTGTCGCTTGGTGATGGTAACAATCGGGACAAACAATAATGAAAATTACTGGTAAGTAACCAGACATTCCTAACTGTGAGGTATGGGAATAACAACCAAATTGACTCTGTTGAAATGTGTCTCCTTCACATTAGAAGGGTACATCGTTGCCTCCGAAATGAGATGTGCTAATGAAAAACTTGCATCTACAATTTTCCATTACATGTCTCTTGGTTGGGCAGGAAGCAAACACAGTTTTGAATCAGATTAATTCAGAAGATTCTTTGCTAATCTGACTGAATCTGACTTTGGAACATGTTATCCGCAATAGGTATCTGCATATCTGTCAAAGCTTTTTAGTTGTGTGGTACTAATTTGCAGAATAAACAAAAGCCCTTATCGCCATGCCGTGAAAAGCTTTTTAAGCAGACAGCTTTATAGACAGAGCATTGAAAATGTGATATACCTTTTTATGGCTCGCATACGTACAGCTTTAAATATCTTTGTTGAAGACCTCATGAATAGATCGTTTTCTTGTCTATTTATCTTGTCAATATATTCACGCTGCCCAGTTTAGTACACTTCGGAGGTGAATTTCACTTCTCTTCTAGATATGCATCACCATAGCATGCAAGTGAATGGAGCGTCACATTTACGCTGACTCCGAAGGGTGGGGCGGTGGTGTACTATGGAATATCAGGGAGCTAACTGCCTAAAACACCAGCACAAACCTATGCCCATGCACACAGGAGAAGCAGATCAACTAAGAGGATACAGTGCTGACTGTGTGTTCTTTCTTTCATGCAAGTGAGTCAGCTCTCTTAGGAAAAACTGGATGTATGGGAAGGTTACTAACTGAGAGGATGCAGTACTGACTGCCCATTCTTTCTTTCAGAGTGACTTTTAGGGTGGTAGGGAGCCTGTGCTTTGAAAGAGCCTGGATCTGCCTGGGCAAGGGGTCTCCAATGACTAGCTCAGGAGTTACTGACAGCTTGCAGGCACCTTCAAAGTAGCTCCTAGAGGTAAAGCCAAGACAAGTATCTCAATCAGAGACTCTGCACATATTAAAGAAGGCAGCACTACTTCTCTCTCTCAAGACCCACAGAGTGACAGCAAGCCAGACCTACAGCAGGGCCTAATGTAAACACTCAAACACACACTGTGTCTGCCTATGGGTCTACCATATGACCATCAGTCTCCACCCTCAATCTAGCTTACTCACAAGGAGATCGGCCATGCTGTGGATCCTGTTCTGTCAGTTGCATGGTGTGTGAAAAATGGACCATGAAATAAGAGTGCCAGCAGTAGCGTGAGCATTAACCGTTGCTGACCTCCAAAGTATGGGACTGCAGGAGCAATAGTGAAAATGTGTTACTTGGGTAAATGATCAGGCCAAGAGCTGAGGAGAGGAGGGTATGGATCCAGAGATTATACAATTCATAGCCTCATGTGCCTTTAATTATGTATGTGTAAGGATGTGTACATATCTCTCTGTGTGTCTGCTTGACATTATGCCCCTCCCTAATAAACGGTGTTGCTTCCTAGAAGCTATTCCTGGTGCCAAGGAGCATCAGAAATATATGCTAGCTTCTGCATGCAAGTGAGTCAGCTCTCTTAGGAAAAACTGGATGTATGGGAAGGTTACTAACTGAGAGGATGCAGTACTGACTGCCCATTCTTTCTTTCAGAGTGACTTTTAGGGTGGTAGGGAGCCTGTGCTTTGAAAGAGCCTGGATCTGCCTGGGCAAGGGGTCTCCAATGACTAGCTCAGGAGTTACTGACAGCTTGCAGGCACCTTCAAAGTAGCTCCTAGAGGTAAAGCCAAGACAAGTATCTCAATCAGAGACTCTGCACATATTAAAGAAGGCAGCACTACTTCTCTCTCTCAAGACCCACAGAGTGACAGCAAGCCAGACCTACAGCAGGGCCTAATGTAAACACTCAAACACACACTGTGTCTGCCTATGGGTCTACCATATGACCATCAGTCTCCACCCTCAATCTAGCTTACTCACAAGGAGATCGGCCATGCTGTGGATCCTGTTCTGTCAGTTGCATGGTGTGTGAAAAATGGACCATGAAATAAGAGTGCCAGCAGTAGCGTGAGCATTAACCGTTGCTGACCTCCAAAGTATGGGACTGCAGGAGCAATAGTGAAAATGTGTTAGTTGGGTAAATGATCAGGCCAAGAGCTGAGGAGAGGAGGGTATGGATCCAGAGATTATACAATTCATAGCCTCATGTGCCTTTAATTATGTATGTGTAAGGATGTGTACATATCTCTCTGTGTGTCTGCTTGACATTATGCCCCTCCCTAATAAACGGTGTTGCTTCCTAGAAGCTATTCCTGGTGCCAAGGAGCATCAGAAATATATGCTAGCTTCTGCCTCATCATCAGGGGTTCATCTATGGCACAGATTGGTGTGTTCATAGCATAATAGTGCCAGTTGCATAATAATGGCCATCCTTCACTATTTTGGGCATTCTTGGCCCAGTTGTGGCATAGTGGGAGCCATCATTGGCATATTAAGAGCATGATTGGCATACTTTTAGCCATCCCTGACATAATGGTAGCCACCCCTTGCATAATAATGGCCCTGACTGATATATGGTTGGCAGCCTGGCTCAGGTACAATGGTGGGCATTATTGTTATTTTAAAGGCATGCTCAGTATTATGGTGAGAAACCATATCATATTATTGTAATACCTGTTCATTTGAAGCAGAAACTCTTCATGTGAGGAATCTGTACATGTGAGTATTCAATGAAAATTACAAGCTGATATTGGGGCTGTGATATAACAGACATCTTAAAGGCAAAATTATATTTCTGGAAAAGGTTTTTCTTCTGGAAAATTGTTTTTTTTTGCCCAAAATTGAAAGTGGTATTTGACAGAAAAATCTGTGTAACCAATATGCAGTTGAAGGCAAAAGGTTGCAATTCCTAAACACATTTAAATTTGATAGTTGAATGATAAGTCAAGCTGAGTTGGGTAGACATATTGCTGTGGTTATGCCAAGGGAAGCATGATACTGTGGCTTACTTCATTACTCTGGTGGAGGCATTTAATACTGATAAGCATTTAAACCTGATAAGCATTTAAACCGCATTTCTGCTAGTAATCTGCCTATGGCGGAGCGGAGACCCAGCGGAGCATGTCTCACTCCATTTGCGCCGTGGCCACGCCCCCAGGTTGACTTGTTTGAAGTATAGTATAAATATGAAAGGAGAATTCTTTTAGTTGTTCATTTACCTTCATGGAACAGGGTTTTTCCTTGTTGGTTTTGCACCCGCTTAAGCGTGAATAAACTGACCTGTTTTACCTCCGACTACCTGTACTTCTTTGAATTTATGTGGACAAGAGTGGAATTTTCCAGAGCGCAGAGGTGCGTTCTCCACATGGGGTCTGCTGACAAAGCCCAGAGATCTTCTAATATATATTAATACTGCTTCTTAGCAAGGGGAGGGAGGATAGGCTCCACTGTCCATTTATGATGACATCTCACTTCATGATTTATGGACTAACTGCTATGCTGACTATATTTGTACTATGTATTTTCCTACTTGTTGTGGCACGTATACTGCATGTTAGGGCACATTAGTTAAAATAAATATTTTAAACTATTTCGTGATTCCGTCAGATTTTATTGTGGACGAGTACAAGAGTGCGAGCGAAAGGGTGTGTCTTGTTACCGCGATTCCTGAGAGATCTGGTAGTGTTGCGTCTTGGGGTGTCTAATCATTTGCTTCTCTGTGAGTGAGTAGGACAGCAAGTGAGACACTATAGCTAGTCAGTCCTGGGCACGTAGGCACTAAGGTGATAGGAAGAATCAGTCCCTATACACCGAGGTCCTATAATCCTGCGCATAGTTCTGTGTTTGTGCAGAATCCCTGCAACATGGTGGCCAACGTTTGGTCTGGTTCTTATTTGCAAGACTCCTGAGTAGCGCTTGTGCTTGTCCACAATACCCTTTCACCATTTCCAGAGATGTCCATGGTGAGGGGGCTTGGCCTCTTATATTTGTATGTTTATAGGTTTTTCGAGCTTGAATTTTAAAAGGTTTTGTTTCTCTGTTAGAACCAGTTTTGCGCTACCATTCTCTCTGTTTGTCTGTTCCATTTCTAATATGGCACAAGCGGTCGCTATTGCGGCACATCATCGTGCTGCGATTACTGCGCATGTGACGCAATGAGGAGTCCCTGTTGCTGGGGCTGATTTCATTTTTGTTGTCAAAACGGACGCGGCTTACCGCTTCAAGGTTTTTTACTCTTGGGTTACATTTCCTGCAGTGGACATGAATGATAATTTCTTTAATAAATATACACCAACCGTGGTTCCGTGAAACTATCGCCCTCATTGATTACTTGAAGTTCCGTTGACAGCCTGGGAGCATGCCATATGGTTTAACGGTGCCCTTCCTCATCTTGTTTCTGTGGTCCGTTTAGACCCCCACTTCTTGGAGAAATGTGCTAAATTGCAAACTCCTTCTATAATGAAAAAATTACAATCTTTGCTGGGTTTTTTAAACTTCGGGAGGACATACATTCCTGATTATGCCCAGCGTATCAAACCTCTGTAGTCTTTAATATAACCTACTTACTCGGCTTCTTGTTGGCTTCTGGAACACACCGTGATTCTTTGGTCTCTGCAGTCTGATCTGCTTACAACCAACTTCTTGTTAACACAAGACAATTCTACAAATTTGGTGATAAGGATTGTACCTGGCGCATTGGGTTTCACTTCCTTGATGTTCAATGAAGGGGGCACGGTCCCAATTGCTTACAAATCGCATTTGTACACTTTGGCTAAAATGCGTTTCTCTTCTACAGAAAACATTTTGACGGCTGTCCAGATGGCGATTTTGAAAGAAGGCACTCTGGCTCAGGTAAAACGCATTTTTATGGTCTCTCCTGTACCTGCTTAGAAGCAGTTACAAAGGATAGTGTTCCAAACTCTAATCCCATGCATCCACGTTGGATACAATGGGCTAGTTCTTTGACATGGGCTGATGTCAACTATATCTTTGATCCCTTTTTTTTTTTTTTAAACCTTTATTGGTCAGTGACAAATAGTACACAGCTTCACGCCTACAACCTTAGATAGCAGGCCGGCAGCGACAACTTGCGATATATCTTTGATCCCTGATCAATACAAATGTATTATTTACACTGACAGTTCTGCGCAACCGGCAGTAGGTTCGAAGCATGCTTATGTAGGAGCCTGCGCAATTGTGGCAGGGAAGATTGTTGACAGGGATTTTAAGTACTCCTTGGTGTGCACACAGTCTCTTGGTGACTGCACGGCTTAATTGGCAGAGCTGCGTGCTTTGGTTTTGGCTCTTGAGTTTGCTGTTCCAGAGGTTCCTGCACTTATAGTATGTGATTCTTTTTACTGTGTGCAATCCCTCAATGACGACTTGTTCTTTTGGACACAAAATGATTTCCGTGATTTTAAAGGTAGCGCAATTAAGCATAAAATGCGTTGGGTTCGGGTGGCTGCTCTTAAGGAACGTTTGCCGCTCACACATTTTATCCATACTTTGGACCATCAGCGCGTGGGAGCACAGGATGTTGGTAATTCGCTGGCTGATGAGGCAGCCAAATCTGCCAGCGAATTATCTGCCAACATGTTCAGTTGCACCAGTTACTAGATCCACGAAAAATTGCTGATAATATCTGGCAGCTATCGCTGCAACGAAGGACTTCCCCAAGGTTTTCCTTCATGTTATTCATATCACATGTCTTCTAATCAAGTCCCATTTGCAACTATTCTGTCCTTGGGGATCGGATGATTCCCAATGAGGAGCGCAGACTTTCTTTGATCAGTGTCGCTCATGAAGGCGTAGCTTCTGCACATGCCGGAGTGATAGTGTCTCTTTCACAGCAACGTTTCTGGTGGCGTGGTTTATATCGGCAGACACGTAAATATGTTCTTTCTTGTAAATTTGTCAACAGATTAGGCCTTCTACTGTTGCCCGTCCTCCACATACTCAACTTTACATTTCAAATCAACCATTTGGTTGTATCGATCTTGATCACTGCGGTCCTTTGACTTCTGACACTGCTTTCAAACATATCTTGGTTGCAGTGGATTCGTGCACTAGGTTCCCTTGGGTTTGGCCGCAACGTCCTGCATTTGCCTCTAAGGCTTGCCGGGATATGATGAAGTGCTGGGGGTGCAGATGCAATATTCGTCTCCATACCGGCCTGAGGGCAATTCATTCGTGGAATGAATGAACCGTGACTTAAAGTAATCTTTGACAGCTAGAGTCTTAGGTACTGGCAGGGGTTGGCTGACTTATCTCTATGGAGTGCAACATGCACTAAATAATCTCCCAAGAAGATCTCTGGGTGGGCGGACCCCATATGAAATGCTCTTTGGCATTAAGATTTTTTTTTTTTTTTTTTTTTTTTAAATCTGTTTATTAGATAAAATAAAGTACGTTTCACAGTCATCAGTGAGCAGCATACAGAAGAACAAAACGTTATAACAACAGTACAGTTCCGGACAGAGTCATAAATCACAGTGTGCACTTTGGAGACACGGCGTGCGCCCTACTGCGGGCCCGCCATACGAACAGCAGCACAGCATTACCCCTTTAAATAGACGTGACACAACCGCACTCACTCAGCATCAGCCAACGTCATCTCAGCAAGGAAGTGTCTGAGCGGCCCCCAGATATCTTTCGGTTGGGATGAGGCGGGCAGCTCCTCTGCATACTGTTCCAAGTTTTCCCTGCAATATACCATGTCTGACAGCCACTTACTTAACGTTGGTTTGGCCACACCGTCCCATGTAAACAGAGTGCGCCGTTTAGCCAGCAGAAGGGCGATCCTCACAAATCTGCCCACCACGCCCTTCAGCTGATGTACATGAGCCAACAGACACACCGCCGGCACACATGGAAGCAAAGCCCCCGTCATTTTATGAATGTGAGTCAGCACCTCTCCCCAATACTCAAATACTGGCCCACAGCTCCACGCTAGGTGTAGAAAATCCGCATCTACCTGACCACATCGTCTACACTGAGCCGACTCCCTCAACCCCATTCTGTGCAGTTGGGCCGGGGTGTAATATACTTGGTGCAAGAATTTAAAGTGGATAATTCGCAGGTTGCCATTGGGGGTGAGGCGGCCCGTCAGCTGGCAAATCCGCTCCCAATCCGCATCCTCGAGCTGGGGATCTAGAATAGCATTCCATTTGGCAAGACTAGTATCAGGGCCGTTAACCGTCTCCTCCTGTACGGCTTTGTACAATTTAGTAAGTAGTTTCTTCTTAGACGGAGCTACCAACAGCAATTGCAGTGCCTTGAGTGTGGGGGGCTCTGCTGGGAAACAGGGGTAATGAGCTTTCATGGCCTGTTTGAGACGGTGACATGTATACACAAATAGTGGCGTGGGGTTTTGTATGTAGGCTAGATCATTCTGCTCTAGATAATGTCCCTGCGGGTACAAGTTTTGCATATGAGTGATACCAGCTTCTTTAAGCGATGTTAGAGGACCCGCCTCTCGTGTGACCGACAGAGCAGCGTGGTGTGCCAATGGCAGGGCCGGCGCATACAGCGGCAGCCTTTGCGTCCTACGGCCTATCGCCTGCCAGGCCGCAATTGTCATGTCCAGCGTGTTAATCTCAGCGCGTGGCGTGTGTCGGGCAGTGTGCGTGAGCATACCTCGAAGCGGGGTGGGATGGGCGTCCACATCTTCCACCGCCACATGTGGAATAAAGTTATGTGGTCCATACCAATAGTACGCGTATTGCGCCTGTGCGCAGAGATAATACACGTAGAAGTCTGGCGCCGTGAATCCCCCTCTTTCGTACGACAAGGTCAGTGTTTTCCAGTTAATTCTAGGGTGTCGTCCCCCCCAAATTAAGCGCAGGAGTTGGGCACGCAGCAGTGTGAAAAATTGCTGAGTCAGTTTAATCGGTATATTGCAATATAAGTATAGAAAGCGCGGAAGGACGACCATTTTTATCACAGCGATGCGGTCTGCTAGGGACAAGGGGAGACGCAGCCAACCGTCCACCTGCCGCACCAGCGCGTCATAAGCCCTACCGTAATTTTCCCTGATCACTACCTCGGGATCACGATGGACCCACACTCCAAGATATTTTACTGGGTCGGACGTCCAGATCAGAGGGTATTCCAGGTGAGGTTGGGACGTAATCGTCGTGAGTGGAATGACGACCGACTTGTCCCAGTTTATCGTGAGCCCCGAGTACAGACCAAATTTAATGTATTCCTGGAGGACCGGGGCTAAGTGTGTCTGTGGGTGCCTGATGAACAAGACCATGTCATCCGCGTATAGTGATATTCCAACTGGCCGATGGTTAAAGTTGAGGGCAGACTCCCTGTGGCATTGCCGAATCTTACAAGCCAGCGGTTCAAGAACGAGAGCAAACAGTAAAGGGGACAACGGGCACCCCTGCCTCGTACCCCTCGCAATGCGGAACGGCCCAGACGTGTGGTTACCCACGCGCACCACCGCCGATATGTCCGTGTACAAAAGCCGAATCCACTGCAGCATGACCTCCGGGAAACCCATCTTACGCAGTATGTAAAACATATAGTGCCATTCAACGGAGTCAAAGGCTTTAGCCGCGTCCAGCATGACAGCAGCCGCCGGCAGCTCAGGATTAAGGATATGGAACATGGAGAAAATAGTCCGCAGATTGTGAGAGGTGGATCGCTCCGGTATAAACCCAGATTGATCAGGGAGCACCAGTCGGGTCATTAGCGGCTGTAGTTTTGTGGCCAGAATTTTAGCAAGTATTTTTGCGTCCAGATTAATCAGTGATAGGGGACGATAGGAGTCGCAACTGGAGGGCGGCTTATCTTTTTTAAGGAGAGTGATAATCATGGCCTGGCGCAGAGTCGGAGGCAGTACGCCAGCCTCATGCGCCTCAGCGTAAAGTTCTAGTAGATGCGGGGCAAGTAGGTCGACATAAGTCTTGTAGAATTCGGCCGACAGGCCGTCAGGCCCGGGAGCCTTTTTGTTGGGAAGAGAAAGAATAGCTTCTCGGACATCCTGCATATCTATTGGAAGTGATAGATATTCCCGGTGGGATTCACAGAGCCACGCACACGCTATGTCCGACAAGTAGTCCGCCAGAGCCGACCCGTCCACCTCCCCCCGCGTCGTGTAAAGTGTCTGATAATAATCCTTAAATTGGTCTACAATGGCCTGCGGTGTGAAGTGTTCTATGCCAGCAGCATCCACAATTTTATCTATGTGTTGATGATGCGCACGAAATTGTAATTTAGCGGCCAGATTCCTGCCAGGTCGCCCACCCTCTCCGTATGCCCTAGCCACATGTCGCTTCCCCTTGTATTTGACTTCCGTGTCCGCCCATTTGTCGTATTCCACAAGCAGCTCCTGTATACGCGCCAGCGTGGCAGCAGACGGCGCCGCGGCATAGGCCCTCTCTAACCCAGCAAGAGCAGTCTCAATTTTAGCAAGCTGCCCCCGTATGTCCTTCAGAATGCCCGCGGTGGTGCCAATGCAGACCCCCCGGATCGTCACTTTGAACGCCTCCCAGAAAGATGCCTGGCTATCCACGGAGCCCGTGTTTTCAGCAAAATAATTGACGATGGCCTCCCTAATAGTGTCCGCGTGGATCGGGTCCCGCAGCGCCTCCGCGCGGAAGCGCCAAGTGAAGGGACGGTGGGGGCACGCCGGAATCCGCAGGTGCAGATATACGGGGTTGTGATCTGACAGCGTGCGTGGTAGGTTGCGGACATCGAGCACCCATCTGTTAGTTTCCTCTCCCAATAACCAATAATCCAGTCGGGACCAGCTATTGTGGGCCGGTGTGATGTGCGTGCCTAGACATGTCCTTTCATTCCTCAACCGCCAGACATCCACCAGTCCCCACTCCTCCATGGCCTCCCGAACACACTGAGACACTCTAAGCGTGCGAGCACCCGCCGGGTTTGATTTATCAACCTGTGGATTGAGGTGTGTGTTGAGGTATCCCCCCCAGAGTATTGCAGCATCCGGCCAGGAGCGCACCGCAGCGAGCATCTGCGCAAAGGGGGAGGGATCATCCACCACAGGGCCATACATATTGAGAATCGTAACGTAGGTCATGCCTAGTTTGCCCTGTACCGCCGCCCAGCGCCCTTCTGAGTCAGTAGACGTATGTACAGGTTGGAAAGGGACACCTTTTTTAATCAGTATGACCACCCCTCGCGCATAAGCTGAGTACAAGGAAGCGAGCCGAAACCCCGCCCACCGACACGCCACCGCGGCCTCTGTGTGTTTAGTGAGGTGTGTCTCTTGCAGCAACGCCACCTGGACATTGTGCCTGTCTAAGTAGTGTAGGACTTGTCTGATTTTCTTGGGGGTGTTAAGGCCGCGGACATTCCAGGTTAAACATCTGTAGTCTTCACCCATTATCACCAAGCAGGGGCCCCACTGCAATCTCAGCTACCATTTCCCCCATCGCACTACCACTCGCACTTCGTGTCATCATCCAAACACACGCTCCAGGTTCGCACTCCTCTTGCATCCGGAACTGTATTAGACCCCCGCCCCCCACCCACTTCAGCAGCCCAACTTTGCCAAAGATAATCCCTGCCCCTACACAACACAACATAAAAACAAAACCAAAAACAATCCCATTGCACAACGGTGAGAAAGAAAAGTGGGGAGCACCCATTGGGGGAACGTAGCGGCCGCAAACACCTCCCAGTCTTTTGGGGAGGGGGCCACCGTATTGTGTCTAATGCTTCCAGTGATTAGCCCACCACCCGATGCGCCATAGGTCTGCCCAGCGTGCGGCCAGATTCCCCAGTCGCAGTACAACAGCAGCGCCACGTGCGCGGCAGTCCATGAGACCCAGTAACGCACCCCGCACCATGACAGCCAAAGGCTGAAAGTACATGCAGATGACATCTAGCAAGCCCCCGGATCAGCCACAGCCCCATGTCTCAGCAACAGTACATGCAATAGATAGCAGGGAGTCACAGGAGAGATAGCACACTCGCCACATGGCAGCGTAGCAAACAGTAGATAGAAGTCAGCAGACATGCGGCCCATGGCATCCACAGAGCGTGCAAGCCGAGCCGGTCTCAGCGCGGTCCCGGCAGCGGAAAGGTGAAACCTCCGTCAGTCATCAATCTCGGAGGTAGGAGCAGAGTGCTGGTGTTTTTTCCTCAGTGATTGAACATAGTCCATAGCCGACTTTGGGCTAGTGAATATTTTAGCGGCTGCATCAGTGCCTATACGGAGGCGCGCCGGATACAGCATCGCATAGGGGACATGGTCTTTCATGAGCAGTTTTTTAACCCCTAAGAATTCTTTACGGGCCGACTGGACTGCGGCAGTGAAGTCAGGGAAAAAGGAAAGGACATTGCCTTGGTAGTTGATCGTGCCTTTCTGGCGAGTGATACGGAGCAGTGTGTCTCTGTCCCTGAAGTTCAACAGTCTAGCTATGATGGGGCGCGGTGGAGCGCCCGGCGGCGGACGCGCGCTGAGGGATCTGTGGGCGCGCTCAACGGCAAACATGGCTGAAAGGTTCGTGGGCTCGCAGACGTCCCGAATCATGGTTTCTATGTAGTCCTCAAACCTGCCCACATTGGTAGATTCCGGCAGACCCAAAATCCGTACGTTGTTGCGCCGAGAACGCGCCTCAATGTCCTCGTTCTTGGCCTGTATCACTGCCAGCAGCTTCGCCATGTCCGTGGTCTTGTCGGACACCTGCTGAGGCCATCTTCGTTATCCGAGATGCGCTGTTCCGCCTCGCCCAAGCGCACCCCCTGCCTGTCCAACTTGGCGGAAATGGAGTCCATGCGACCACTGAGAGCCTCTATCTTGCCATCTATGGACTGCAGGCTGGCCTGAATTGCCGACAGCGTTTTCTCTAAGGCAGTGGGGGGCGGCGCGGCAGACTCCAACTCCGAGTCCGAAGCCAGCGAGTGCGACGATTTGCTTCCCTTGCGCGTCTCAAACGTGAGACGCGCCTGAGCTTTGTCTGGCTTGCCCATGATCGCCCCTCCAGCCCTCACCGGCCCGGGCACGATAGAGGGAGTAGGGCCACCAGTTGAAGGAGGCGCCCTCCCAGGCCAGGAAGGAGCGAAAAACCAGGCGACTACAGGATCCAGTCAGGGGGGGGGAGGGGAGCAGTGTCCGCCGACAGTGATCACTCCAGGGGAGGGGGGCCCACACGGTACACCCCACACAGCGCCAGCAGGCCCGCACCTCACTGGCTCACAGGAGTAGCGCCGCGGGTCCCCCCACCGCCAGCATCGATCTCGCCACCAGAGGTCCCACGACGATCCTGCACTACCCTCCACCACGCAGTCTTCCCGGCAGAGGTCCGCACCACGGTGTGCGTCTAGTCACCCAGATCTTGGCAGCCGAACGCCCGGCAGTGGAAGAAGTACCCAGCGGGGGGGGAGGAGAGGAGCCGCCGTCGAGTCGACAGCCCGGCGATCCCGCGTCGCAGCACAGGCAGCAAGTGCAGACCTCAAGCCGCCTCTCCCTCATCAGACCCCCGGAGCCCGCAGTGATCCGCAGCGAGCGTGGGCGTCCAGTTACCCGCAGTCCAGCTTGGGGCAGTCCGGGCAGACACGGGGGGGGGAGCGCGCCAACCGGCCACAGGGCCTACTCACCCGTCCGAAGCCGGCGGCTTGCGTGGGTACCGCACCGTTCGCTCCTCCCCCGCGCCCGCCGAGCCACCACTCTTCTCCTCAGCTGGCACGCGCAGCGACGGGCAGCTCCAGAGTCGGCTCCGCTTCCACCACTCCTCTCTTCAGACGGCCACTGCACAGGCACCAGGCAAGCGGCTCGGGAGGGCTGCAGCGCGACGTCGCTCCTCGCCGCCTCGCCCACTCCGTGCCCCTCAGGCGTCCCAAGATGGCGGTCCCGCCGGGCGCCGCACCACAGGCACGGCTACAGAGCACAGAGCCGCACCGGAGCCACAGCCCTAGCAAGCGCCCGATCCGGGGGGCTCGATCCTTCACTCTGGCGCTCGTGGGCAGGCAGTTAGGGAGCAGGATACTGCAGGATGTTGGCGGCGGCCGGCGGAGCAACACTACCGTGCTGCCATCTTGCCTCGCGTCAAGCCACGCCCCCCTTGGCATTAAGATGTTTGTGCCAGACCTTGATGGTCTAGACGTTGAAGCGGCTGCCGCAACGTTTGACGTAGATAACCGTTGTGCTGTGTTATAGGATCTACAAAAAGCTTGTGATTCATAAGCAAAATCACATTTGCTTTCTTCCACGGATCCAGCGGTGGAGATTCCTGTTTCTGGCTGGCTTCCTAAAATCAGAGATCTGGTCCAAGAAAAGGTGGTGAACAAAAAAGAATTTGGTCCATCTTACAGTGCACCAGTCAGAGTTCTTGGCTTAAAAGGCACCCATACTGTGATCCTGCCTCCTTTGCCTGGTTGTAAGGAGATTTGTTATATATTTCTATCGAACATGTCAAGCTACACCATATGGACGATACTGAATAGTATGCCTCCAAATATTCCACGCCAAGTTCTTTCACTGAGTCAGAAGGCTTCAGCATCTTTGACTACTCCCCATGAAATGGAAGGGGAGATGGAAACTTCAATTGATGTTTTGCCTATGTTACCTTCTACTTCCATCAATGCAGACATCGAGTATGCTTCTCCCCCAGTTGAGTACCATACATGAGCCATCTGATGCTGCACAACCCCTGTTGTTTCAGCTGGGGGCGAGTGGTGATTATATGGACCGTAATAGCTTTCCTACCGTTACATCTTCTTCGTCTGTGGCAACTCCCCCTGCATGGACAAGAATTTTCAACTCCTGGTTCAAAAAGACTTACCTGGTCCCCCCCTGGAGATACATCTGGATGGTATGTACAGTGATATTCCTCTTCATGTGGATTGGGTTTGCAGTGGTGGCTGGTGTATTTTGAAAGTGGTGAGGCGAAAAATTGTATCGTAGTACAACGAGCAAGCAAGTGAAGCGAGCAAGCCTGCACTAAGAAAGGAGGGTGTGGGGGTGTTTCCCCCCGCAAGAAAATTTTGCAAAAAATTGATTCAAATGGTGGCTTTTACACCACATATTTACAGCAAATTGTTGCAAAAATGTGATTCAAATATAGAATTTTAAAGCACACATGTTAAGAAACATTAGGAACATATCAGAAATGTGCCCAATCACCACCACTACACCAAGTCTCAATTGCACCCCCTAATTATTCGAGTACTGAGCTCCTCATACACATCTCTGCCAATACACTTGAGTCCTAAAATGTAGGCCTGCTATTCCAGTACCGTAATCCAGATGCGCATCTCTGTCAGTACACTTCAGTCCTACCATGTAGGTCCTGCTATTCGGCTACTGAGATCCTCATAGACATCTCTGCTAGTACACTTCAGTCCTACCCTGTAGGCCCAGCTATTCAATTTGGAGTACTGTGACTCAAAGAAATTTCTGACAGTAAGTACACTTTAGTCCTATCCAGTAGACCCAGCTATCTGAGTATTGAGATCCTCATACACATCTCTGTCAGTACACTCAAACCGTCATCTGCAGCACCCTATTATTCAAGTACCGAGATCCCCATACGGCCTCTGGCAGTACACTCCCCTCATCTGCAGCCCCCTATTTTTCTACTTCCATGACCCAAATACAAGCTCTGCCAGTAACCTCAAACCCTAGTCTGCAGCCCCATATTATTCTAGCACCATGACCCACATACAAGCTCTGTCAGCAGTACACTTTCAACTCACCTCTGTGCAGCCCCTATTATTTCAGTACCAAGACCCACACTTAAGCCCTGCCAGTAAACTCCAACCCTCGTCTGCAACCCCCTATTATTCTAGTACCATGGCCCACATACAAGATCTGCCACTACACTCCCTCGTCTGCAGCCCCCTATTATTCTAGTACCATGGCCCACATACAAGCTCTGTCTCACTTCACTATGCTGCTTGCCCCCCTCCTCGCCTCCCCACCTCTTCCACTTTCTCACCTTGCCCGGTTCCCCATGCTTCTCCCAGGCTCTGAACACCAGCCTACCCCTACCCTCTCTCCGCTCGTTCAAACACTCCAGCCTCCTCAGATCATTCTATCCGGTGATCAAAGACCAAACTTCAGACCCTTCTCGGGGGTGGTGTCCAGGGGATCCACATCATGCAAACAGCCCCCATGTCTGTGCCCATGCGCCACCCGGCTTTAATCAGTGTCAGACTAAGGTGCACAAAGCATCGAGATTTGAGAAGAGAAACTAACTAGCAACTTCCGAGACTAGAGACATAGAAATAGGAGAAGATGTGTGGCAGGCATGCTTCACCTTAACATCCCATCCTATCAGCCATGATTGTAAGATGCAAAGAAGACATGAAATAACTTTTCTCTAAATAAGTCTAGCACCTCTTATGTGGTGTCTATCTGTTTGGGTAGAAACAAGTCATTTTAAATATGGTATCTGCCCCCAAACCCGGAGACTGAGGAGCTTCCTGCTAATATAGAAACACCTTAAATGAAGTTCGGCTGAAAAGGCCCTTTTTTGTGCTTCCCAGATTGTTTGTGTTTTGCATTACAAGGTAGGGATAACTTACCCCGTGTCCTTGTGTTTTTGTCTTCACATTCTGATACCTGAAGTCCTGCTTTGAGAATGAAAAAATATGGCAAGCCTCAGAATGATAAGAGCACACGCATTAGCAAAGCCAAGAAGTTTCAAATTTTTATTATAAGCATTGCTAAAGTTAGTAGGTCTGACTTGTAACTGAAAATGCATGCCACACAAATTGGCTTTGCCAATGGTTGTTCTTGGCTCATGCTCTATCCCATCTCTATCTAGCCTGCACCTGGTGAAAGCCTTGCAAGATTTAAATAAACCGAAAACACACAAAAAAAATACCTCACCCAATTGTGTCATTTCATGCCCAGGAAAGCTGCAATCACACTTTCCTAATGCAGGTCGCTGACGGTCCATCAAGTCCAACACAGTGTTTGCCTGCAGGCAGGGCTTCATTGGCTGCCCAAACCAAACAACAACCAACAACGTACGTCACCATGGGGCCTCAAGCCACCTCCAGCCATCCCCACTAACTACTGCCACAGCACGGCAGGGAATCAGAGTCATCCTCAGGCGTCAGTAATCTTGTCGCGGTGACAAAAACACTAAAACTGTGCCCCTATAATTCGGAGGTTGTTGTGGGGGGGGGGGGGGGGGGGTGGGTGGGGATCTGCATCATGCGAGCAGCCCCCATGCCCATGTCCGTGCGCATGCGCCATCCGGCTTCAATCGGTGTCAGAGGAGGTGCACTCAGCATCGAGATTCGAAATTAACTACTAACTAGCAAGCAACTTCTGAGACTAGACATAGAAATAGGAGATGTGTGACAGGCATGCTTCAGCTTAATATCCCATACTATCAGTGACAGTGTGCACCGGCAGGCAGGGCCTCAAAGGCTGCCCAAAGTCGAACCACACAACAACAACCAACAACGTACGCCACCATGGGGCCTCAAGGCCACCTCCCCGCCTCCAATAAGCACTAACCTTGGGTTCCTCAGTAGTGTGCTGCTCGGTGGAAAGCGCTTCAATGCCATGTCATGAGTAGCAAGCACTATATAAATGCAAGAATAATAATATTCAATAAATTGTTTATGGATCGTGCATCACTTTGTGTAGAAGATTTTACACTGCTTGCTAAACATGTTTGTGTTTGCTTTTATAATATTCTAAGTGGGGTAAAAGAAAGCAATGACCAGATGTCGACAAGGGCACCAAGACATTCATTTAAACCACACACTGCAGCCTGGGAGTTGTAATCTGCCTCATCTCAACTGAACCGATAAAACAAACTTTCATTGCAACTGGTAAATTGCATCACATTGACATATGACATGAAGTTAGCTAGTGCGTTTAATGATATAATAAATATACCAAAGGACAGCGCTAATTTATTTAAACCAGACAGAAGGTGTTGTCACTCTTTTATGATGTAAATATGTAATTTGTTTTTTTAGGTCCGATTGCTCAAAGTGTGGATGCAAGTGGGCTTCAAACCACGTGTTGATCCTCTTCTGCATGGGGCTCGCCACGGGCGGCCTGGTACAAAGGCACGTTTTCAAACTACAATGTTGCGAATGGCAAATATTTAACCAGCCTCATTTTTCAAGAGAAACTATCAGAGTAGCGCTTGTAAACCTGCTGAGAGCAATTCCAGACAGTGCTGTGGAGAGTTGGTCCCTGTGAAACTACATGCTCTGATAGGTGAAGAGCAGATGATGGGGCCTCATTGTTGGAGGAAGGACTGCGAGGCCTATGACGCTAACCTCTACCCACTAGGTTGGAGACACTCTGTATTTTACAACCTCTCTACGGCGCGTGAGGGAGTCTGCCGTGCATTTCTCTTTTATCTGCATTTGTATAGCGCTTTATACTGTTGGGGGGGTGATGCCCAGAGGGACACTGGAATCATGTCACATGAAGCTTGAGCAAGGGATTGCGTCACAGTCACCCTCACACATATCAGACATGAAGTGCTTGGACAACTTGAAGCGGAATTTTAGAGTCTTTTATCTCAGGTGCTCCTAACTACCGCCATGGCACGGAGACGTCCATAATGGGAAAGGGACTCTGCCTCAGCTGAGTAGGTACGCCCTATGTATTGGCTGTAGGTTTTATCAAGCTTGGGGGATTAAAGAGTTTTCCCATATTATACAAACCAAATCTCAATAAATTAATTTTCGTGAAATACTTTTCATTTTTAACAATTACCGAACAAGCTCACGATGTTGAAGTACAAGCAGCTACTCTAAATATTTCAGAAAATTGCAGACATGCAGTTACTATGAAATTATTACTACATGGCCTCCCGGTAATAGGTGGAGATGTTACTTTCATGGTTGAGTCATGCAAAGCATCCAGGACTGAGGTATTCTATTCTTGGGTTAGATTGAGAGTTGCAGACGCACGCACAAAATTGTTTCACACTTGCATTGGAGATGACACCAGATGAATACTTTCCATACTTACACATAGAAGTCCCATTAACTTACCAAGAGCATAAAAATTGGTTTATAGGCACCCTCCCCCACACAGTAGAAACCGTAAAACTCGGTTTGCTCAGTAAAGAAGGAGCAACTGGTCTTAACTTCGTATACACCACATCCAGACATTCGCACCTTACCAGCAGCAGAAATGTACACACTATACGAAGATTAAGTAAAAATTTATAGAAATCTTACACAGTTCATAATGCGAACACTTATAGTTTAACCTGTTAGGGCTGCTCAGGCTGCAGAACCTCAATTGACTACTACATGCATCAGCCCTCAAACGTTGACGCCATCATGGGAAAGATTCCCACCAGTCGGGAGCAAGTACCGATCTGTATAGCACAAAAAAGAGCACAGCTTGAAGCGGTTTTTCCCCATACGGGCCCACAGGAAAAAAGACAGAATTTTAACAATTTGCTTGCCAATGGGGATGGCCACCTGATAGAAGATTGTGCCACTTAGGGTACTGTCTTCGTTTACACCAGAACTCACGGTACCCCTTCAATAGTGGTAATACCAGATGTATTGAAACAAACACAGACTGAGTACAGGGCAGAACCTGCCCTGGACTTAGGGATGAAACTAATAGGCAATTTTGCCCAAATTTCTAAAATTATGTTAAGTAACATATAAGGGGAGGCAGCTGCGGTGCCTATACGCCAACGCCTGAGGGAATTCACTCCAATACAACAGGAGTGGGAGTTACCTAAGACTATCGAAGAAACATACGCTTCTTTGGGAAGAGATAATCTGGGAGCCAGATTTGGGAAACTAGTGGTTAATGGTAATTCTGAAAAGGACAACTCTAAGCAAGCCCCGATTCTTCTAAAAAGAAATGGGATAATAAACAAACAAATAAACAAAATAAACAACAATCATGGAGTGGGTCTCCTCAACAGGAACACCCTGAAAAGAAATACAATGTCAGGAACTGTGATAATATTAGAAAGCATGACAGATATCAGGCGGGTGGTCTGAGCAAAGATCAGAAGAGCAAGTCAAGCCAAAACATGAGACACATCACAATTCAGACTACATCATTAAAGAAGAAGATAAACAAAAATCCACAAAACCTCAACTAAAAAATAAAAAGGTTGCAGGAATTAAGATCAGAAATGCCCAGGCTGCTGAAGACACTGCTTCTGAATGGTGAATAGGCAGTGACGATGCTGGACAGCGCAGTAGAAGTCACAATAGGAAGTAGTAGCGATGAGTGAGTATATCACGGTGGAAACTCCTGATACAAGAGTAAGTGTTCCACATCGTTTACACAAAATAATGCTCCAAATAGAGGGGGACATACAAAGACAGATGAAGGATCTCTTTTGGGAGGAACTGACATATGGACACAACATTCTTTTGCCTGAGAAGGATTGGCCACCTGAGTTCGTAATAGATTGCCCAATGGAGGAAGGCGTAATTTTACCTGCTTTCTCCGACCTAGTATCGAATCAGTTAAAAATGTATATGAGCAGGAGAGGGTGTCAGCTTTAGCGTTGGGTGGGATGATGAGCCTCCTCCCATTAAAAACAATCCCTCAACCACAGAGACAGGACCCAATTAAACATGAAGCAAAGAAACAAGTCAGGGAGATCTTAGATCAACTTGAGTACCAGGGTGTCATAGAGAATTGCACCTTATCTATGAATAATGCTTTGTTTCCCGTAATGAAACGTGACAATTCATATAATCTAGTATAAGATTACAGACATTTAAACGCTTCCACATGCATATTCGCTGTACAGAATGCACATAGTGCCTCACTAATGAATAACATTGTGCGGAAGAAATGCAAAACAACACCAGACATCTCAAATGTTTTTTCTGCCAGAATATAGCGCCTGGAAGTAGATATTTGACCGCACTCTCAGCCCTATGGTCTCAGCTGCAATTTTATCATTTGCCACAAGAATATAAGAAGAGCCCTGGGCTGTTTTCAGCCAGAGGAACAGAGTTACTTAAAATTATTTTTGATGAAGAGGCACTGTCCTATGTAGATGATATTTATCTGATGGACGAAGAATTAATAGAACATTTGGGTAGAGTGAACAACATAATAGTAGGATTTACTTGCCTGGGCTACAAATCAAATCTAAAGAAATCAAAAATAGCCCACCTCAGTGTACTGTTTCTGGGATACAAGTTTTCAAGTTAAGGCAAAAGTCTGGCGACACTTTCTTTTGAAAAATGAGCATTGCTCCAACTACTCTGAAAAGTCTATCAATCCATTTTTAGGATTTTTTAATTTTGGCTAAACTCCCATTTTGGATTATGAAGAAAGGGTTAAACCGTTTTACAGGTTAATTGAACCTGATTTTTCAGTGCAACACTGGGCACAGGAAAACACTCATATTTTGCATTCCGTACAAGCTGACATGCTAGCTTGAAGACATTTACACACATGTTTCAACACAACTAACCTGGTGGTCTGCGTAGTCGCTGGACCAACCGGGTACACCTATATCACTTTTAATAAAGGTGATACGGTACCTATAGCATACAAATCACATTAGTTCACAAATGCTGAAATTGGTTTTGCACCAAGAAAATTCTCACAGTTGTATAGAATGCTTTAATGAAAGAGAGAGTGCTAGCTAAGGGAAAACGCATGATTGTTGTTAACCCGGTACCGACCCTAGAGGCCGTTACTAAAGCAAGCATTCCGAATGCAAAGGCTCAACATCCAAGATGGGCTCAATCGGCTAACTCTCTCATTGCAACAGATGTAGACTACAGATTTGATACTACATTCCAAATACAAGCATTCCTGCAGTATGAACAAGAATATCCTCTGCCAAATTAAATTATGCTTCTGGATCGATATAAATGTATCGTTTATACCGATGGACCTGCTTAACCTGCCGTAGGAATGAAACAGCAATATTCCGCGGCATGTGCAATAGTAAAAGGACACATGCAAGACTAAAAGTTTCTTCCTGGATAAACACACACACAGTCCCTAGGGGACTGTATAGCGCATACGGATCGAGAATTCCCCACACTTATCGTATGTGATTCATTTTACTCTGTCCAGTTTTACAATGAATACCTTCACTATTGGGGTCAAAATGGGTTTTGAGATTCCAAGAGTTGTACAATCAAGCACAAGATGCTTTGGGAACAAGTGGCAAAGCTGAAAGAAGGCCTGCCACGGGCTCAAGTTATTCATACATTGAGTCATCAGCGTGTTGACGTTCACGCTGAAGGGAATTCAATGGCAGATGAAGCCACCAAGGCAACAGTTCATACTGCTGCCATTGCTGAAATCAATCGTTTTAGTATGAGGATAGATGGAACAACTATGATAGCTGTCAATGCCACGCACAACAGCTCAGCGCTGTCTAAAGGTTTTCCACTCAAATACTCCTGCAAGTTAGATGCACAAAACATTCCATATGCTCAGATTCCAGGAGTGGGGATAGAGTAAAACCAAACATTGATCGCAGATTGGGATTGATACTAGCTGCACATGAGGGTCTGGTTTCAGCTCATGCAGGGATTACTGCTATTGTTTCACTACTAAAGCAGTGCTACTGGGGGCCAGGTCTCACTAAATATACCAAGAACTTTGTCCTCAAATGTGACATCTGCCAGCAGATGAAAGGCTTAACCGTAGCACGTCCACCGCAAACACCTTTATTGTCCACCACTAACACCTTTATTGATCTCGGACAAACCTCTTGCATGTGTCTATATGGAACACTGCGGCCCCTTACACTTCATCGGGACTTACAAGTACATCTTGGTAACAGTGGATTTGTGCTCTAAATTCCCATGGGTTTGGCCCCAGTGCTCGGCTGACACCCAAACTGTTATAACGGATTTGCAAGTCTTTATCGGGAAATACTCAGTTGGCACACTACATTCCGACCAAGGTTCGGTGTATAGCTCTCGGGCTTACAAAGAAGCCATGGGAAGTTAGGGTGTGACCTTGCAGTACTCTTTCCCCAACCATCCCAAGGGAAATTCGGTCGTTAAGAGGAAGAACAGGGGTTGAAAGCAATCCTTAACAGCTAGGGTACTTGGTTCGGGTGTCAGTTGAGTCAATCAACTATATGGCGTCCACAGAGCACTTATTAACATGCCAAGAAAATCCATAGAGGGGTCGTACACCCTATGAACTCCTGTTTGGGGTGTGAATGTGGTACCAGACCTCAATAGTGTCAACACAGTGGCGGCTGAAACTCCATTTGACCTCAATGATCATTGGAATGTTTTACAGGACCTGAAAGAATTTGCAGCTTCAAGAAGCAATGTCCAAGTGAAACACACTGCCACTGGGGAAATGAAACCAGTATTGGCAAGACCTGCCCGGGTCATGAAGATTGGGGACCTGGTCAGAGAAAAAATAGTGGACGAGAAAGAATGTGGACCATCTTACAGAGCGCCTGTACCTGCCCTGGCTGTTGAAGGTACCAGAACTGTACTTCTTCCGCCTCTTGCCGGTCGCCGAGACAAAAGGTTTGTCTCCATCGATCTAATCAAACCACACTATGTGGCTGATTCTCAACAGTAGGCCGCGTGGGCTTCTGGGTAGCCGCCATCTCCTTTTGCTACTGTACAGGAGGTTCAGATGGAATCTTTAATGTCAAATGAAGACTCCCCTTTCCAAAGAGAAGCAGTGAGCAACAATGTAATGATACTTCTCCCTATTGAAACAACTACAATTGTCCAATCAACCAGTACAGAAATTTCAATTCAATAAATCTATGTGAATACAGCACAGATCCAGTCATCTCCTGTTTCTACGAAACCTGCTGAGCTGCCAAAAATAGACCGGGCGACGTCTGGCTACTTCGAGCAATATGACGATTTTTCATCGGATCCAAGTGAACCTGAATTGCCAACACCGCCACTCCCTTTCAAGCGAGTTTATTCTATTTTTGACTAAAAAAGACATACCTTGTTGCTCCCTGGATACATCTCTGGGTGATAATGGGATTACGTTTCCTGGTACTATGGATTGGTTTGGTAACTGTCTTTTTTCTACTTCTGAATGGACATTATCTCCCAGAATGCTCTGCAGTCCAACATGTGAACTTGGTACTAAAACCTCATGTATCGTCGCACCGTGAACTGAGGGAACTGTCTCTGGTGAACATTACAGCAGGTCCAGTTCCTGGTGGAATAATTTCGGACAGGGTATTGTATGATGCTTACGGTCCTACTGAACTTTTGAAAATTCCATATTTGTTTAACATTTCTTTAAATGATATCACCTCTAGTACATTCTCAGATAATTGGGAAGTTGAAACTGTGCAAAATTTGCTTTCAGATTAAGAACAATCAGCTGCATTTTCTAATGATGAATTGTATGATGGTACAGCAAATTTTGGCAACATGTTCTGTCATCAACATTATGGTCACCATTTTTTACACAAAGCTAGTATCCCACGTGCAGTCTATGATTACACCCAATCAGAACACTGCCCAACACCACCGAAAGGTAGTTCAAAGACATTTGCACAAAGATTTGCATATTTTTCTGGTTTTGACACATCCAACCCAGCATCTTATTACTATAGGCTTGCTCCTACACCTGCAAAGAAGAATATGCTTGTGAACACAAAGCTGATTCACTCTGCTTCCTTTATTTCCCAACTGTCTATACAGCATTTCAACTTTCGGAAAGACAAAAAATCTGTCTGGTGAACAAGAGATTGGCAGGTTCAGTGACAAGAGGCCTTATTTAGAGCATGCCTCATACCACATCAAGGGCCTCATGTAGGTAGCTAAATACCGGTCGGTAACGGCCGAAATTCGGTGAATATCCCGTTATCGACCGGTATTTAGCTATTTGGGATGTAGGAGGCATAATTCAGGATTCGGTAAATTACCGAATCGGTGAAATACCGAATCGGTAAATACCGAATCCTGAATGTAGGGAGCACTCTAAAGAGTGCAAATTAGAATTAAGAATTCGTTATTTACCACCAAATACAGGTTGGTGATAAATAACGAATACCTTGCAAAACGCAATATTTTGCAGATGTAAGAGTGCCATGTGGCAGACATACATGCCCTTAGGGCATGTATGTGTGCCACATGTGCACACATGCAAGAATCAGGTGTGCAACAGGGTGTCAATGTGACACCCTGCCACCCTTGTATATGCTCCCCCCATTACCGAATCGGTATTTACCGAATCGGTAATGGTGACTGGCTTCCCATTGATTCCTATGGGCCTCCAGGCTTTGTTGAGCTGCGCTGCCGGCGGGGGACCGGGACCCCGATCGACCTCGCGCCCGCCGCGGGGCGGTTCCCGGGGGACGCCTGCCTGTCTGCATCTGCCCCGACGGTGGCCGGGGGGAAGGCTGGCCTCACCTTTCCTCCCACTTTGGCGCGGAGCGCCTCGGACGCCGGAACAGCCGACCTGCACAGAACCGCATGGCCGCAGCGGTAAGGAGCCCCGGCTGGGGGCAGGGACTGAGACTGAGGAGTGGTTGCGTGGGCCCTTTGCCCTGACCGGCCCAGGAGGGTGTTTCACTGGCGAGTTGTGGGGGGCTTTCTCAGCGCTTTGCCCCCGGAGGCTGTATCCCGGTCCAGAGGATTGCTGGCGGAGGGGGGCCTAGGGGACAGGTCCCCTCGTGGAGAGGTCCTTGTGCCCTGCGGCTGGACAGAGGTGGTGCCCGGAGACTGCCGGGGAGAGTGAGGGTGCCCGGAGCAGTGGCTTTGCGCGTCTGGGGGCCCCTGTGGAGTGACCTGAAGTGCTGGAGGACTGCCGACCCACGCAGGAGTGTGCGCTTTCTCCGCCTTCGCTCTAGGTTGGGAAGGCCTGGCCGAGAGTCCAGTGCATTGGTGGCGGCTTGGAGTGGTTACGAGGGGGACGCTACGTCAGGAGGAGCCCGGAGAGTCCGTCGCCATCCCGAACTGGCCGTGAGCTCCTGAAGAAGAGGATCTAGAAACGGTGGGCAGTGTGCCGTCCGGACTGGCGCTTGGGGGGCCTTACAGCGATAGGAAGCCATTCGAGGGAGGCCACCTCAGCGAGCCGAGATCGAGCGGCGGGGGACGCTGCCTTACTCTTCATTTGCGTGTTCGTGGTCCGTCCTATTGAGCGTGATGACCAGCAAGCCCGGCAAGGGGAAGTCCGGCAGGGAGGGGCCTCTGAGGGGGGGGCAGCCAGCGACGCCTCCCGGGCCCAGCGTCTCCCCCCGGCAGCGAGATGATGAGGCGCCGGCGACTAAGGCTTTTATGCTGGAGCTCTTCTCTGCAATCAAGGAGGACATTTCGGAGCTTCGTAACCAGCTTGCGTCGGATCTCAGGGACGTGAGGAGAGAGGTAGATGGTATCGGCGAACGGGTGGCGACGCTGGAAGAGCATGATTTGGGGCTAGCGGGAGACGTGCACCAACTCCAACAGGATGTGCTGCGGCTGACGGAGCAGAACCTGGATCTCCAAGTCCATGCGGAGGACCTCGAAAACCGGTCCCGCCGGAATAATATCCGCATCCGAGCGGTACCATGGGATGGCGAGGCGGGAGACCTGCGTGGCTACGTGGAGGCCCTCTTCCTGCAGGTTCTTGCCGAGGCCGATCTTCAAGAGGTCAAGATGGACAGGGTGCATAGAGTGGGTCTGCCGAGGGGTGCGGGGGCTCCCCCCCCGGACATTCTGGTCTGCGTTCAAGACTTTCAGCTCAAGGAGCGCATCCTTTGGAAAGCGAGGGGTCTTGCCGATCTGCAGTTCAGGGGGCACCGTCCCCAACTGTTTCAGGACTTGGCGGCGTCAACACTCCAGAAGAGACGCGACTTTAAACCAGTGACGTCCTTCCTGCGTGATCATGATGTGGCATACTCCTGGGGCCATCCTTTTCGTCTCATCTTCAGGTGGCAGAACAGACTGGTCCAGCTCAGTTCCTTGCAGGCTGCCAAAGACCTCCTTGGATTGGACAGCGCAGCCCCGTCCCCGAGGGATGGCCGATCGCCGTCGCGGCGCCGGCGGCGCGCCTCCTCTTGGCATAGAGTGGGGCGTCCCGTAACGCAGAATAGGCCTGATCCCACGGCCAGCCAACAGGAAAGGAATGGGGCAGTGGCCTCTGTGGTAAATGTAACGGTGCTGCCGCCGCAGGACAGCTCGTCAGCGGCCTGAGGGAAGACGGGAGGCTGATAAGCGTCGGAGGGACACCCCCCCTCTCTTCAGGTACCGTGGGTGAATATGTACTTTTGGGGAAGACGCCCCGGGCTGGAGAGCAGAAGGACCAGTGACTGCTATCTGGGGTCCTGCTCTCAGGGGGTCTCAACACTGGCCCTCGCTGTGGACCTTTGGGTTCATGGGTTTCTTCTTTGTTGGGGACTGTTCATTTGGGGGTTGGGGGGGTGGTTCTTTGTTGGGTTTTTGTTGGAGCAGGTTTTGGGGCGGGGGGAGGGGGGTGGGAGCGGGGTGGGGGGGACCAGTGGTGGTGGCTCGCGGCTGTTGGAGTGCGTGGTGTGTGAGTGGCGTCTGATGGGGGAGGTGAGGGGGAGGCGGGGAGGGAGGGTACCGAGACGATTGGTGAGGCTGGAGGGGGCTATTGAGGCTCTTGGGGGGGGCTTCGCTTCTAGACACTATGGTTGGGAGTGGAGCAGTTGCTGGTTGGCGGAACACCTGAGGGTTTTTCTATGGAGGGGACGGGTAGAGATGGAGGGTGTGATGTGTGAATTATGCCAGTTACGATAGGAACTTGGAATGTGCAGGGTCTGAACTCCCCCCAGAAACGCCAGAAGGTCTGGAAATACATCCTGGATCACCACTTAGATGTGGTGGGACTGCAGGAGACCCACCTGGCCCGGAAGGATGAGTCTCACTTGAAACACAAACAATTCCCCCTTATTTACAGGTCCTCGGCGACCTCCAAACATAGGGGGGTAGCCCTGATGATTCGCTCAACGCTTCAGTTTCAACCCTTGGGGGGTCCGGAGCGATTGGGACGGCAGGTGGATTTTGGTCAAGGGTGTGCTGCTCGGTAAGACTTGCTCCTTTCTAGTGTTATATGCGCCCAATGCAGGGCAAAATCGGTTCCTTATAGAGTTGTTGCGCACAGTGGAGGATTTTATGGAGGGGGCACTGTTCGTGATGGTAGATTTCACCTTAGTCTGGGATAAGGATCTAGATAGTTCGCAGCGCCAAAGGGCGGAGACTGGTCTCTTCTCCGACGAGCTGCGCCAGAGGTTTGTCGAACTGGGTCTGTTGGAAGGCTGGTGCTCCGTACACCCCCACTCTCGCGATTACACTTTTTTCTCTCATGTCCATCACTCTTACTCCCGGCTGGACCATATTTTTTAAAGTCAATCCCTTCGGGGATCCCTGCGAGGGGCCAAGATCTTTCCTCTCTCTGTATCTGACCACGGTCTCTTCGGGATGGGCCTCTGCTGGGCACCGGAGGGGAATGCCCCGCGTAGGTGGTACTTCCCTGCCTCCCTGGTCCGCGATGAGTCCTCCTGCAAGGAGCTCCGTAAAGCGATTCGGGACTTCTTCGATCTCAACCCGGTGCATGACACCTCGGTCTTCAATACGTGGGACGCTTTCAAGGCGTCAATACGGGGTAGTTGCCTGGCCCTTACAGCAGCTCTAAATCGTTTGAGGAGGACGGAGCGTGAGGCGTTAGAACGGGAACTCTCCGCACTAGAGTTGGCTCACAAGACCAAGCCCTCCCAACAGACCTTGCGACCGCTGACTGCCCTTAGGGGCAAACTCCGGGCTCATTATAACAACAGAGCGGAGTTTACCCTCCTGAAGCTCCGCCACCTCTCCTACTCTCAGGGGAACAAGGTATGGAAGCACCTGGCTCGCCAGCTTCGTCGGAAGCGGGAGAGGGACTATATAGGAGGAGTGCGGGATGTGGCTGGCGAGTTGAGGCACTGTGATGTTGCGAAGGCTGAGCTCTTCGGGGAGTACTATGCGCAGCTATACGCGGGCAGCACTCTTGACCCCGTGGCCCAATTGGACTACTTGAACGCACTTCCGCTCCCTCGGGGAGCGAGCGACTGGAATGAGCACCTCTCCGCTCCCATTTCCCGAGAGGAGGTGCTCACCGCCATCAAGTCCCTGAATCCCCATAAGGCGCCTGGGGCTGACGGGTTTTTGGCCCTCTTTTACCAGTCCTTTGCCGCTGACATCAGTGGCTTCTTGGTTCAGCTCTTCAACGCAATGGCCGACTCGGGGGTCTCCTCGGCTTCAATGGCGGAGGCGGTCATTTCCATTATCCCCAAGCCGGGTAAAGACCACTCTACCTGCTCGTCGTATAGGCCGATCGCCGTACTCAACATTGACGCCAAACTCTACTCTTCTATCCTTGCAGCCCGACTGCAGGATCTTATGCCGGTCCTCATTCACCCTGACCAATCAGGCTTTATCAAGGGGCGGCAAACGCATGACAACATTAGAAGGGTGATTCACCTCATTGAGAAGGCCAACCGCTTTAATATCCCGGCGGTACTGCTCGGCCTAGACGCCGAGAAGGCGTTTGACCGGGTGGACTGGCACTTCCTGTTCCGAGCCTTGGCAGCGTTTGGGTTTTCGGACCGGTTCTTGACCATGCTTAGGGCTAACTATAGCGACCCCCGGTCACGGGTCAAGGTCAACGGTCATTTCTCCGCTTTTTTCTCCCACTCGCGAGGCACGCGGCAGAGGTGCCCCCTTTCTCCGTTGCTCTTTGCCTTAAGCATAGAGCCTTTGGCGTTGGCGATCCGAGAGCAACCGGGCATACAAGGCTTGCCGTTCACGGGCGAACAGCACAAGATCTCCTTATTCGCAGATGATGTCTTGCTCTCCCTGGCCGAACCTGAGCACTCACTCCCCCAGGTCCAGGCGGCACTGGCGCAATTCGAGGCGGTGGCGGGCTTCAAGGTGAACTACGATAAATCATATATTCTTAACCTCACGCTTTCTGCGCCAGACGTGGACCGCCTCCGACTCCTTTCGCCACTGCCGTGGACCCACTCCTCATTACTTTACTTAGGGGTCCGCCTAACCCCCACGGTGGGGAAACTATTCTCGGCTAATTTCCCTCCCCTTTTGGCCACGGTCCAGGCAGACCTGTGCCGCTGGAAGCCGATGTTCATCTCGTGGCTAGGACGGATTCATGCGATCAAAATGACACTCCTCCCGAAGTTCTTATATCTATTCCAGGCTCTTCCTATTGTCTTGGACGGTGATTTTTTTCGGCGCGTACAGACCCTTCTGCTCCGCTTTGTGTGGCAGGGGGGTCGGGCTCGGTTCTCTTTTACCACCCTCCGGCGCCCTCGGGGAGAGGGGGGGTGGGCCTACCGGACCTGCGCCTCTACTACAAGGCGGCTCAACTCAGGGTTTTGGTGGAGTGGACTCAGCCCCTCTCGGAGAAACACTGGCTGCATATGGATAGAAGCGTGGCGGGGCGGACGATATGGGATTTAGTGTGGAGGCCAAAGGGGGACAGACCTCGGAACGCGTACATCAGCACGCCCACTGGTACCGCTCTAAAAGTATGGGATTCGGTATCTGGAGATGAGCGGTGGACTACATTCCCATCGCCCTTTACGCCCATACACTTCAACCCAGCATTCCCTCCTGCGATGCGAGAGGGGCCCTTCGATGCCTGGTGGGAGGGGGGCTGCCTGGCCCTCACACATTTATTACATGGCTATGCCCCGCTGACGTTTGCCAACTGTAGGCGCGACTACGGGGTTCCTCAATCGGAACAGTTCCGCCACGCTCAAATGCTGCATTGGGCACTATCTGCGTCCGTTCGGGAGGCGGCGACTAGGCCGCCCACCCCCTTTGAGGTCTTTCTGTCCCGCTCCTCGTCCATGCGCGGGGCCATCTCCTTCCTGTATGGCCACCTTTTAGCCATGGTCGTTTCCCCGAGACCGCGATACATGGGCCTCTGGGAGGACCTCGTCGGCCGCGACATCACGAATACCGAGTGACTCCGTCTCTGGAAAGATATGACCCAGTATAATCACTCGGTGGAACTGAGAGAGGCGCATCTCAAGACCATGCTGTATTGGTACCTCTCGCCCGCCAAGCTGCGCCGCATATTCCCTGCCTCCTCTGATAGATGCTGGAGGGGCTGTGGGTTGCTGGGGGACTTTCGCCATATCTGGTGGGATTGTCCGATCATCCGCCCCTACTGGGAGGAGATCTTGTCACACATTAAAGAGATCCTGGGATACCCGATCTCGGGCTCCTTGGCTCAGGTGCTACTGGGCCTCCGGGATCCACTCCTTGAGCGTCAAACCCGAGCGGACAGACAGATTCTCTGGCTCTGCATAGGTGCGGCCAAGATTACTCTGGCGGCAGCCTGGAAGAAAAAGGAAGCCCCGGCGATTTCGTTGTGGCATGCGAGGTTGTGGAAGTTGTTGAGCACGGAGAGGATGGCGGATATTTTTCTGGGTAACTTCAAGAATTTCATTTTCCGCTGGGGACCATTGGTTCGCTTTCTTTCCGTGGGTTTACCAGCTGCGGTGGCCACACCGTCGACCTGAGCCCTTCATCTGTTTCAGCTATGAGTGTCTGTTGCGGATTGTAGTTAGCGTGTATGAGTGCTACCACCACTGGGGGGGAGTGGGGGGTAGAGGTAGGGGGTTTTTAGTTTCGAGGGTGTTGGGTCATGCCTAGATGGCGAGGGGGAGGCTGGTAGCACTGGAGATGGGGATGGTGGCCCCAGTGGCCCGTGCTATGCTGGGGTTGACGACTGGAAATAAGCTGAACTCCGCTACCCACTGCGCATGTGGAGCCGGGAAGTGGGCCCATTGTCCCTGTAGGTCTTATGACTGGCGGCATTGGAGGACTAAGCTCTCGAACTTTCTTGCTCGCTGCGGCCTCCCCCCACACTTAATGTACCCCCTCCGTGGGAAGTTGTGCGCGGCTGGCGCTGTTTTTTTTTTTTCTTTTGTTTTCAACAAAATTAAATAAAGCTTTTACAAAAAGAAAAAAAAAAAAGTGCTTCTTGTATGGAATATACAATGAGCTATGGAAGATTTCTCAGCAGGAAGCTGCAGAGAGATTGTGCGCGATCGTCAGGGTTAGTATGGAAAAGGCTTTGGTTGAGGTTGACAATGGTATGATCACATTATCATCCAGAATGTATTCACTGGGCAACATTGTTTCTTCGGCAATTGACTTCATTCAGCAGGACATGTCTATTTTACAACATGACAGTCACAATAACGATCAATCGTAATACTGAGCTGGACGTTACAAACGCTACGTTCTGGCTACGTGTCGTGGCGTTAATGGGAAAAAGAGGAAAACACCGGGCACAGTGTGTATAACATATAGATCACCTGTCAACTCCAAATTCAGCAAAATTACTAGTGGCTATACACTGTGAATACATAATTCTTTCATTTATTTTTATGTTTTTTTGTTGTAATATATAAATAAGTTTGTTTGGCTTTCTTATTTTTGAGTAAATTAATATGTCTATGAACATATCCAATAATAGCAATCAATAAGTAGTCATAATATTAGTATACACATATATTATATTCCTAGAGGTTCATGATATAGGTATGTACAAATGCTACTAGCCTCAAATAGAATCTTTTGATATATAGACTTATATAGCTCTTATTTTTCCATTCTCTAAACTTGATCCTAATGATGAATACTGAGCATTTCAAAAGAACAATTTATACATATCCGAACATAGTTCTTTCTCAACAGGCGGTTTGTAATACACTTGTATAGCTCCTATTTTTTCATTCTCTAGACTTGATCCTAATGATGAATACTGAGCATTTCAAAAGAACAATTTATACATATCCAAACATAGTTCTTTCTCAACAGGCGGTTTGTAGACACAACGTGTTTCGGCTAAGCCTTTGTCAGGAACCCGCTCAAGGTTGTATACTCTTATATCTTTTGCTGTAAACGTTATCAATTCAAACCAGGTGCATCGATCTCAGTCATATTTCCGAATTGACTGTTAAAGTTCTAATCTCTGTTCAGTAGCATAGGCCAGTTTAAATAATGGTCAATGATTCTCTCTGTATGTGTTTTAAAATACTGTTCAGGGATGCAGCCAATTCCTGAAACGGCTAACTTTCAACTTGGTATGTGACTATTCAATTATTGGCAAGTCGTGCTTTCCTCCTATCCTTCGCATGGTATAAGACATCAATAGCCCCTGTTGTTTGGTATGGATTATCCAAAAATGCTTGGCCAATAGCTGTATAATGATATTCTTAAGTTTCGTGTCCCGCGGGGTCTATGCACTGCACTTGTGTTGATTGCACGCTCTTGCTGGAATCGACAACTCAACGTGTCGTGGCGTTACATGAACATTACCAGCCTGTTTTCTGAATATGATCTGACAGAAAGACAGATAACTATTGGACGCAGAGATGTAAAATACACCATGTTGCACATTGAAAAATTAGACCAATTACCTTTCACCATGGCAGAGACACCATCCACAGACTGGATTATCCATGGCTATATCACCCTACCAGTCACGACTTTCCAGTTCCAATATTGTCTCTTTAACAACAGGTAGGCAGACACAAAGAGCTAGGACAAGGTTATGTGCATGAGTATTAGGAATAACCGTTCAGGTTTAAATGCAGGAAAGGGGACACAGAAGTTTTTCTTAGTGGTTTCGACTATGAGGAAGCCTTAAGCGGGTCCTTAGTGTGCAAGGACATTTCTCTTCACGGGGCAAGCAATGCTTCTGTTGCAAACTTGTCCTGTTATCTGAAGGGGTCCCCAGCTGCTGTAATACGTCCAGTTTTCAAAATACTCTCGAATGGGAGCTACTTGATGCTGAATGATCAAGGTTGCTGTGGAATGAAACTGGGCATTGCTTATCTGGTGACGGTTAATACCTTAGGGCCAGATGTAGGTAAAAACCAAATTGCGAGTTCTCAATAGCGATTATTACCGAATCGCAATTAAGAACTCGCAAACTCCGATGTAGATAAAAAAATCGCTAAAAGTTAGCGAATCGGTAATAATTGCTATATCAATACCTAATCCGAATCCGTATTACCGATTCGGTATTTGCGAATTCGCAATTAAAAAAAATTGCAAATTAGCGAATCGGCTATTCCGGTGCACTCTGATGACATCACAACCAGGAAGTGGCCTGACACATGCTGTTTCACTGAGCCTGAAGCTGTGGGAGAGTCAGGGAGCAGGACCACACACCCAGGAGCTGCACAGTAATTACCAAGCAGACACCAAATACAAGTATGGACCCACAGGAGAAGGAAAAGGAGCCCGCAGAGAGGAAGAGGAAACACAAATTCAGCGAGAAGGAGTTGGAGGTTTTAATTGAGGAGGTGGTAAAGACTCACGACCAGTTGTTTAGCAAAAAATCTCTGCATGTTCCTGAATCCACGAAACGTAAGATATGGCTAGAAATACAAGGAAAAATTAATGCCATTGGTGTCACCCAGCGCTCCATTGACGAGCTGAAGAAGCGCTGGTATGACCTCCGCAAACATGCCGACGAGGGGGTGGCTGACAGGCTCAAACAAGCTAATCAGACAGGTGGCGGGACATCCACTGCCCCAGAACCAACCCCTCTGGAAGAATTGGTGGAGTCCACCCTCCAGCCTGAGGCCATCATTGGCATTGGAGATGCGGACAGCTCAGCCAGAGGAAACAACACACAAGGTAAGATGCATGCACAGCATGGTGTGCCCCCCCTCCCCAATCCCTAATCCCCAATGAGCAAGTATGAATCCCACTCCAGTCCATGATTTGGTAACAACCAGCAATGCATCTTGGGAGATGTAGTCCTAATTAACATATAGCATACCAGTGAGTCCACTGAACCCAAGTGCATGTGACCCACATCAGTAAATAAGCAAACTGGGGACTGTTATTTTCAATGGCACTCATGTAATTTAATTAAACACAAATGCTGCAAGTCAAGTCAGTAAATTGACATTCTGCATCCATAGGCGAACATACACCCCAGACTGCTGTGAGGGAGTCAGAAGAGGCACCTAGGGGACACAACAATCAGGAGGAAGAGACCCTGTCACCCGCAGATGTCTCACCACCACCACCAACACCGAGACCCAGGAGGTACACATTGGGTAGCCTTCAGGAGATGGAGGGGTCAGAGGAGGAGAGCACGGGAGCCCCACAGACCATGCAGGAAGAGGCAGAACAGACCCCAAAGACACAGTCACCCATGGAGCGTTGCCACACAAGTGCTCAACGACGCAGACCAAAGGCACACAGTCCAGATGCACAGGGTGAAGATTTCAGTGTATTTGCAGGTCTGGAGAGAAGCATGTTGAAGGTGCAGCAGCTGCAAGGGAAGACAATGCGGTCAATGCAACGTCAGATGGTGGCCATGAACAAACACATGAATGACATGAAGGAAGGCATACATGGTCTGAACAACACCGTTGCAGAGGGCATGCGGGACATGGCCAAGGCTGTAAGGCTGTTGTGCAGCAAAATGGACATTGAACGTGGGGCAAGGCGCATTGACAAACAGTGCATGGAAGGGTACACAAAGGCGGTGAACTGCCTATGAAATGCCACCTCTTTCCTTAGCAGACGCTCAGTAGCCATGCAGTTGGAAATGGCCCACTGCAGCCGGGACGTTGCTTGGGGGTTGGTCACAGTCACAGCTGCGTTGGAAGTGCTCCAGACAACACACATCGCTGCCACAGGGTCTGGGCATGGTGGTAAAAGTGAGGAGGTAACAAGCCGCAGCAGCATCACTCCACCAGTTGCAGAGTCCAGGAGGCGCAGTGCAAGGCAAGGTCCAGCTGTAGGACAGTCTTCTAGGGAGGGCAGTGTGCAAAGTAAGCGGAGCAGTGCTGTGCGTGCCCCAGGAAATGAAACCATGCTACATCTGACATTGGGAGATGGGTTAAGTAACTCATGTAACCAAATGATAAGGGATGACAATGAGCTTGCAGTGTATCAATGCCATGCTGGGATTGTTGAGGTACTGAGTGGCCAATATGGTGCGGCGGTGTGCATTTCTATTACCTGATGTAAGGTCAATAAAACACCGTTACACAATTGCAATTACTTTGTCTCATTACTTACTCAGAAATAGTTGCGTGTGATCTCAGTTGTGCGGTGCAGTGGCTGTGGACATTCCTCATCCTCATCCTCTGATTCAGTGAGTTCCACGGGTGTTCCCTTCTTTGTGGCCAGGTTATGAAGCATGGCACATGTTGCTATTATTTTGCAGCAGATCAGAGGGTGGTACTGCTGTGCACCTCCACCTTTGAGGAGGCAGTGGAACCTGCTTTTTAGGAGTCCAAATGTACGCTCCACCACATTCCGCATTCATTTATGGGCCACATTAAATCTCCTCTCACCCGGGGTAAATGGGTTGAGGTATGGAGTCAGGATAAATGTCCGCACCGCATATGCGCTATCACCCAAGTGGTAAAGGAACAAACACTATTCACAGTCAGCAACAGATACATCCAAGGTATACATCAGGGTGTGTCACATTGATTTACCTAGCAGGAATCCTTCTCCAAATTCACCCCCAGCCAGACGTGCATAGATCCTACTGTTCCTGAAAATGTAGGAGTCATGTGTGCTCCCTGGAAATTTTGCTACGATATCGGTGATGATGAGAGACGCATCAAAAATGACCTGTACGTTGATTGAATGTGTTGATTTAAGGTTTCGATATACATACTCAGTAGCAGAGTGGAGGCAGATTGGAATATGTGTTCCATCGATGAACCCTATCACATGTGGGAACTGAGCCTTCTGATAAAAATCCATCTTTGTCTTATGCAGTTCCGTCTGTGTGCTTGGGAACTGGATATAGTGGTGCATTCTTTGCATCATAGCATCCAGGAATGTGTTGAAAAAGCGTGACAGGCAACTCTGTGAGACACCACCAGCCACAGCTATAACCCCGTGGTAACTACCTGATGCAATCAGGTGAAGCCAACAGAGGACCTGTACATCTGGTAGTATTGCGTGCGCCCATGGTGTCTGGTGCTCCAGGACTGGGTGCAGGTCACGTATCCGGTCTAGGATGGTGGTGGGGTGAAGCCTGTACCGCTCATGGATTTCTGCCTCTGTGAGTTGGAATAGTGTAATGCACACTCTGTATACGCGTTCCTGTCATCTCCAGATTCTCAGTGCTGCTGCTTGCATCCGCATCCGCCTTGCAATGACATAGAGGGCTGCCATTGTGTTCACGCAGATACATTCTGGGGCTGTTTATATGCAGTGCACCTGGTTACCACCTGCTTTGAGTCAGTGTTAATTTACGACTCCAAAATAGCGATTTTTCAAATAATCACAATGTGTGATTTTTTGTACATTGGTTAGCAATTTGTTTTTGCGATTTCTTATTTAGAGAATCGAAAAATAGGGAGTCGTGTGGCATATTCGCTAAATAAAGAATCGCTAACTGATTTCCTTCATTTTGAGTGATTCTTTATTTTGCGATTCGCTTATTCTGTCTCTACATTTCACATGGGTCATTTGTGATCACAAACGTGGAAATTCTGCGAATTTCTGCGTTTGTGATCGCAATTTGTCTACCTACATCTGGCACTTAGTCACTTGTACACAAGTCCTGTTTCCACTGCCCGCACAATTATGGGGGGCAGCTCTTTGACCTTCAATAAATGTTTCCAACTTACACTGTGATTCCCTTTTCAACAGGATGTGGTCTTAACTTCGGCCAGAGAGACATTTGATCTCCAGGTTGCAAGGTCCTCGTCTGAGACACTGTAACGCCCTGAACGTCTCAGGATCGTTTAACAGACACGACAATGAGGACGCAACCACTTGTGAAGGGTTAGTTCTTTTAATGAAGGCAAATAAAATACAAAGAACAAACAAAAGTTATAGTCACTGGAATCCTCCAGGCTAAGTACGTTACCAGCCCACAGCACGGATGGTCCTAACCGTCCTCTGCATATACGCCGATCCCGGCGTATGCCAACAGAGGGCAGAAATGAAATGGCCGACAATGCCAATCGGTAGGCTGTGAGGGGCACGAAGAGTGTTGGGGAGAATCGAGGAGTCAGGGAAACACCCAGCCGGGGTCTCTACCTGAAGGGAGCAGCCGCTCAACCTCTTCCTCAGACTGCACCGGGACGCGGAGTCACCTCCTGGTGATGCGTCACCGATACCCCAATCACAAGCAAGAAGACTGAACCGAGAGCAGCCGCTCGATCGATCCTGTGGACTTCCGAGTCTGTAACGCGGCAAACACCTCCTGGTGTGCGTTACAGCTGGCAGTCCCTGTGTCTCTGGTCGGGCTGGGAGTTACGACTCCAACCAGCAAAAGCGCCACTGCGCTTGGACTCAGCCGAGTCAAAAAGCGAAGCTCAATGGTTGACCGGTAGAGCTTCCGGGTCCTTCACAGGTGACGATGGGGCAAGACACGGCCCAGGGAGTAACGACTCGACCTACCTCCGTTCTTGCCTTACTGGAGCACCACTCCGGAACACTGCTCTTCACGAAGCAGGTACGTCGGTGTAAACACAATATCCGACAGCCTTGTACCTCCCGGTTCCTCCCTTTATAGGGCGTGTTTTCCTTGAGTTATGTAACAGCTCTCCTGTTTACATAAGGGCGTGTTTCCCTTGAGTTATGTAACAGCTCTCCTGTTTACATAAGGGCGTGTTTCCCTTGAGTTATGTAACAGCTCTCCTGTTTACATAAGGGCGTGTTTCCCTTGAGTTATGTAACAGCTCTCCTGTTTACATAAGGGCGTGTTTCCCTTGTATGACAGGAATTCTTGACAGTACATCCTCCCTCTCAGCGGCTCCCCACGGGTCCAGCGCTGGCAGGAAAACGCCGATGGAACAAGGAGACCAAGCGCGGAGCATGAACCCCTTCAGCCGGTTCCCATGAATGCTCCTCCGGGCCATAGCCTTTCCACGCAACCAGGTACCACAGCTTCCCCCTGCGCCATTTGGACGCCCGTATGCCCGACACTTCATACTCCACCTCCGACTCCACGCATACCGGCCTAGGTGTCCCAGACGGCTTGGAGGGTGCTGGTTTGAGCAATGATACATGAAAGACAGGGTGTATCCGCAATGACTGGGGCAAGCACACCTTCACGTTCACGGGACCCATACACTTGGTAATTCGATAGGGGCCCATGTACTTGGGATGGAACACACTGTTCTTTCGAAACCTCATGTTTCTTGTGGATATCCAGACGTAGTCTCCAGTGCGGTACAGTGGCCCGGGCCTTCTCTTCCTATCTGCCGCAGCCTTGTATCTTCTCTTGGCCTCTATTAGGACAGCCCTTGAGCGCATCAACGTGTCTTTTATGTGTGCCACCCTGTCCGCTGTGGCGGGAATCCTGTCCTCTCTGAACGGATGTAGAAATGGCAAGAACCTGGGATGTTGGCCATAGTTGCTATAGAACGGAGATGACTGTGTGGAGCTGTGAGTGGCGTTGTTATAGGCTATCTCTGCAACCCATAGCAAGTCGACCCATTCTTCCCTGCCCTGGTCCACAAAACATCGCAGATACTGTTTGAGCGTTTGGTTCAGGCGCTCGGTTTGGCCGTCCGTTTGAGGGTGGTAGCTGGTGGACAGGGCGGTCTTAACATGCAGCGCAGTGCACCAAGTCTTCCAGAATTGCGCAGTAAACTGCGACCCCCGGTCCGACACGATCACCCCAGGTAATCCATGCAGTCGTACCACATTCTTTAGGAGTAGTGACGCCAATTCCCCGGCCGTAGGGACTCTCTTGCAGGGGATGAAGTGCCCCATTTTCGTCAAGTAATCCACCACCACCAGTATTGCCGTCATCCCCTGGTCTACCGGTAGGCCCACCACGAAGTCCAGTGATATGCTATCCCATGGTCTATCCGGGGTCGGAAGTGGATGTAAGAGCCCTTGGGTTCGGCCATGGTCGGCCTTCATGGTAGCACACGTAGGACACTCCTGTCCCCACCTCCTGACATCCACTCTCATGGTTGGCCACCAGAAATGCCGTCCCATGCTAGCCACCGTTTTTTCAAAGCCCAAATGACCTGCGCATGGAGAGTCATGGCACCAGATGAATGCTTGTTTCCTTAGCCTAGGCGTGGGTATCAATAGGCACCTGCCCTTCAGGGGTATCCCGTCCTTCAGCTGCCATTCTCTGTGACTGAGGAGCCACCTCCGCCATGCGAATGACCTGATCCCTCTCTTTATTCCCCTCAGGAAAGTATCCGGTTGGATAACCCCCAATACCATCCTCGGGGAAATGATGGAACGCTCGGTTGCAGGCAATGGTTCCTTAACTGCAGATTGACGGGACAGGGCGTCCGCCTTCCGGTTTTCCGTCCCCGGCCGATATGTGATGCGGAAGTTGAACCCCGCAAAGAAGATCATCCACCGCAGCTGCCTGGGAGAAAGGTGTCTAGTGGCCGTCATGAACTGTAGGTTCCGATGGTCCGTGTACACCGATACCACATGTCTTGCCCCCATCAACCAATGCCTCCATTCGGTGAAGGCGTCCTTGATTGCGAGAAGCTCCTTCTCCGCAATATGGTAGTTGCGTTCGGCGTCGTTGAGTTTGCGGGACATGTACGCAACGGGATGAAGCACCCCTGTGTCGTGGTTGCGTTGGGACAAGATAGCCCCCAGCGCCACATCCGACGCGTCCGCTTCCACCACGTAGGGGAGATCCGGATCGGGGTGAGCCAACACCGGCGCCTTACCAAAGGCGCTTTTCAGGGCCTCAAAGGCTTTGTTCGCTTCAGGGGACCAGACAAACTCCTTGGACTTCCTCAGTAGCTGTGTGATTGGGGCCACCACTCCTGAAAATCCATCTATAAACCGCCTGTAAAAGTTGGCGAAGCCAATGAAACTTTGGACGTCCTTCACGCTTTGGGGCACCGGCCATTCTTTCACCGCCTTGATCTTTCGTTCTGCCATCTCCTGTCCCTCTGGACTCAGCATCACTCCGAGGAATTCCACGGATGTGACGTGGAAGTCACACTTGCTGAGTTTACAAAACAGCATGTTTTCCCTCAGCTTTTGGAGCACAGCTTTGACGTGGTGTACGTGCTCCTCCACACTGGACGAATAGATGAGGATGTCGTCGATATATACGACCACGTAGATATCCAACTCCTCTCTGAATACCTCATTCAAAAAGTACTGAAAGGCTGCCGGGGCGTTGCACAGACCGAACGGCATGACGAGGTACTCAAAAAGGCCGAACCTGGTCTTAAAGGCGGTCTTCCACTCGTCTTCGTCCCTCATGCGCACCAGATGGTATGCCCCTTTCAAATCCAACTTGGTGTAGATACGAGCTTTCTTGACCTGTTCCAGAAGTACACTGATGAGAGGCAAGGGGTACCGATTTTTTATGGTTATCGCATTCAATGCCCTAAAGTCCACACAGGCTCTCAGCTCCCCATTAGCCTTCGGGATGAAGAAGAGTGGTGAGGCGGCCGGAGACTTGGACGGGCGGATGAATCCTAGCTTGAGGAGTTTATCCAGGTACCCCCGGAGATGCACGTTTTCAGGCTCCGTCAGGGCATACAGCCTGCCGCTGGGAACGCTGGCCCCTGGCACCAGGTCGATCTGGCAGTCAAACTGTCTATGTGGTGGTAGCACTTCCGCCTTCACCTCATCAAATACATCCTCAAAACTGTGATAAGCCTGGGGGAGAGCCACATCTTTTTCTGCCGCTGTAGCCACCGTCTGACTCCCGCTCTCATCTGCGTCAAGGGATTCCGTTCTTATTCCACAATGCAGGATGCAATACGGTGACGTCATTTCGATGCGATGTGTTGGCCAATCCACAAAGGGGTTGCGTTTCTGTAGCCACGGCAATCCCAATATGACGCCATATTGGGGCGCTCGGATGATGTTAAAATCGATTTGTTCCAAATGGTTCCTCCCATATCTCATCGGAAGGACCCCCATGTGCTGTCCGATGGGCCCCGTCACCAATCGCCTTCCGTCTACCGCATAGACGTCTTCGGGTACTGCTTTGGGAAGAAGCACTAGCCCTAGCCTGCATGCCTCGTTGTGGTCCATAAACATGCCAGTGGCCCCTGAATCCACCATGGCCACAACGGGTATCCACTGGTCATGCACTCCCACGTGCACCGTGATAAACAGGTGTCGTTGTCCCTTAGTGACCGAGTTGGAAAGTGAAGGGATGGATGAGTGACTCCGAGATGCCCCTTCTCTGGTCTTGGAGTCCTCTAGTTTTCCGCCGGTATGTCCGCCACGGCTGTTACCGACCGGTTGGCCCGATAACGTGACGTCTTCGGTTTGGCAGGGCATTCACGTACGTAGTGGCCTTTTTTGCCACAATATAGGCACAATCCTTGTTTACGGCGTGACTCTTTCTCCGTGGCTGTGAGGCTCGCTCGTATTGCGCTGATGTCCATGGGTTCTCCCTTGGATGCGGTGGAAGTTTCAGGACTTCCCACCGTCACATAGGATGGAAGGGATTTTCCTTTTCTCCCATGATCCCCCTTTCTTTCACTTAGCCTATGTTCCAGCCGTAATACCAGGTTGATAAGGCCCTCACATGTCTTGGGTTGAGGGTCAATATGAGCCACGGCGTCCTTGAGCTCATCGCACAGCCCTTGATGGAAGAGCGCCGTCTGTTTAGCAACAGGCCACTTGGTTTCCGCAACCAGCCTTCGGAACGCGTTGAGATACTGCACCAGGTCGTTGGATCCCTGTCTCAACTCAAGCATTTCACGGTCCGCCGTGTACGAGTCAGCCCTTCTGTCGAATACCTTCAGGAATTCCTCGCGAAAAGCACCCCAATCACATAAGAGGGGGTCGTCATTGCTCACCAGAGGTACGGCCCATTGTGCCGCGTTTCCAGCCAAATAGGATATAAGGAAAGCCACACGAGCCTGACTCGTGGGGAACGCCTTTGGTTTGCACGATAAATGTAGCGCCACTTGTGTGAGGAATACCTGCACTGTGTTAGGATCCCCACTGTACCTCTCTGGTGTTGCCAAGGGGATGGCTACCGGCATTTCCACATTTCCACTACTACCGCAGGGGTCTGGTTCGTGAGGGAGGTGCTGGGCGTGAGCGGGTCCAATTGGATAGCATCCAGTCTGGCTTTTACATCGGCTGTTTCTTGCCTAGAGGCAGCCACTTCAACTTGCATGGCCGCTAAAGCAGCCAGCACATCATCAAGTGTTGCCATGTCTGTTATCGACCGGGAGACAGTTAGTGTTATTAAGGTCGGATATTTTGTAACGCCCTGAACGTCTCAGGATCGTTTAACAGACACGACAATGAGGACGCAACCACTTGTGAAGGGTTAGTTCTTTTAATGAAGGCAAATAAAATACAAAGAACAAACAAAAGTTATAGTCACTGGAATCCTCCAGGCTAAGTACGTTACCAGCCCACAGCACGGATGGTCCTAACCGTCCTCTGCATATACGCCGATCCCGGCGTATGCCAACAGAGGGCAGAAATGAAATGGCCGACAATGCCAATCGGTAGGCTGTGAGGGGCACGAAGAGTGTTGGGGAGAATCGAGGAGTCAGGGAAACACCCAGCCGGGGTCTCTACCTGAAGGGAGCAGCCGCTCAACCTCTTCCTCAGACTGCACCGGGACGCGGAGTCACCTCCTGGTGATGCGTCACCGATACCCCAATCACAAGCAAGAAGACTGAACCGAGAGCAGCCGCTCGATCGATCCTGTGGACTTCCGAGTCTGTAACGCGGCAAACACCTCCTGGTGTGCGTTACAGCTGGCAGTCCCTGTGTCTCTGGTCGGGCTGGGAGTTACGACTCCAACCAGCAAAAGCGCCACTGCGCTTGGACTCAGCCGAGTCAAAAAGCGAAGCTCAATGGTTGACCGGTAGAGCTTCCGGGTCCTTCACAGGTGACGATGGGGCAAGACACGGCCCAGGGAGTAACGACTCGACCTACCTCCGTTCTTGCCTTACTGGAGCACCACTCCGGAACACTGCTCTTCACGAAGCAGGTACGTCGGTGTAAACACAATATCCGACAGCCTTGTACCTCCCGGTTCCTCCCTTTATAGGGCGTGTTTTCCTTGAGTTATGTAACAGCTCTCCTGTTTACATAAGGGCGTGTTTCCCTTGAGTTATGTAACAGCTCTCCTGTTTACATAAGGGCGTGTTTCCCTTGAGTTATGTAACAGCTCTCCTGTTTACATAAGGGCGTGTTTCCCTTGAGTTATGTAACAGCTCTCCTGTTTACATAAGGGCGTGTTTCCCTTGTATGACAGGAATTCTTGACAGACACAGACACTACTCCACACAAACTTCCCGCTGCATTTTGGGGAGCTAGTCCATTGCATCATTTCTGATACTAAAGGAATAGTGCACTTTTTTAAATGTATCAGCTCTGGACTGGTTAGCACATTTTAGACAATCTTCGGAGTTATTCCATCATTTATACACTCCGTGCTGAATGAATGAATGAATGAAATAAATTTATAGTGCGCAACTAAAACCCGAAGGCATCAAGGCGCCTACCAAACAGATCAAAACCAGAAAACAAAACACCACTACAAGTATGACTTAACAAAAAGATGGGTTTTCAAGGCAGTTCTGAAAAGCTATAAAGTGGGAAGAGACCTAAGTTCGAGTGGGAGATCATTCCACCACTTAGGTGCCAGAAAGGAAAAGGCTTTGCCTCCCCATCTCACTTTCCGGATACGAGGAACCAGTAGGAGAAGTTTATTAGAGGAACGCAAGTTCCTGGAGGGGCTATAATGGGACAGAATAGCACCCACACCAGAAGAGCTACCCCTAGCCAGAGCCCTGTAGGTCATACACATGGTCTTAAAGAGTATGCGATCCTCTATAGGCAGCCAGTGTAACAATTTTCTGGCAGAGGTAGCCGAGGCATACCTAGGCAAATCAAGGACAAACCTAGCTGCTGCGTTCTGGGCTACTTGCAAGCGCTGCAGCAGACTTCTATTAAGTCCCGCATAAAGCGCATTGCAGTAGTCCAGCCGAGAACCGATAAGAGCAACAGCCACTTGTTTCCTTGCCTGTTGTGAGAGATAGTGTCTGATTTTTCTCAATCTGTATATAATGCCCCAGCAGGTAGAGACCGTTCTGTTAACTTGTTGACACATGTTAAGGGTAGGGTCGATCAAAACGCCTAGATTTTTGGCCGACGAGGTGGGGTCAGGGCACATTCCCAATGAATCAGGCCACCAATCATGTGACCAGACTTCTTCCTTTCCGCCAAACACCATCACCTCCGTCTTCTCCCCATTCAGTTTCAGTGAGTTGTGAATCATCCATTGTCCTACAGCCTCCATACAAGATCTAAAGTTGGAGGCAGTTGACATAACTGACTGGGAGAGAGAGACGAGGATCTGTGTGTCATCTGCATAGGAGACTACCTCCATCCCAAAAGATCTTATAAGTCTGGCAAGGGGGGTCACATATATGTTAAAAAGGGTCGGGCTTAAAGCTGACCCCTGAGGGACCCCACATTGCACAGACAGGGATGGAGATAGGAACTCCCCCAACTTCACTCTTTGCTCTCTTTGACCAAGAAAAGAGGTCAATAAGCACAAAGCTGCTCCATTAACCCCAATCTCCCTCAGACGAGATGACAGGACTGAGGGAGATAGGGTATCAAAGGCTGCCGTAAGGTCCAGTAGGATAAGGAGGGCGGTCTGACCCCCATCTACCCGAGTGCGGATATTATCCAGCACTATGGTGAGGGCCGACTCGGTGCTATGTTCCCTCCTAAAACCATGCTGGGAATGATCGAGGCAGCCAGAGCTTTCTACAAAAGCTGCGAGATGTTTATTGAGATGAGTTTCTAACATCTTCGCAGGGGCAGGGAGCAGTGAGATGGGGCGGAAGTTTTTTAAGACCCCAGGATCAAGAGATGGTTTCTTGAGTAGGGGCTTCACTACAGCCCTTTTCCATTGAGGAGGGAAGATACCCTCCCTATGGCCCTATTCATGATGTCAACAAGGGGAGGCAAGAAGGTTTCCCTGCATTGCTTAAGAATCTTAAGGGGACAAATATCCAGAGGTGAACCAGACTTAGTATTAGTCAGGAGGATCTCTAAATCTTGCAAGGAGAGAAGAGGAAAGGATTCCAAATGTCCCCGAGAGGGATTATCCATTAGAGCAATGGGAACATGAGCCACATCCCTGAATACCGGGGGCTCAATGGTCGAAGTCCTCTGCAACTCCAAGGTGAAATAAATATCAGAGATCTTTGTCTGGAAAAAGACAGCTATACTGTCACAGAGTTGCTGCGAAGCAGTAACAGGGTCCGGAGTTTGAAGGGACATAAGGGAGTCCACTATCCTAAAAAGCTCTTTAGGAGAGGAAAGAGAGGAGGAAAGGGCCGTAAAGTATTCCTGTTTAGCCCTTATCACTTCCTGCTTATACTTCCTCATCAAGATTCTATGGGCTTCCTTGTTCCTCCAATCCCAGCTAGAATGCCAGAGCCGCTCCCGTCTCCTAACTTCCTGTCTGAGAGATCTTAGATGCTCCGAAAACCAAGGGGCAGAAGGCTTTTTTCTCGCTGAATAACGCACCCGGATAGGCGCCAACTCATCCAGTCCGTCAGTAACAGCCTTTTCAAATAGCGTTACCGCCCCCTGAACATTCTCCTCTTGAGAGACAGCCAGGCTAGAAACCCAAGGAGCAAAGGAGCTATCCGTAATTTTCTTAAAATCCCTACGGAGTTCCATCCTGCTAGGAGCTTTATTATGCCTGTTCATAGTCGGGCAAGACACCACAAATGGGACAGCCAGATGATCGGACCAAGAGAGAAAAAAGGGGTCCCTTACTCCCAACCTCTCATCGTTCGAAAAGATCCCGTCAAGCGTGTGACCCGCTCGATGGGTAATGCCTCTGACCAATTGCGTCAATCCACAGGCTGACATAACTTCCAGCAGGGAAAGAGTATCGGTAGACTCCAGAGATTCTAAGTGATAGTTTAGGTCTCCCAGAACCGTAAGGTTTTTGCGACCGAAATAGGGTTCTAAGATGTGGAGTAGCTGATGACCGAAGTCCCCTCTGGGACCAGGGGGACGATAGATCAAAATCCCATTGAAAATGGACTCATGAGCAGCCTTTAAAGAAAAGTACATAGCCTGAAAATTTTCTTTAGGGTCTGATAAAGATAAAGTGTGGCAGTAGAAAGTATCTTTATACAAAATCGCCAAACCTCCTCCAACGCGACCGATTCTATCCTGCCGAGACAGACAATAGCCCATAGGGACCGCTTCCACCAAATCAGGACCAGAGGAGTCCCTAGCCCATGTTTCCGTAACAAAGACCCATGAGGGTTTCCTGTCCAATACAAGCTCCTTAAAAGACGTATTGTTTTTTTATTAATGAGCGAGCATTAATAAGAATGCAGTCTTCTCCCATCAGATTGCTTTCAACCTTGGTGTTATGTGTTGACAGAAGGGAGATAGGGGGGAGGATCAAATCTCCCGATCCTACCAGTGAACAGCCACAACCCAAAGGAAGTACAAATTTATCCGGAGCGGTCTTATGGAAACATGGGAGTCTGGAGGGTTTTAGCCTAAGTAAGTCGCTCATAGAGTATGAACGGGATGTAAAACTTTCCCTGTACTGACCTGCTGGGAAGAGTTTTTGGAGGGCTCCCGCTTGGCCTGCTACTTTTGGCGTGAATCCTGATTTAAATGTTTCTGCTCCGCAATGGCCATCCCAGTTCGATTCAGAATGGAAACAGCACTACTTGTGCTCCGATGTCGTGAGCACATGGTTCACACGTTTGGCACACTTTGACTTTGAGAAATGGACGAGCACTGGTTCTTGTCCTTCAGGCCTGTTTGGCTTAACTGCATACAACCTGTATTCAACTACCTGCTTTGCGGTCACAAATGTGTACTGGACATATGCGTAGGATCACAATTGGTTGCGCCACTGGACACTGATGTACTGCTGGACCCGTTAACGGCCCATGGGTATTGTTGTCCCCAGCATCATCCATTGCTGATGAATGCATTTCTTGAGCAAACCTGGGATGTTTCAGCTCCTAGTGACTTGGACAACAGGTCTACGATACGCATACATGATGCAGTCTCTCTCTCTCAGCGGCTGCTGTGAGAACTGGATTGAACCACCTTTGCTCTATAAATCTGCTTCGAGGTGCGACTCTGGATCGTCGTCTGTGGTTATGGACAACAGCAATGTAGTGTCTGCTGCTCGGAACACATGAAATAATTGCCCATTTCCTGTGTGGACAATTTGGCTTGTTTTTACAAAACAAAAATTTGTCCAAAACTGATTTTGTTTTATTTTATTTTTCTAGGCACCATGGCTTTCGGGGTGCTTAAGATTTCAAACAGTATTATCACTTTAAGGATTTTAAAGAGAAGCTTGCTTTTAGACGATGTTAAGAGTATTTTTTACAGTTTATTCTATTTTATTATATGCTGGCTTTTTAGATAGCTGTTATAGCTCGACCCTTAGGATGAGGAGTGTGTGAAATATTCATCAGTTACGCCCATGTAGCGAAGCAGCTTATTTCTTACATTGTCCTAGAGAATAACATTTCAGCGGTAAACTTTTGTACACATTTGCATGTACAATACTGAAACTACTTTGTTTACACATCCAGCTTAGCACAACATTATCACGATGTCTTGAACATCATGTACTAGGCCTCTTTACACACTAGGTACAAAAGTCATCCTATCTTCATCCATGGGAGGACAGCATTATCTACATATCCATAACATCACTAATCTAACACGCACATCGCAAAGGTTGCTTTTTATTAAAAATAATAGGCATCCCAATAGAATGGGAGATGAGGCACTTCTGCTGACACTGAAAGTTTTTGCATGCTGAAAAATCACCATGCACCATTCTGACATTCCGTGAGGGCTGTCCAACTCGAGAACAAGATGGGGTCCTTCACTCTCTCCTATCAGGTAATGGGGTTGGATCGTCCCTTGGGGGGATTCTTGGCTCTACACCTATACACACTCTAGATTCACTCAGAGTAGGGTCCACATCATAGCCATAGGTGTACATTAGATTGCCATATTTTGCATACATGCCTGCATATATTCATTGCTTCAGCACCATGGTAGGAATGCATCTACTGTTCACTCTTTCCATGCTTGTAATCTCCTTTATTTGCTTCTGTCTTATAATCATTGCAGCACATGTATTTTATACAAGAATAACGTTGGTTCAATAAATACACTGAAAACCTCCCACTGTGTATTCTGTAGACTTCTATAAGAACAAGCACTGGCATAGCCAATAGGTCTCGCCTTTGGGGCGTTATAAGTGTTTAGACAGAGCTACTATTAGCTTTGTTAACTTTTTAATATGTGTTGTAGAGCATTGTGAATGTTGTGCAGCACGTTGAAAATGTATAAGTTATAATGAAAAAAGTGTTATAACCATTTCTGGCACCTTATGTTGCTGTCTTAACAAGTTGCTGGAAATAAGATATCATGTTTAGTGTAAAACTTGTCCAATCATAAGAGTGTAGAATTAGGATACATTCATGCAGTGCAGAACTGATGTAAACTGATGGAGTGAAGTACTGAGTGAAATTAACAAAGTAGAGAAATGTCTCTAATTGGCGGTGTGTGTTATGTGGGGAAACTGTATACATTTTTGAACACCCCGTAGTTACCAGAATTCAGGAAGTGCAAAATTAGAGTAAACACATGCAGTGCACTATTGGAGTTAATATGAGATTACGCTGCATGCCTCTGCATGTGTGTTCTACTGTGGCAGACTAATCGAACAGTCGTTATGAAAGTTGCATGCATCCCACAAAGCTGCGGGTTGCACATATTCTGCAAAGGATTATTACCAGGCCATTGGCAGGTGAGGCCCAAATTATGCTGCAAGATTATGCGGCAGAGAAGGACCAAATTATGCAATGGGGAGGGCCAATTTATGTTGCAAGAAAGGGCAAATTATGCGACCTAATGCGGTACCTTTACATATAGTATTGTTTTTATAATTTTTTCCACATATTATCACTGTCTGGGCAAAGGTCGCACCTCATTACCAGTTTAACATCCAAATGCAGTCATAAGCATCTGAAAGATGACCCGTCAACCGTACCATAGGGCCTTCCACTTCACGGCAAACAGAGATCCCGTGATTTTAATAAAGTTTGTTCTGTTTGAGTTGGAAATTTTTTTGTTGTTGTTAAAATCTGTAGATTGTATAGCAGATGACGAATTATGTGAAAAATGCCCACAAATCCATAATCATGCTGAAAACACGGTGGCCACAGATGCACATAATTCCGGTGGCCTCGACTGTAACAGAAAGAAGTAGATGAAAGTATTGCAGCAGAGGGAGGGGCAGGCTGGGGGTTAGGGCAATGGAGGGGGCACTCGGAAGGGGATAAGGAAAGAGACACATCTTCAGCAATTGTGATGCAGACAGAGCCCTCCAGGGCAGCCCACCCCACTCTGTCACAATCTGAGCTGTCACCGAGCCCTGCGCTTCTACAAGATTGTAAACTGGCCGTGGTGATAGTTTGTGGGAGGGGGTGAGAAAACAGGTAAGGTAAATCATGTATCCCTGAGCGTTACTGTCATGCGAAGGTTTCTAGAACAAATTTCTGTGCTTGTAGGGTTTTAGGAGTTATACGAGTGTTTCAAAGGTCGCGTGCTAATGGCATATAAGAGCGGATATGGATGCGCTATCCAGGCTTCCTTAGACAAAACTGGAGGCGCTCATGTTTAAACCATACAGTATAGTAAAAGAAGCGAAACAAAACCAGTTTACAAATGTGGAGGTCGTCCATTACCGCATTCCGATCCAATTTCAGCACTTGTTTCACGATGACTGTCTTGCGGGAAAGCGCTTCCTACGGCACGTGCTCCAAACACCATGTGGCACTAATTAGCAGACAAGCTCAAGCGAAGACCCCTTGCCATAAACATGCATTTCCCAGTCCATTAGCTCATCGCTGGGAATTCTGCCACTCTTTTACCAGAAGATCTCGCAGTATTTCCTGTAGTACGTGCTTTATTTTCAAAACGAAAAAACAAGACAAGCCCGGTGGAGCGTAGCGCGCGCACTTGGCGGGGGCGCGGGAGCGCATTCCAGGCGGGGGAGCGGACCCTTTGAAGTAGGATGCCAAACGGATTGCATGGCGGCACGATGCACGTGATTGTGCGCATGCTCGCCATGCAATCCGCTTTTGGGAGCACTTTTAGGGGCCCCTTTACTAAAGTCTCGCTGAGCGATCGCTTACGCGATAGCCAGCGAGACCTAAAAAGCAAGCACGAGTGACTGAGCGGAAGATTCTGTACTGTTTCCATGATCCCTGAGGGATCAGGGTTGTCATGTTCAGTGGATGCTAGAGTCCATTCGCTCCCTGGTAAGGTTAGGGGGGCTTATGGTGGCACTGTGAGTAAGCTGGTCTATAGGCCAACATATCCTGCTGGGGTGTCTGGAACCAGTCTAGACACCAAGCCCTTAGTTTATGTTGCCCAAACAATGCGCAGATCCTACAGATTAGTAGAAACTACACGACAACCTACTAAGGGAGGGTCTTACTTTGCCCCTGTAGGAGTCTCTAGCATAGCTTCACAACTTTGGTATCTAGCTCTCTTCTTAGTTTTTTTTAACTATTCTCTCTGGGTAGATGCGCTGTCTACGTTTTCCAGCCAGATCTACTGCCTGTTTTCTAAAATTCTTTACTTGACTGCAGTTCCTACGTAACCGCAGGAACTGATCTTACGGTAGGTTTTCTTGTAGTGATTTGGGGTAAAAGCTGTCCAACCGCAATAGGTTATTTTTGGCTGTCGGTTTCTGATATGTGTCAGTTTGTAGTTTTCCATGTTCATGGAAAACCGTTACATCTTAAAAGGTCAAAGATTTGTTGCTGGAAGTGTGGGTAAATTTTAGATACTTGAGGGGGGTGGAGCTAGCCCAGCCTGCAAGATGGCCGAGTCGTAGGCGCAGTCGCCTAACAATCTTATACTTATCCTACATCCCCAGCCTGTTTCGTGCACCAGAATCCACAGATTCACGCACTGGAGCACTGTACTATACGACGGTGTTGGACAGGCCACACGAAGGGCTTGCTCCCTCCCCGCACGACAGGGCCCGAGCTCCGGCCCACCAGGCATAACCCACGACAAGCACCTGTACCCCGTCTCCCGACGGATCTTCTGCCCTCGGACCTCTACTCATCACGGGGCCCAGCCCCACCGGCTCCCCCGGCCGGTTCAAGCCGCCATCTTGGGCCCTGCACCACGAGGCCGCGTGGCCTCGCCCCGAACCTAACCCCGGGCCTGGCCGGCCCCGACATCCCGGCACCACCGTCCACCCAGGAGGTGAGCGGACCACTTGGCAGGTCAATGGGAGAACGAAGTGTCAAGAGCTCTTCCCCCGCCAGGTGCCGATCGCCTCCAGCTCCCCCAGGCGCTGGCTCCACCCCCTGCTGGGTGTCTGGACACCTTCATCCCGGGCCCTCCGACCTCCAAGTGCGAGGGTCCGGACATCAAAGGGCGCCTGCCCTATAACTGGGGCAACTCCGGAGCAGGAAGGCAGTTGTATCCTGGAGTCGAGAGACACCGAGAGAACTCAGCCTTGACGGACTACTGGCGCTGCCATAGCCCGCTCTTGTGAACCATCGTCCTGCCTGCTGGCGCTGCCGCGGCCTTCTGCAACATCCATCCTCGTCGGGACCTGCTGGCGCTGCCGCGGCCCGTTGTAACGACCATCCTCGTCGGGACCTGCTGGCGCTGCCGCGGCCCGTTGTAACGACCATCCTCGTCGGGACCTGCTGGCGCTGCCGCGGCCCGTTGTAACGACCATCCTCACCGGGACCTGCTGGCGCTGCCGCGGACCGTACATCGACCATCTTTCCGGGACCTGCTGGCGCTGCCGCGGACCGTGTACCGACCATCTCAACCGGGACCTGCTGGCGCTGCCGCGGCCCGTACCAACTAAGCCACCAAGCTCGAGGATTGTGAGCTAGTCATCATCTCATCCGAACTACCTGACTGGTAGACAGACTGTCCCGCTACCCCTTACCCTGCTTTGAGAGACTTGAATCGAGGGGACCCCTGAGTCCAGACCTCCTTGTACCATTCAACCGTACCTTAAGAAGTGCTTATAAAGAACACTGAACCTTATCCGTGTGTGGTATCTGTCTGTGGGGGGGGGAAGTTACTTGTCTGTACGATCGCTGGAGACGGCTCTCCCCGGAGACCTCTCCTCCTGACCCCGGCCGACCCTCCCGGTCCATCTACCCTTTCTAACATTGGTGGCCAGCGGCGCGATCCGAATCAACGCGTAATCGTACAGAGAGTAGCTCACCCCACGACAAAAACACGATGTCAGCCAAAGATAGCAGCTCCACCGAGAATTTCCAAATGGATAAATTAGAAGAATACAACCACCGCGAACTGAGACAATTCTGCATAGAACTTGGCATTGCTACCACCGGCCTGAGTACCAAGGATGATCTAAAGCACGCCCTAGAGTCGTGGACAGAAACTGGGGTCGCCGGACCCTCCGACCAAAGCAGCATCACACCAGAGGGGAACGCCACGGCTCCCGAGGAGCGGGGAACGGGCCTCTCGCAGGAGGAGATCCGAGAAAGAGAAAGAACCAGATTGCACGAGTTGGAAATGGCACGACTAAAGATGGATGGGGAACTCAAGTTAGCTGAACAGAAACTCAACCTCGAGCATATGCGGCTCCGAGATGAACGAGAAGAGAAGCAGAGACAGAGAGAGCTGGAGGAGAAAAAAATAACGCTCGAGCACGAGCGCCAACTAGCGGAGATAGAACTTCGGAAACAAAATAAAGAACTGGGGGTGCCTGAGCGACCACACACCCCGGGGCCAATCGAGAAAAAAGTCCACATCCCCAAGGATGTTGTCCGCGAGTATGTCCGAGAAGACGACATACAACAGTGGTTTAAAGCCTACGAGATCGCCATGACCTCCCACCGGATCGACCGGAGTGATTGGGGAGCCGGACTTTGGGGGAGGTTTATCAACGAGGGTCGCGATGCCCTACTGCAGCTCCCAGATCACCAAATGTCGTCCTACGACCACATGAAGGCTGCCCTCCTCACCCGCTACGGCCTCACACCCGAGATGTACCGCCAGAGGTTCAGAGATTGCACCCGGATCCCAGGTACAACTTGGGTAGAATACGTGAACTATTTCAGCCGTGCCTTCGAGGGTTGGATAAAGGGGAGCCATGTCACCACTTACGAACAACTCTTTAACCTTATGGTATGGGAGCACCTGTCGAACAACTGTTTCGTCGAGCTCAGGCAGCACCTCCTCGACAGTAAGCTGACTGACCCCCGGCAGCTCGCCGCCGAAGCTGACCGATGGGAAAGCACCCGAGTGGGCCGGAGGGGGCCACACGAACAGAACAGAAGCAACCCAGGCCAGCACCGTCCTCGGTGAGGAGGAGGGGGCCAGGGGCGAGGGAGAGACGCCTTGCCAACAACACCCGTGGCCAGCACCCCGCCTCCGGCCGGCCGGGGCAACCCCCCGTGGCGTCCTGGGGCCCGAGCCAACGTCACGTGCCACCGATGCCAGCGAGTCGGCCACTACGCCAATGACCCGAGCTGCCCGCAGAACCAAGCACCCAAGCCCCGCCAGGTAGCTGCCGCCGCCCTGGGGGAAGAGCGATCATCGGAGGAACCAGAAGAGTATGAGCCGGCCCAGCAAGAGTGGGAGCCGGCCGCCATGGTCCTGGCGTGCTTAGGGGGAAGAGACATGGTCCCGCGGGCTCCCCTACCCGCTAACACCAGGAAATACGGTCAGTGGGTGACCATTAATGGACAGCGAGCCGAGGCCTTGCGTGACACATGCGCCAGTGTGACGGCCGTCCGCTGTCACCTGGTGAAGCCCGAGCAGATCCTGCCGAACATTCTCTGCCCCGTCCGCTCGGCAGACAACTCTGAAAGTATGTGTCAAATGGCCTGCGTCCCATTCGAATGGGGAGGGGTCTCCGGCCTGTTGAAGGGGACGGTCCGGGACGATGCCCCCGTGGACTGCCTCCTGGGGAATGACCTCGAGAGTTCCCCGTGGGCCACCGTTGAGAGAAGGGAGCACCTGGGGATGCTGGGCCTCCCGGACTGGGCCTGCATAACCACCCGGTCCATGGCCGCCCGTGCCGTCCCTCGATCAGAAGAACCGGAATGGCCGGCACCTCCGCCCCCGGTCGCCCCAGTAGAAGACAACGACAAGGCCAGCCTCCCAGACCCGACGACCGAAGGGGACGCGCAATCCCAGGGCCTTCCTGACCTGGCTCAGTGGCGTCAAGAAGGGGGGCCCACCCAAGAACAGTTCCGCCAGGAACAAAAGACCTGTCCCTCCCTCGAGGGACTCCGCCAACAAGCCAGCGCCCAGAACGCAGGGGACTCCACCGGAACTCACTGGGTCTACTGGGATAACGACCTGCTATACAGCGAGCAAAGAATCGCCGAGCTGGGGGCCGGTCGAGTACTGGTGGTACCTCTCCGCTTCAGAGACTTTCTGCTCAACCTGGCACACGATGTCCCCCTGGCTGGACACCTGGGCCAGGACAAAACGTACAGCCGCCTAGTGACCCACTTTTTCTGGCCGAAAATGAGGAACGACGTCCTGAACCACTGCCGATCTTGCCCCACATGCCAAGCCAGCGGGAAGAGTGGTCGGAAGCTGAAAGCCCCTCTGCAACCCTTCCCTGTGGTCACCACCCCGTTCGAGAGGGTGGGGATAGACATTGTGGGGCCTCTGGACCCCCGCACGGCACAAGGACACAGGTTCATCTTAGTACTGGTGGACCATGCCACCCGCTACCCCGAGGCGGTGCCCCTACGGACCGTGACAGCTCCGGTGGTTGGCCGGGCCCTAATGGGGATCTTCTCCCGGGTAGGCTTCCCCCGAGAAGTCGTCAGCGACCGAGGCACGAACTTTATATCCAAATACATGAGGTCCCTCTGGCAACAATGCGGGGTCACCTACAGATTCACGACCCCCTATCACCCCCAAGGGAACGGACTAGTGGAGCGGTTTAACCGCACTCTCAAGGGGATGATTGGGGGATTGGAAGAGCCCCTCCGTCGCCAGTGGGATGTACTACTCCCGTGCCTCCTCTTCGCTTACCGAGAAGTTCCCCAGAAGTCCCTCGGTTTTAGCCCTTTCGAACTCCTGTACGGGCACCCTGTGCGAGGGCCCCTCAGCCTAGTAAAAGAAGGTTGGGAGATGGCCCCCCTAAAGACCCCTCCAGACGTCTTCAAATACATCCTGGCCCTACGCAATCAGACCCGGCGCTTCAGACAGATGGCCAAGGCGAACCTCGAGGCCAGCCAGGAGGACATGAAGAGGTGGTATGATCACAATGCCTCCTCCGTTGAGTTCGAGCCTGGACAACAAGTATGGGTAATGTCCCCCACCGAACCATGTGCCTTGCAAGATAAGTGGACGGGGCCCTTCAAAGTGGTCGAGCGCAAAAGCCCCGTCACTTACCTCATCGACCTGGGGACCTCCCGGAACCCCCTCCGGGTCCTCCACACCAACCGACTCAAACCACACTTTGTGCGCTCAGAACTCAGCCTCCTGATGGCTACGGACAGTGGGGCCGAGGAAGACTCCGAACCCCTCCCGGATCTTCTGAAGACTCAGGAGAATGACGGCTCCGTGGACGGGGTCCGGCTCTCTGACGCCCTCACTTCGGAGCAACGCCAGGGCTGCCGGAACCTCCTGCTGCAGTTCGCTACCCTGTTCTCCCTCACCCCCGGGGTCACCCCTTGGTGTTTGCACGACGTGGACACCGGGGACAGTCCCCCTGTCCGACACCGGGCCTACCGCGTACCAGATCGGGTACGGGCCTGCATACAGGAGGAAGTGGCCAAGATGCTCACAATCGGGGTCATCGAGCCCTCGGACAGTCCCTGGGCCAGTCCGGTTGTATTGGTTCCCAAAGCCGCTGCCCCCGGCACCGCACCTGAACTGAGATTCTGCGTCGACTACCGGGGCTTGAACGCTGTCACCCGGACCGACGCTCATCCGATCCCCCGAGCAGACGAGCTGATCGACCGGCTGGGGGCCGCCCGCTACCTTAGTATCTTCGACCTAACGGCGGGCTACTGGCAGATCGGCCTCACACCCAGGGCTCAGGAACGGTCAGCCTTCTCTACCCCCGATGGCCACTACCAATTCAAGGTCATGCCCTTCGGCATGAAGAATGCCCCCGCCACGTTTCAACGCCTCGTGAACCAGGTCTTGGCGGGGCTCGAAGAGTTCAGCGCTGCCTACCTGGACGATATCGCTGTATACAGCCGCCACTGGCCCGACCACCTCCGTCACCTCCAAGAGGTCCTACAGGCCCTCCAGCGGGCCGGCCTCACAATTAAGGCCGGCAAGTGCCAAATTGGCCAAGGGTCTGTGACCTACCTTGGGCACCAAGTGGGAAGCGGGCTGGTGGCCCCGCTACAACTTAAGATTGCTGCCATCCAGTCCTGGCAGCCCCCCGTCACCCAGACCGAGGTCCGAGCCTTCTTGGGGCTCACCGGCTACTACCGGCGGTTCGTGAAGGACTACGGCAGCATCGTGGGGCCCCTCACGGGTCTCACGTCCAAGAACCAACCGAAGCGGATTAACTGGACCCCCGATTGTCAAGCGGCCTTCGAGAAGCTGAAGGCCGCCCTGTGCACCGCCCCTGTGCTCCAGGCCCCCGATTACAGTCGGGAATTCGTGGTACAGACCGACGCCTCCGACCACGGCATCGGAGCCGTCCTTTCTCAGTTAAACCCCGAAGGTCATGACCAGCCGGTGGCCTTCATCAGTCGACGTCTCCTGGCCCGAGAACAGCGCTGGAGCACCATCGAGAGGGAGGCCTTCGCAGTGGTGTGGGCCCTCAAAAAGCTCCGGCCCTATCTCTTCGGTACCCACTTCCGGGTACAAACCGACCATCGACCCCTGCAGTGGCTGATGCAGATGCGGGGGGAGAACCCAAAACTCTTGCGCTGGTCCATTTCCCTGCAGGGAATGGACTTCACTGTGGAGCACCGACCAGGCCAAGACCACGCCAACGCGGATGGCCTGTCCCGCTTTTTCCGCCTCGACGAAGAGAGTCCCCAAGGAGATGGGTGACTCTCCCCGCCTTCAGCTGGGGGGGACGCATGTTGGACAGGCCACACGAAGGGCTTGCTCCCTCCCCGCACGACAGGGCCCGAGCTCCGGCCCACCAGGCATAACCCACGACAAGCACCTGTACCCCGTCTCCCGACGGATCTTCTGCCCTCGGACCTCTACTCATCACGGGGCACAGCCCCACCGGCTCCCCCGGCCGGTTCAAGCCGCCATCTTGGGCCCTGCACCACGAGGCCGCGTGGCCTCGCCCCGACCCTAACCCTGGGCCTGGCCGGCCCCGACATCCCGGCACCACCGTCCACCCAGGAGGTGAGCGGACCACTTGGCAGGTCAATGGGAGAACGAAGTGTCAAGAGCTCTTCCCCCGCCAGGTGCCGATCGCCTCCAGCTCCCCCAGGCGCTGGCTCCACCCCCTGCTGGGTGTCTGGACACCTTCATCCCGGGCCCTCCGACCTCCAAGTGCGAGGGTCCGGACATCAAAGGGCGCCTGCCCTATAACTGGGGCAACTCCGGAGCAGGAAGGCAGTTGTATCCTGGAGTCGAGAGACACCGAGAGAACTCAGCCTTGACGGACTACTGGCGCTGCCATAGCCCGCTCTTGTGAACCATCGTCCTGCCTGCTGGCGCTGCCGCGGCCTTCTGCAACATCCATCCTCGTCGGGACCTGCTGGCGCTGCCGCGGCCCGTTGTAACGTCCATCCTCGTCGGGACCTGCTGGCGCTGCCGCGGCCCGTTGTAACGACCATCCTCGTCGGGACCTGCTGGCGCTGCCGCGGCCCGTTGTAACGACCATCCTCACCGGGACCTGCTGGCGCTGCCGCGGACCGTACATCGACCATCTTTCCGGGACCTGCTGGCGCTGCCGCGGACCGTGTACCGACCATCTCAACCGGGACCTGCTGGCGCTGCCGCGGCCCGTACCAACTAAGCCACCAAGCTCGAGGATTGTGAGCTAGTCATCATCTCATCCGAGAGACTTGAATCGAGGGGACCCCTGAGTCCAGACCTCCTTGTACCATTCAACCGTACCTTAAGAAGTGCTTATAAAGAACACTGAACCTTATCCGTGTGTGGTATCTGTCTGTGGGGGGGGGGAAGTTACTTGTCTGTACGATCGCTGGAGACGGCTCTCCCCGGAGACCTCTCCTCCTGACCCCGGCCGACCCTCCCGGTCCATCTACCCTTTCTAACAGACGGCGTCAAGGTCTGAGTCTGCTATCGCCTTGGATGCCACAGATAACGACGTCATTGCCCACAGCGTAGGGCCTGTGAGGAGTGCATGCGCGGCCTCGGAGTGGAAATAGCAAGGAAGCCGCGGAAGCGGCGGTTGTGCGATCCTTCCCCTGCCCGCTGGTGAGATCGTGAGGCTACCCGTTGGAGCGCTGCTGAGGCCGGAGGACGTTGGGCCCTGTTTGCGCTCGGGGGCTGACGTGAGAGCGGCCGGTGGCGGAGGAGTGTGCGCCGGGTCGAGGCCCCGCTGCAGTGGGGGGCGGCGGGCCACCGCGATACTCTGCGGCACTGCGGGCCCTGCCCTGTAGGTGGGCGCCTCTTCTCGGCACGGCTGCGGCCCTCCCCTGATCCCTCCTGGCAAGTGGACGGCACGTCGACCTGGAATCCGTTCTACATGGCACAGCACCTGATAGCAGAACCCACACGGCGCCCCTGCAAACCACAAAGATCGGCACAAATTCCATGCGGGCTGAGGGTTCTACAGCTGCACCCCCGGCCTGTCATCCAGCATTGGTTACACAGTAGCTGCTGGCCGGTGTCTTGCGGTTGAAGGCCTTGTCCAGGGGCCTATATGGAGATGGGGCCCAAGCGCCCTGAACTTATGCTGCTAATCTGACACGTTTCGTTGCCCCGAGAACTGCCATTGGCCACGGACACTTAAGCAAACCGCGGTTTCGGCGCGGGAGCGCACACTGTGCGGGGGGGCTGTGCTGCCCCGGAAACTGGGTGCGGTGAAATCCTGATGCCCTGCTGAGGCGCGCCTTTGCCTTGAATGCCCTCTGACCTTAGCTTCTTCAACAGACCAAACACTTGGCGCGAGTGCGCACACTGTAGCGGCCAACCATCAGAACCTGGTTCCCCTGCCTGGGTGTTGATCGGCGTAGGTGACTGCGGAACAACGAAAATGGGCAAGCCAGACTGTAATCAGCCCAGGCTGAATTTTGAGCAGGCGAAAAATATGGCGGATACTCCTGGAGCAGAACAAGCATCAGCGCCTGCGGCGGACACTCCACCTGCTACCGCCGTGGACTTCCAATCTATGTTCACAACGATTCAAGCGACGCTAACCAATATTGACGGGATGATTGATACATTGACCTATAGAGTGGACAGCATGTCTGAAAGACTGGATCGACACACGGAACGGATCGATATGGCAGAGAGGCGGTTATCGGACGCCCAGGACGCACAGCGACAAACAGAAACGAAACAGGAAAAGATGGCTAAGGCGCAGGCGAAATCAGAGGACTTGGAAGCGAGATCTCGTCGCAATAATCTACGCTTTATGTGAATAGCGGAATTAACCAACACGGGTCCTATGGAACTGTATAAAGAGGCCCTGCTGATCACACTGTTAGGTAAAGAGACTTTCTCACCCATCTTTATTGCTGAACGGGCGCAGAGGTCATTGGCGCCGCTCCCCCACCTGGGGTGAGACCGCGCCCCATTATAGCATGACTTATAAACTACAGAGATCGGGACGCGGCGCTTCAAAAAACGAGGGAACTGGGTACTTTGAAGCATATATATCAAGCCCTTTTTCCGTTCGCAAACGGGCAATTCTCAGAATCGGCCCGTTTGCGAACGGGAAAAGGCCTTTTGGGATGTATCATCCCAAAAGGGCATCGCAAATTAGAGAATCGCAAATTTGCGATTCTCTATTTTGCGATTGCATTTAAGGAATTGCAAATTGCGATTACTTAAAAGCGAGGTAACAAGCACCCAAGTTGTGCGAAATCGCAAATTACCACCAACTTCAAGTTGGCCCATAGGAATGAATGGGAAGGTATTCCTTAATTGCGATTCGCAATGGGTGTCCTTATGACACCCTTGCACCCTTGAAATTATTCTCAATTTGCGATTCTCTAATTGCGAATCGCTAATTGAGAATGTCTTCTCATTCATTCCTTTGGGCCTTGCGCATAATCCATTTCAATTACATCCACTAGTCCTACTACACCCCGGCCAAGTTGCATAGATACGGCCTTAGGGATACAAGTAATTGTAAACGGTGTGGTCATCCTGATGCTGACTTTCTTCACCTTGCATGGGGGTGCAGACGTGTCTTACTGTACCGGGAGGGTGTTGTGCAACGTTTACAAGAAATGACGGGGACCACCTTACAGTGTACACCCGCAGTCTGCTTATTATGTTTTGTACCACTGATGAAGGGAGCACTGGGAAAGTGTGTACGTATTGCACTACTGTTGGCTAAGCACCGTGTGGTGTTGCATTGGGAAAGTATTCTAGCCCCGACCATTAAATTGTGGATCAAGGACATGGTGTACTTTAATGAGCAACTAGCACTGTATACAGAGGAACTGCCTGCAACATCTAGGCCAAGAGATATATTTACTTCAGCAAACTACTATTACCCTGCAGGCTGAATAATGGACTATTGGTGTAACAGTCATTGTAATGGACTAGCAAGGTGATTTACAATAGAGATAAGATGTGTATCAGTACTGTATCATTCTGTGCTCAACGGGTCACAGCGTGGTTGTAAGGTTTGTATTGTTATACTGCTTTTTGGAGTAGTACTATGCATATTATTTGAAAAATCAATAAAAAGAATTTAAAAAAAGATTTTTTTTAGATACTCGTCTTGTGTGTTTAACTAATTGATGAAATTTAGCGCAATTGCATTATCTCCTTTCCAGATGACTAATACATCATCTATGTATTGTTTCTATGTTATTATGTGTGGTCTGTATGGGTTGTTATCATGGAGAATCACTGTATTTCACAAATTGTATACATACATCCCGGCCACACTGAGAGCAAATGTACTGCTCATCAAAGTTTTGGGTGTTTACAAGAACAGGGTTCCCTCAAATTAAAAAAAGTTTGTTGTAAGTGCAAGTCTAGCACATTCCATTACAAAGTTAATTGGGGTCGAGTGAGTCCATTCCTCTGTATCTAGGATTTCCTTAATAACCTCTAAGGTTCTGTCTTGTGGGAGGCTTATGTAAAGACTTTCTACATCTAGGCTGAGGATTAGATTTTCACGCTCCACAAACCAAGATCTGCAATGTGGACAAGGAAATCTTTTTTGTCTTTAATGTATGTCTTGGTTTTCTGTACACTTGGCTTCAAAAAATAATCACAGAATTGTGATAATGGTTCTAGAAGGGACCCTATCCCTGAGACTATGGGTCTACCTGTTGGTAGGTCTCGGTTATTGTGGATTTTTGGGATGGTGTAAAAATACTGAATTTTGGGATTGTTGTTCCTTAAAAAGTCACCTTCTTTTTTTATTTATCCATCCCTCACATTCTGCTTTTTCAATCAGCGTGCTGATTTGTGTTGTCAATGTGTTGGTTGGATCATTGTTCAGATTGGTATAGTTTAGTTCATCTGCTAATAGCCTCCTGAATTCCATGCTGTAAGCTGTAGTGGTCTGTATTACAATGTCACTCCCATTATCTGCTGGTTTGATAGTGATTTCTCTGTAATTTTTAGGTCTCACATGGCGTTGCAGCGCAATGCGCTGTTCGCTTTACGAGGCATATGGTATATACTTTAGTGGGGAAGCTTCGCGTAAGCTCCACCCACTCTCCGCCCATCTTTTTGTTTGGCTTCCATCATAAATGCTGCCTTCTCATTGGGTTTTACCTTGTAAGTCCCTCCTGCTAACGTCCATGGCGTAATTTGTACACATCCAAGGCTATTAGCCCCTTTACTTAATATTATTTTTTTCCCTATGTTCCCCCCACCCCTTTACACAGTCCGTGATTGTTTTTCGCAAAGCCATCATCCCTCCCACTCCCGTTTCTTCTTTTTTGCCCGCCTGCACTCCCGTTTAAAATGCAATAGAACTAGCGTAAAAGCGAGTTCTATTGCATTGCAAATGTTTGTTTTTAATATAGTGCGCATTAACATGTGCGCACTGCCTTATATGGTACGCATGCGCCAAAAGTCCACGTGGTCGTGGATTCCCTGGCTCACCCGTAAGTTAATTAGGATCGGGTTCACTCTGCAGGCATTTGCTGCGCTTCACCGCCGCTGCAGCTTGTTTTGCTTTCCCTCACTTTATATGGACAGCACTGTACTAACAATGCTGAAGTACTGGGTATTTTAGACCCAGCGGTGCAGGGGCACACACCCTATGACTTCTGGGTTCACCCTGTTCCGGACCTACAGAAACACAGAGTCTTCTGGGTGAAGTCAAAGATTCGTTTATTGGCTGCAGACCAATGACAGGTATCCTAGAAGTACAACAGCGTGTATGTTCTCAGGAGACTGCTGAAAATCATAGGAACGGACTTCATCTTAAATACAAAATATCATGCTCCAGGCACACATTCCTTGGTTTACGATATGGCCATATAAAGGTATACATTACAAACGAAAAAGCAGAGTCATGATGACCATCCCACATTCCAGTTCGGCCAGCCCACAATGATTTACACAGTAAGATTCAGATCCCACGTTTGATGTAAAGAGACCCCCCAATAAACATGAGCATCTCCTGTTTTGGGAAACAAGTCATAAAGCAGGAACAAGCAGGTGTGGAAGAGATTAGCCGGGGGACTGTGTAGAATGAAAGGGTTTTATGACGGGTCAAGCCCTGATGCTAATCACAGGTGGACGGAGGAAGGGGAGCTCGTGAGACCGGTTTGACCCGGGGCAGCAGAGCCAGCTGCCCAGGTCACAGAGAAGTCAGAGGGAAAGCCCATGTACTGTGAGGCCCGTATTCACTCCATTATAGCCTATGTGAGGGCAATGACAAGATGGCCACTGCTTCCAAAATGGAACCCGCGTAGTGAAGCAGAATAACGTGTACACAGTGCATTCATAGCTAGAACGGTATATAAAGCACTCGTACATGCCGCATTTACCATTTGCGGTTCGCTAATACCAAGATAGACAGGGGTAGGGCCCTGTCCCCTACGCGGTCCCGAATATTAAAGTACGACAGACCCTCCTTTTGCCCTTACATAGGCAATCACTATACTCATCTTAATCCGAGTCTAGGTCAATGTTCACGAAGTCATGGAGATGTTGCTGTAGCATCATCCTATTACTTAGCTCGTCCCTCGATACAGGTTTCCTTACACATAAGGTAGTACAGAGACCACATATCGCGGGAGCACACTGTATACACAGACAGAACAGGAAAAGAATGGCTAAGATCATTCCAATGACCATCAGAACTTTCCAACCCCAGGCAGATATCAATTCCCAGAACCACCCCACCAGTGACCAATCTCCCTTAGCCACGTGTATAGCTTCAGATATTTTATGGAGTTTAGAGATGGCTTGATACACTGTTGGAGCATTATCTGGTATGAAAATGCAGCAACTGGATTGGATGACCTTGCATACCCCACCGCGGTCTGCAAGAATAACGTCTAGAACCATGCGGTTCTGCAAAGTCATAAGGCGATCCGCTTGGAGCTCAGCTGTCAGATTACTTAGGGCACCAGCCGTTACATTGACAGTGGATTCAACCACACGTGTCAGCTGTCTCAGGTTCCTACTATTGACCATAGGTCCCCAAAACGGCAGGAAACCCAGGAAGAAGTCTCCTGCTTCCTGACCGGCAGTATCCTCCTTACTAATCACACCTCTCACAACTCTGGTCTTGTGATAGTCAGAGGCAGCAGTAAATGTCGGCGGTAGCAAGTTCGCAATATAACATGTGCCCGAGAAATCAGGGGGCAGCCATGTATATGCTCGGTCATTACAGATGAAATATGTGCCCTTGGCAGCCAAAAACGCAGGGGAAAACTGTGACGGGAAGGTGTACGTTTCAGTACAGTCACTTCTTCCCAGTTGAGCTCTAGGATTCTGACCATTACCCTGTAAGCAGAACCGACCCATGTGGGGTACGACCCAGATTGGAGATGAGATTTTTCGCTGTCTTTCACCCAGACTAATACTATACCCCGTCGCGTTCCATCCTACATAAGGTCTCAACTCTTCTTTGGGAATGGAGGAGTATGCATTGATATCCCTACTCATATCGGCAACTCCTCTCATCAAAGCCTTATTATTGGTGATAGGTCTGATGGAACGCGGTTGGCGAGGGGAGTATGTATCTAGAGCATAGAGAAACATGGTTTGGAATGCCCATGACGATCCATTGTAACTGTACGGCAGCACCAGGTAGGGAATACCTTTGTTAATGGTATGTGGCATTAACCCACACACCCAGCAATTGGTCGTATTCATTACTAGTTGGTGCTGGTGCAAGAGCTGGATAAATGAGTTATTTACAAACTCGGATCGTCTGGTCTGTTCGTGCTCAGGCAAAGGGTGAAAAGAGTGAGAGGAGGCAGTAGAAAGAGGTATAGGCTGTTGAGTGGGTTCAATGGGCTTTTGAGCGGAGAAAAACACAAATCCTACAATAAACATTATGATACTACACAGTATAAAAAGGCACAAAAAGACAAAACATTTACTTTTCATAATTTTACACATCCTTGCGTTAAAGTTCATTTCCTCAATTGGTCTCTCCATCTTAAAAAACTCCATCCTCTACTCGGGCCGCTCGCGGTGGATGAGTTTCTTCTGCTGAGGAGTACGCCTGTCAGTCCAGGGAAACGCCCTAGACCAACCAGAACCGTCGACCTAGCGTCTTCGGCCTGTACCCCAAAGTCTTGGCACCGCGACCCTGCGGCAGAACCCGGATGGTGGTTCGAAAAACAAAAATCAAGAAAGTCCTTCAGATGGGAGAGCAAAAATGTCAAAAGGGAAATAATGAGGAAATCTTTATTTGTCCATGGGCCTAGGTCTCAAATTATAGCGGAGACGGCCAGGTGCTGTTTGGTCTTGAAACAAAAGTTCAGGCTCAGTGGTGTCCAGTCGACTTGATGGTGGCACAGCTTCCTGCAGAATATTGTCACTCTCTTGGTCTGAAACTGTGCCTTTTATGCGTGCGTCACTGAATGGTGCAAAACGAGGTACAATGTCTGTCTCTGAGTCGGCGATACCCTCCTTGACCCACTGGTCATATGGCAGAGGCAAGGGGACTACTTTGCAGTGAGTACCATGAATCCAGTGCTTCTTCCCTTTCACTCGCACTGCTGATCTTGTCGAAAGAAGAACAAGATGAGGGCCGATCCAGCGAGGCTCGTCGTTGCTCTTACGCTGGAAATTTCGGACTAGCACCCACGTACCAGGGTTGATAGGGTGTCCAGGAGGTTCAGAGGCTTGGGGAAGAGTATCATGTACCTGTTGGTGCAAAACACGCAGTTTAACAGTCAAATCATACAGGTAATCGAGCAGTACTGGATGTTCTATTTCGCTAAATTTCGCCGGTCTTGGCACGCCCCATACATTAGCCGGGCGGCCAAAGACGACCTCATAAGGGCTAAGTCCCACTCGTGAGTGTATGGTCATTCTGGTGGACAGGAGTGCTAGGGGCAGAGCGTCAGGCCATTTAAGACCGGTGCTCGCCTGGATTTTGGCCAGCTTGAGCTTTAATGCTCCATTGTAGCGTTCTACTAATCCAGCTGATTGGGGGTGATTTGCAGCGTGGAACTTCTGCTTTATCCCTAGCCCTTCACATACATTCTTCATCACTTTACCCACAAACTCACTTCCGTTATCACACCACACCATTCTTGGCATCCCAAACCTAGGGAAAAATTCTTTCACAAGGGCTTTGGCTGTGGATAGGGCAGTGTTATCTTTCAGAGGATAAGCCTCAATCCATTTTGAGAAAGCACAAACAACCACCAGTACATATTTCAGGTTGTTGCATCTTTCCATGTGAATAAAGTCCAGCTGCAAAACTTCAAATGGACATGATGGGGGTGCAAAGTGACCAGCCGGAGTTGGGGTTCCCCTACCAGGGTTGTACTTCAAACATACTATGCAATTCTTGACCACATTCTCTGCACACTTGGGAATCCCAGCATTCTGCCATACTGGAGCCAACAACTTGCATATACCTTTCGTACTGATATGTGCCATTCCATGTGCCATAGTAACCACTGGAAGCACATATGCATCAGGCAACAACCATCGCCTATGTTCTGTCAGAGCAATCCAACAACCATTCTCATCCAACTTACCCATACTTTCTCTCCACTTGCTTAACTCTTCCTCTGTGGCTTCAGCTTGAAGCAACTTCACACTCTCTATTGTGTTCTCACACATTCCCACATCATTAACCCATCTTGCGGGACCTGCAACATACATTCTAGTCTTCACATTCTGTGCTGTCTCTTTCGCGGTCTCATCAGCAAACGCATTCCCACGTCCAACATCATCTGTGACTTTCCTGTGCGCACTGCATTTCATGATCGCAACTTGCAACGGTAGGGTCAGTGACTCAAGGAGATCATTCACCAACTTGCCATTCTGAATTTTAGCTCCATGTGACGTCAGGAACCCACGCTCTTTCCACAGTCGCCCAAAATTATGAGCCACGCCAAAGGCGTACTGGCTATCTGTGTATATATTCACTCTCATTCCTTCAGACAACACACATGCTCTCGTGAGGGCGATTAATTCTGCTGCTTGGGCCGAATTATGTGGCACTCGTGCAGTTTCCACGACCGTGTGCAAAGTCGTAATAGCATAGGCAGCAGTCGTGTCACCATTAGGGAGCTTAAAACATGAACCATCTACCCATAAAGTGCCATCACACTCAGTCAGGGGAGTATCTTTTAGATCTACTCTCCCTTTCGTCTCTTCTTCTGTCCTGAATAGACAGTCATGTTGCTCAATCTCATCTGAGTCTGCTGGAATTGGCAACAATGTGGCTGGATTCAGCGTATTGCATCTCTTTATGTGTATGTGATTAGCTAACAGTGTAAGCTCGTAGCCCGATAATCGTGCACTAGTCAAGTGTTGTGTCTTAGTTCTATTTAATAATGTGTCTACAGCATGTGGAACCATAACAATCAATGTGTTGTCCATTACCAGACCAGCAGATTGTCGGATAGACATCGCTGCAGCAGCTGTCGCTCTCAGACAGCTTGGCAATGCCCTCGCTACAGGGTCCAAGGTAGATGAAAAATATGCGCATGGGCGCGGTCTGTCGCCAAAAGGCTGTGTTAACACTGACAACGCACATCCATCTTTCTCGTGAACATACAATGTAAAAGGCTTACTGTAGTCAGGAGTACCCAACACAGGTGCTGAACATAATGCATTACGCAATTCCACAAAACTTTTCTGGCACTCTTCAGACCATGGGATAGGATTCGGTGTGTCTTTGCATGTTAAGGCTAACAAAGGTTTTGCCAATAAAGAAAAACTAGGGATCCAATGCCTACAGTATGAAGTGATGCCCAAGAAGGCACGTACTTCCCGCTGTGTTTTTGGCACACTCAACTGTGCAATGGCTTGAATTCTTTCTGGGGTCAGTTTCCTTCCCTCCTTCGATAAGAGATGACCTAAGTAGGTCACTTCTTGTCGACAATATTGCAGCTTAGAGAGAGACACTTTGTGATGGAAAGCGGATAAATGGCGCAACAGTGATAATGTGGCTTCTTTACAAATCTTCTCGGTATCCGCGGCGATCAGTAAATCGTCCACGTACTGAATCAGGATAGCGCCACTAGGTAAAACAAGTGCATCAAGCTGCGCTTTCAGAGCCTGACTGTATATGGATGGACTCTCACAGTAGCCCTGGGGAGCGCGTTTGAAGCGGAAGCTTCGGCCTCCCAGACTAAAACCAAAAATATCTCTGCTCTCTTCTGCAATTGGGATACTAAAGAAAGCATTCTTTAAATCGATCACCGAAAACCATGCAGCAGAGGCTGGAATCATCGTTAACAAGGCAGTTATATCGGGGACAACCGGAAACTGTGGCACAACAATCTTATTAACCTCTCTAAGATCAATCACAAATCTGTAAACAGGTGGCTGTGAAGGGTCCGTTCTTTTTAAGACAGGTAAAATCGGACTATTGCAAACGTTGCCTCTTGTCTCTTCGATCACACCCTTATTGATCAAGTCGCTGACAATGTCTAACAATGCTTTCTGCCCTTCATTAGAGATCTTGTACTGGGGAATACGTGGTAGTCTGACATTAGCCTTTAAAGTCACCACATATGGCGGTATCTCCAAGAGGCCCACATCATTGGGACCAGTAGCCCAAAGGGCATCCGGAAGGGATGACAATTCAGGTGGCATTGTATTTTTAGACAAATACATTGGGGAAATTACTTTCTTGCCTAATGTAAGTTGTACTCCTGAAGGAGAACAATACAGTGTAGCGTGCAATCTTTTCAACAAATCTAATCCTAGCAAATTCTCACCACAACCTGTTGTCAGGATCAGGGGTGCTTTCAGCTCGCAAGGTCCAACAGAAAGTGACATGGGGCTAGAAATCGGGTTCCTAACCGGGGCGCCAGAAAAACCTACTGAAACATTTATATCGCCAGACAAAGGTGCGCCAGGGAGTTTTGAATGCATGATTGAACTCTTTGCAGCACCACTGTCTAGCAGAAAAGGCTCCGTTACATTTGCTGTAGTCACCTCAACATACGGTCCACTCTGATCCACTGGCACTGAAACAACTCCCTCTCTTTGTCTATGGCTGTCCTAGTAATCATTATTCTCTGCATCACCGTCCTCTGCATAATAATCATTATTATAATACTGTGCCGTATTACTAGTCGCGTTAGCTTGCTGATCAAAGCTATTGATGGTATTTTGAGGCGGCAGAGGACGCGCGTTCTGGGGAGCATTTCCACGCCCTCGGCCTCTAGGAGCTTGCTGACCACCCCTACCTCTTGCGCCATACGCATTACCGTTCCGCTGCATTAATTTAGGGCAACTGTATTTAAAATGACCTTCCTCTTTGCAGTATGAACATTGGTTGGGACCTACAGGGATACGTGGTTGATAATACCCGGTCATTTGCTGGTTGTTCTGAAACTGTTGGGGTTGGTGATAGACACCTTGGGGTTGTCTATAATTATTCTGACCTCCACGTGGCGGATAGGCCTGCTGTAAAAGGACCTTTGTCTTTAGTTCCTTCGTTTTCTTCTCTGTTCTATCTTTCTCATCTTTATCTCTATTTTCATAATACTGTGCAGTAGCCAGTATCTGTGCTGAAGAAGAAACAGCCCAAGAACTTTCTGAATCTTTAAACTTTTTACACAGGTCAGGAAGTAAATTCTGCACAAACTTATCCACAAACAGCCGTTGGCCACCCTCAGTACTCATATCTTGCCCACTGTGATCAATAAACGTTTCTTCAAACCTAGTAAAGAAGTCTGACACTGTCTCATCTTTCTTCTGCCTGCATGCAGATAACTTGTCCCAATTTACGCGCATCGCAGGCATTATTGTCTTCATATACGTGATGATTCTACCAGGCAATTCAGCTACTAAAGGTTCTGGTTTCGCACCACCAGTTTGTCTAGCATCAGCGGCAACAATGTTAGCCCATGTATCCCCTAGTTCTGCATTGTGATCTACATTACGAATTGATCCCCATAGAGGCTGTGGAACAACATTACCGAACAACATGTCTATGTCGGCCAGATTCATAATGCATGACCCTGCCGTCTGTGACAACTCTTTATAGTAACCTGCTGGGTTTTTACGGGGATCAGGCAAGGACTGCTTAAGCGCTAACACCTCAGAGCGCTTCCATGGAACATGCACCCAAACACATTGGAAATGCGCTGCCACAGCGGGGTTACCACCGGCAGCTGCAACCGCTTCCTTCCATACCGGGGGAACTTCTCTCATAGGGTATTGTCGCGCTTTTGCCCTTTTCCCCACAAGAACCTCTTGTTCAAACAATGACTGTTGGCAATCGTCATTCCTTAAGGACAATACAACCGCAACTGCTTTATCTACTTCGCGGTCCACAATTATACCAGTTCCAAAATCGAACCTCACTCTACACAACTCCTGCGGGTTCGGATTTTTACCACTATCCTCCAATTCTTCACAGAGAATTTCGCACATTTTCTCAAACACATATCTCTGTTTCGGGGCATCCCATTGATGGAAAATGTTGACAACTGATTCCACATCATACAGTGAAGGAAAAACGATCCATCTACGCGCCATGTGATCTATTACCTTTTTCTCATCGGGGTTAGGCAATTGGCTGCGCAACTGCTTACGCTGTAAACCAGGAGTTGCACCAGATGACCCAAAGAGAGGAGACATTAATGTGGTAACCACATTAGCTAAGCGCTGTCGCGCTGAAGGAGAAGCTGAGGCGAGAACAGGGGGAAAAACAGAGGGAAGAAAAGAGGATGTAGAGACAGGTACTGGAGTGGTGGAAGGAAGAGTGTTAGGGGAGGCAGTTACTGGATTAGGCAAAGTCGCAGGAAGTGCGGGGGCAGTGGGAAGCACAACTGGCGGCGCTTGAGAGGGCTGCGCTACAGGAATAGGAACTGGCTGCAAAGCAACTGGCGGTTGCGGCAAGGCTTGCAGTACATGCACTGGAGGCGGCATATTTACAAGCTGGGGAGGCGCCGTGGCAGTTTGAGCATACGGGGGTGGCGAACTCAACAAATGTGACATCAGGGGATCTTTCTCCTTTTCTTCGGACTCATTCTGCTTAGAATGTGGCAAAGCTGGGTAACATTTGTCAATCCCTAACTTACGCTGCCTGTGCAATTGCTCACTCATCTGCTCCTCTCCATTGTCTTTAAATTGTACAGCTGCTTGCATTACTGACATACCTCTCTCTCTCTTATTCTTTTTCGCTAACTTAATTTCCTTTTGTTTGGCTTCCTTACGCCATAAGCGGAAAGAGTCAAACATCGCCGGCCGGGCTTTCTTCTTAAACAATTTAATTTCCAAATTATCTAAAATATCGGTATCAAAACTACCATTTTGGGGCCATTTTAAAACACCATCTTTCCTGGTGTAGTGGATCCACACTTCGTTATATGCAATGGGGCCTACGCCATGTTTTACATAGAGCTCATAAGTCGGAGTTCCAACCGGAGGAACCGGACATGATTCCTCTAGCTGGAAATCTTTTCCACAACCCAAACAGAATATTCTACCAAATAGTCCAGAACCAGGCATCTTCGCTCACTAGTCTAGATCCAAACGTCAAAGGATTATCGATTACGATAGCCTCGTGAATACACGAGTCCTCTGGTTTTGGCGTTTGCAAACTCCAAAGTATCAAATTACCAAATCAAACGATCCCGAAGGATACCAAAAACAAATAGGAGACGCTCCACTTATACTTAACTGAATATTGCTGATCGATGGCGTCACCAGAAGACTCTCTCGATTGTTTCGCTCTCTCAAAACTCATCAAGGGTCCAAAACAGGTCGATTAATCAGGGCAGCAGTCCTTCGTAGCCGTCGGGACGCGGAGAACCTCGCAGAAAAGACTTTCGGACCACGTCGACATGCAGGGGTCGATGAAGTGGCGGCCTTCCTCCGGAATTTCCACACGAAGCTCCTCACGAACCTCTGGCTTGGACTGGTACCGCTGAAATCGTCCCGAGTTGGGCGCCAAACTGAAGTACTGGGTATTTTAGACCCAGTGGTGCAGGGGCACACACCCTATGACTTCTGGGTTCACCCTGTTCCGGACCTACAGAAACACAGAGTCTTCTGGGTGAAGTCAAAGATTCGTTTATTGGCTGCAGACCAATGACAGGTATCCTAGAAGTACAACAGCGTGTATGTTCTCAGGAGACTGCTGAAAATCATAGGAACGGACTTCATCTTAAATACAAAATATCATGCTCCAGGCACACATTCCTTGGTTTACGATATGGCCATATAAAGGTATACATTACAAACGAAAAAGCAGAGTCATGATGACCATCCCACATTCCAGTTCGGCCAGCCCACAATGATTTACACAGTAAGATTCAGATCCCACGTTTGATGTAAAGAGACCCCCCAATAAACATGAGCATCTCCTGTTTTGGGAAACAAGTCATAAAGCAGGAACAAGCAGGTGTGGAAGAGATTAGCCGGGGGACTGTGTAGAATGAAAGGGTTTTATGACGGGTCAAGCCCTGATGCTAATCACAGGTGGACGGAGGAAGGGGAGCTCGTGAGACCGGTTTGACCCGGGGCAGCAGAGCCAGCTGCCCAGGTCACAGAGAAGTCAGAGGGAAAGCCCATATACTGTGAGGCCCGTATTCACTCCATTATAGCCTATGTGAGGGCAATGACAAGATGGCCACTGCTTCCAAAATGGAACCTGCGTAGTGAAGCAGAATAACGTGTACACAGTGCATTCATAGCTAGAACGGTATATAAAGCACTCGTACATGCCGCATTTACCATTTGCGGTTCGCTAATACCAAGATAGACAGGGGTAGGGCCCTGTCCCCTACGCGGTCCCGAATATTAAAGTACGACAATGCTTGTTTATTTACCACAGTTTGTTGAAGTGCCTCACTACTAGGTTATGTGGCTCTTCAATCTGTTTGGCTGGAGGCCCTCTACAGCAGTGTTAATTTCCTGCTTTTTAAAATTTTTCCTGACAACCAAGTTTCTTCTTGTCAAAATGATCAGGTTGGCGATGGTAGGGGTCGGGAATGCTACTGAGAGGAAGCCCAACTGTCCCGCACTTCGCTCATCTCCCCGTCTCAGCTCATCCTATAGGTAGGGGAGTTGCATGCAGCACCCCGCATAATGTTAAAGGCAACAACATACGAGCCTAATAAAAAATGCTCTGCTATACATAAACAAATGTGCTCGTGCTGCATAACGTGTAAGGTAAGCAAAAATGTTAGGCGCAGAAAAAAGCATGCCCAGGCCTCTGTTCCGTGGGAGCAGTCGTTGCATTAAAACAATTGAGTTAGTGCGCTGGTTCAAGTAAAGAAAATGCTTAATTATAACTCAATCACCAATGACCACAATGGCCGAACTTTCAGCACGGTCAGCAGCGATGCTATTTAGTTAAGAGCCTGATGTTTGTAGTAGCTCTGTGACAGCCACTTTCACCGTCAGTAGGACATAAAAGCTTTTTTTAATATTTACTTTTATTGAGATGGCAGCCTGCGCAAATGGCCTCTGAACGTGAACTCTGCCATCCCTGCAGTCAGTCGTATATTGAGTGGAGTTTGGCTTGTGTCATGTCCAGACATTTCAGAGGAAGTTGCAGGCAGGTGACACACCAGCACAATCTTGCAAATCACAACACCGGGTGAGAGACCGACTTTGGGGTGGCCCTTGTCTCAGAAAAAAAAAAAATACCGGCATTTCTGGTAGAACCACAAAATAATACATAAATAATAGCTCTTCACTATTCATTATTAACATGGGAATTCAACCTCTACCATAACCATCAGTTATTAATAATTTAGATAGCTCTAAAATACTTTTCACTTATTTCCATTTTGTATGTGTCACTATTATCTTATATTTCAAAGGGGGGAATCTCAATACTAATGATCTTCACGTTTTTATTTTTACTTTACCTTTCTTGTTATAAAAATATCAGACAGATCGGTAACTGCTAGGCACGTGCCAACCCTAATGATTGCACCAGTTAACGTGCCTTCTCACTGATAAGAGTCCCCGCCCTGCTCCCTTAAACTGCCCATGTGCACCTGTGGTGCATCATACCATTTGGGGCATCTTCAAACACTTCGAGCTTTTGAGCTCTCACAGGTCGCAAGCTGTCATGTATAGACTTTTACACGTGGTAAGAGCCAAACAACAAGCCTCACAATACAGAATATATTTCCTGGCTCGCTACAGGTGTTGCTTATATATGATATGTTGACCCACCCCCGTCAAACAGCTATTAAATGTCATTCCCTTCTATATTACTCTGCTCTGATCTAGCAAGCATAGGTGTCCACCATTTCCAAATAAATATCGAATATGAGGCTTAGATTTACTTCAGCCTAATTCAGACTAGTTTCCAATAACTTTTTGCCATACCCCCATGCCAAATAACTGCTGAATCCAGCATCCATGTCAGCATAACGTATACTTGTAAAGCATATGTTCACCCTGAAGGGTATCATAGCAATGACAAATGATAACTTGTAGTTTACACCGCTTTTTAAGTTTTATAAAGCATTCTTTAATTTGAGGTTGGTAATGCTGTCATGGCCCATGGGACAGGAGGCCACTCATGTGTGAAGTGTGTTTCATCAACACAGGGTCACTAACCCAAACCAGGAGGTGCTCCATAATTGTCTAGATTGATTGTGCAGGGTCTCAACTCCCTCTAGTGAGTGATTGTTGGTGAATAGCGTTTTTATAACTAATTGCCATGCTCTATGGAGAGCAAACAATCAATTTGTGCAATGACGAGGGTTGATGGGTCCCGGGTAAAGCACCCTAATAGCATTACTTGTTGTATTCAGGATATTGGCATGAAGCTGTTTCTTTACTTTTGTTACAATCGGGGCATCCGCACTTTAGCTTTAAACATCTTAAGCTAAACTGCGGGTGCCGCAATTGCTTCCAAAGTAAAGAAAGAGAAAAACATTTTTTTGTCTATTGCTTTACTTTTGAAGCACTGGCATTACTGAATGTTTGATGCATTTTTATTAGCAACGCCAATAGCTCAAACTTTCACTAATGCGAGACCATTGCATTGCAAATGCTTGTTTTATTCTTCTAGTGCTGTTCTTTCTGCATTACTCAGATTTTGAAATGTATGTATGGAATTGGTGTCCAGTTTTTCAATTTCAGTATGGGCTGCTTTTTCAAAAGTTGTTATTTCTATAGGGGTTGTGTGAGTCTGGGGACAGAATTTTGACTTTTTTGGTAGTCCTTTCCCTCTTGTGTCACTTGGCTGTTCTTGTTCTCCAAAGTGTGCTTTTAGTCGTAATTTACAAATAAATGCAGCGAGTTCACAATGTAACTGAAACTTGTCAAATCTGGGTGTTGGCATGAATCTTCAGCCTTTATTAAGGACCATTAATTGAATGGGTGTTCAATTCTTATTTGTCAAATTTGTAACTAGTTTGTCATTGTAACAGGCCCCAGCTGTGGGTGTGTCATGCTGCGTGTTTGTACCCGTGAGTCCTCTGTTTCCCACTGTACCCTGGAATCTTTTCTTCTCCTGCCTCTGCGGCCTTGTCCTCTGCCTAAAAAAGGAGGGCACAGGTTTGTGACATGTGTAGGCATTTTTGGGTTAAATAGGGGACCCCAAGGCATGAATTGATGAGCTTGGGGTTGAAAAGGTGGTTGGAGGATGTGGGGAACTGGTGGGTAGCTGTTCTGCTGTCATGATCTACCCCATGGTCTTCGTCTATTTCTTTGTTTATTCCCACGTGTTTGATCTCTGTCACCTCCTCATGAATCAGAATCTGAGGAACCATCTTCTGATGATTTTGACTCCGTGTAATCCGAGTTACCCTCTTTTGGTATGGTATAATCTGGTCTAGAGTGTGGATACACCTTACTAAAGGCACAATTTTTGACATCTTTCTGTAACTTTTTGACTTTGGACTGGGTTAAGTAGTTTTTGTATTCATTAGTTTCTTTATTTATTTCTTCAAAAGTCTTAAAGTTGGTGACTGTTGCTCTCCTTTCACCTTCTGTTGTTTGTATCACCACCAGAATCTTGTCTGACAGCCTTTGTGCTATCTTTATTATTAGGACAAGCCAGTCTCTTGTGCAATAACAAGCAATCCGGGCCCATTCGTTTTGCAAGATTGCATCTTCTAAAAAGATTCTGGGTGTGCTATTAACCAATAGTCCCCTAGGAGCAGCGTTTGCTTTGAGCTACTCATTCATAATCACTTCATGTAGTATGACTCTAATCCTATTTCTTTTTTTCTCAGTCAGGGTTTTCCAGTCTGAGTTTGAGCAAACGTTTGTGGCACATTTATGACTGATAGTAATGAAGGTCCTGCCAATATTTGATTTATTTATTTATTTGTTTATTTGTGGGTTTGTATAGCGCTAGAATCGACTCCAGCTGGAGTATCTCTGCGCTTTACATCGTCATCCGTGAAGAATAAACCAAATTGTTCTGCAATAGTTGTTGAAGAGTCTTATATCTCTTTCAATGTACCTTTACTTATTTGAACCAATAAGAAGGTGTTTGTGTAGTTTAGCTAAACTTTTTCAAAACCAATTGTCTGAACTTGTTGGTCAGAAAATGTTCACACTCGGGTCCTAGTAGTTTCCTGAGTTTCTGGGATTGTAGATCCCTTTACTCCTACAGCTGTGCACTGCTGTATATAGAACAACAATTAGGAGGAGTGAACAGTATGTATAAGGTTTTACCCTCAGCTTCCTTTTCATATACAATACTTGAGGAGGGTTACCTTATTTTGTTGGATCCTATTACTATCCACAAGACTGAATGTTGCGTTGCCACTGTCTCACTCAGGTGTAGGATTGTTCACCCAGGTAAATCGGTGAAAACCACTGTGCCCTTGGGGATATATTTTAGGGTCCTCACACACAGGTACCTCCTGTGGCTTGCTTCATCATCGGACCCTCGTCCCGCCCATCTAGTGAAGGGGGACGGGCTCAACACGTTTGTAAGTGGAGTTTGTTGGCTATGTGTTTTAGAGATTGTGAGAAGAATTTAAAATTACTTGCCGGATCCTACTACTTTTTAGGTCTCGCCTGACCCAGCGCATGCGCTGGTCTGGCGAGACTTATTGAGAGGGCTCCAAAAAGTGCTACCAGGCCAGCCTAGAGCTACAGTGCATGTGCGCGGGCGCGCGTGCCGCGCTTTACCTCGATTACTTTCACTTTCACCGCTTTGATGTTTGATCGTTATCGCGATCACTTTCGCGGCCGCTTTGCATAGCCAATAGGTCTCGCTTTTGGGACCTTATAAGTATTTAGTTATGCAACTGTTGCATGGCTAAACACTTATAAGGTCCCAAAGGCGAGACCTATTGGCTATGCCAATGCTTGTTTAATGGTTGGTCCATTGGGACGGTTAAAAACAGTGCAATGTCATAGGGGAGGAGTGACCCTATATATCTGAGGTTGACATGTTACAGCTGTTAGAATCGCCCGTGGGGGTCGGCTGGCTTTCATCAGCACCTTATTTTTGCACTAATCCCTATAAGTGTAACTGACCTTTATCAATGTGTATATTCATCTTTAAAAAAACATTTTTAAGAAAGGCATGCACACAAATCATACAGACCAGTATTTTGGACTTTTTGCTTTTTGCATTGGTCTGAGATGGGGGAGAAAGAATCAATAGCATTATGCAGGAATGAAATATCTATTCTTTATGCGCTGTACGTATTTTCTCCCATGCACACTCGTGTTAAAAACCTCTTATAGTCTATATTACAGGTTGAAATAAGTGCCAGGCATTTATAATAAAATCAAGTGATATTACACACTATGCATGTGATTTCAAAAGTGTACATAATCTACACCTACTTGGCCTATTTAGTTAATAAGGCTTCATAGGGTTTATCTGGGGTTAATCCTTAGAGTCACACTCTGTTGGAACAAATGGGGGAATAAACTCAAGCAAAGCATGTATATTAGGCGCTCTGAAAGAGTATTTTTGAACAGAAGGTGCATCAGGGTATCTCCTGCTTTTGTATTGCATAATTCGTCAAAGGACAGCGCCGGCGTCTTTACCTATTCGGCTCCCTGCACACTCTATCAAGGGACGGAAGCCGGCTGTCACCGGTTTTATCCTCTTTCTTGTCATGTGACCATCACATGATCGGGAGGTCTGTGAAAGAACTACAAATGTCTTGCCAATTGCAGCTCTAGGGTTTTTCTTCCTCGGTGGGATGTGAATCGGTATCATATTGGTCTTTGTCATGTAGATTAATAGCCAGCATTTTAGGCTCGGATTCATAGTAGTTATTACATCATAAACTACAGGTTTTTGTTTCTTGAACAGAAAATTACTTCCTTTTCTTTGTCATGTGACTGTCACGTGATCTGCTTATGAACTACAGAACTATGACATTTGTGGTAATTGTAGTTCTTTCAAGGATGTGGTGTAAATCCATTCTATTGAATACTGTGCCCCTGTTGGTACCTGGCTCATGTCGTTTTACACATAAGAACCATCCGGGGTGTTGTCATGCGTGATCTATTGTATATCTTTTTTTATTTTCATTGATACTCAATTTTATTGGCTTTGCAATAAACAAAGAACAATACAGCACAGATAGATCTTTGGAGCTGACTCAGTGAAATAATTATCAGCGTGTTCTTGCGCGTTCGTGCCTATCGCCTCAACAGTGAGCATGCTATCATATATCTTCAGAGCCTGAGAGGAAATATGGGATGCACACATCACAGTTGATTCAACCATTTGCCCCAAATCCTTGAGTGCTTAGCTGGGCAGCCTCTGGCTTCATAGAGTGACCTCTCTTGGACTGCACACCAGTCCACTCCCTTACACCATTTGCTATGGTCAGGGGATTAGATTGTCGCCATGCCGCCGTATTATCCCGCTTTGCCACCATGATGATTGTGCCGAGGAAAAGCTTGTCCGACCTGGACCCATCCAAACCCTCCATGATGCCCAGCACGAGATTCAGGAGGTTATGTGCCACCTCCCATCCCAGGGACCCTGTGAGTGTGAATTCTATGGCGTCCTAGTAGGGACTGATGCGGGGACAGGACCAGACCACGTGGTAGAAGTAAGCAGGTTCCTGGCTGCATCGCAGACAAGCCAATGAGGGTTGCAGGCCAGCGCTGTGGAGTCGCACGGGAGTTAAATAGGCATGGTGAAGGTAGTGTAGCTGAATTATGCAAAGTTTGGCGGACGTGGAAATGGTCTTGGGGGCCATTAGGGCGTTGTGCCAGTCCTCGTCTTCCAAGGGACACAGCCACCCCTCCCACCGGTGTCTGAGTGAGTCAAGTGATGTCGGGCTATTGTTAGTTAAGGAATGGTATATGCACGAGACCCCACCCCTGCCTAAGTTGTCCATCATAACTTGTGCCTCCAGTGGGCTGAACTCCAGAATGGTCGTTCCCGTGGTTAGGTGTGTAGTGAGAGCATGTCGTAATTGTAAGTATCTATAGAACTGTGAGTGTTGGAGGGTGTAGCTACACTGTAGGTCTTGAAATGATCTAATGTGGTCCCCTGTCCATATGTCCCCAAGTAGGGATATTCAAATGAGGTCCCAGCCCCTGAACCCCTCTAGGGCGCTCACTTCCTTCAACCATTCTCCTTGCCAAAGGGGTGTGTGTTGAGTTAGCTTCGCTTCCCTCAGGGTATGTTGCAGGGGTGCACGCCAGGCCAGCAGGACTGTACATGTTACCGGAGGTAAGGCTCTGGGCACCGGACCTCCATACATCACAGTCTGGATTTGCGGAAGCCCCAATTCTCTCAGTTCGACCCTGTAGGCCGGGTCGGACCAGCCTCCGGTGAACCAGTCGTGCAAGACTAGAAATCGGGTGGCTAGGTAGTAGAGGTAGAGATCCGTCATCCCCAAGCCCCCATCAAAAGGCAGGATACAGCAGTGGGCCAGAGCTATACGGGGTCTCTTACCTCCCCGCAGGAACGCTTGGCCATACCGTCTATCTCCCTGAACCAGGTACGTGGGAGGTGAAATTGGGTATTTTTAATTATGTATAAGAAGCGGGGAAGGATCATTATTTTAAAAAGGAACACCCTACCCAGCGGGTTGAGTGGCAGTGTCTGCCAGCTCTGGAGGTCCTCTCTAGCTTTTTTGAGTAGCGGAGTGATGTTTATTGCCCTTTCCAGATACGGGAGTAGAGCGACCCAAATCCCAAAGTTTTATACAAACAAGACAAGAAGGCAGTGGCGGCATCAACAGCAGCACATCAATCCTATAGAAAACCAGAGTGTATATTTTAACAAATAACAAATTCCCAGTATTGGTGTCTCTCAAGGTCACAAAAACATCCCACTATCAAAGATGTCACTACACGGTAATTCGTCTGAACTTCCGTGTTCTTAATTCAGAAAAACACTGTGCCTCAGCACTCCTAATGTCCTTATTTTAGTCTTAGCCAGTAAGCAATAATCCTCAAAATAACCATAAAGCTTCACACAAAAAGATATGTCAATCTTAATAAATTATTACAAGAATGTTTTGGGATAATTACAAGAAAGTTTTAATTATCCAACGTCAATGCTCCACTTAGCAATCAGAAATCATATTTCAATGATTATGTATGTCAGTCCAGCATAGTAACACAAATAATATTTGAACAGATAGAAATTGTGTTCCTGACGTTTCCTCGGTGTCAAAGGATGATGGCAGCCGACACGTGTTTTGTTACTTACTGTAACTTCTTCAAGGCTGCAAACAATTTCAAAATATACATAAGTGTCACAGTCAATATAAATTAAGCCTCCTTTGTTGCCCCAACGACAAGAAAGTTATATCGTGCAAAGTAAAAAAGACGAGGAAAAACGTAAAGCATTAAAAGACTACAAAACACCAGTGTGCACAAGAAAAGGAAGGCCAAAAAATATAAAAACATAAGAAAAGTAAAGGGAAGAGACCAATGAAATCAGTGAAACCAATCACATGCCTTAGTGTCGCTCATAGTGACAAACCTAATATGTGAGTATAGATGAAAACCATCTGGCAAAGCAATTTCCAAGAAATTCATACACCCATTCTGTGAAGACTTCCATATTTAGAAAACTCCAAAATTGAATATAAATGTCTACCTTCAGTTATGAAGCTCTCCCGCTATTCTACGTAAGGAACAGCATACCATATTTCTAATGAAGGAGTTCAAGGAATCCTATAAACAAGGATAAAATCAAAAGTAATAAATAGCCACACTACGACCTTTCAACTGAGATATTTCAATTCCTTATTCAAAAAGTAATAACCACCTCATTTAAAAAGCATCGGGATTTCAAGAAGTCATTTGACAGATCCACGTGAGAATCAAATTGTTCCCAAAAGGGTTCCTGGAAAGGTATGTCCAGGTCCCAGATCCAAAATTCAGTCTATATAAACGAGCCGCCGACATTGTATTAAAGGAAACATTTTTTTTTTTAAATTACTGCTTACATTATGAAGAGTGGAAATCATAAGTTACATGATCCTCACTAATGCGTATTTTTGTGAGATACCTCTTATAAAAGTAGTTGTCACGCCTAACGCGGGAAAGACTTGTCTATGTTCAGACAACAAACTTATTTAGACAGCACCTTAAATCCTCAAAACAAAAAATAAGTAATATTATTATGTGTGGCAATATTGTTAAAACAGACTAAAAGGGTCAGATTCTTGATTTTATTTCTGAACCCAACATAAGTTCAAACTATCACAGTATGGGTTATTTATGCATGTTAATAATGCTCTTTATCCGAAATCTTTTCTATGTTGAATGTCCATAGACGTTATTCAGCCACTAAGCTACCTTTTCCGCAATTCCATTAATGGCATGGTGAGCAAAAGAACAATGGATTTAACCCAGATCTCTTGACTGGGGGTGAATGTATGATTTATTCAGCTTTCCATCCATCATTTGTTTGCGTACCATTTTTCACCCTAAGTGGGATGGGTATGCCCAGACGTGGGTCCCTTGCTTACTGTGCAACTGGATTCAAGCTAGCCTGGCTGATGAAAGATAATACCCAGAAACTGGTCCCAGGATGCTTGTTTCCGGTCTAGGGAGGACCTGGCTTGGCAGTTCGGTCTGGCCTGTTCCCATGAGGCACAGGGTCAAGACTGATTTGCATATGGCTGGGTCTAAACTGGGGTAGCATGTTGAGCAAAAGAACAATGGATTTAACCCAGATCTCTTGACTGGGGGTGAATGTATGATTTATTCAGCATTACGTCCATCATTTGTTTGCGTAGCACTTTTCACCCTAAGTGGGATGGGTATGCACAGATGTGGGTGCCTTGCTCACTGTGCAACTGGATTCAAGCTAGCCTGGCTGATGAAGAGTAATACCCAGAAACAGGTCCCAGGACGCTTGTTTCCGGTCCAGGGAGGACCTGGCTTGGCAGTTCGGTCTGGCCTGTTCCCATGAGGCACAGGGTCAAGACTGATTTGCATATGGCTGGGTCTAAACTGGGGTAGCATGTTGAGCAAAAGAACAATGGATTTAACCCAGATCTCTTGACTGGGGGTGAATGTATGATTTATTCAGCATTACGTCCATCATTTGTTTGCGTAGCACTTTTCACCCTAAGTGGGATGGGTATGCCCAGATGTGGGTGCCTTGCTCACTGTGCAACTGGATTCAAGCTAGCCTGGCTGATGAAGAGTAATACCCAGAAACAGGTCCCAGGACGCTTGTTTCCGGTCCACGGAGGACCTGGCTTGGCAATTCGGTCTGGACTGTTCCCATGAGGCACAGGGTCAAGACTGATTTGCATATGGCTGGGCTTAAACTTGGGTGGCATGGTGAGCAAAAGAACAATGGATTTAACCCAGATCTCTTGACTGGAGGTGAATGTATGATTTATTCAGCATTCCGTCTATCATGTGTTTGCGTAGCACTTTTCACCCTAAGTGGTATCGGTATGCCCAGACGTGGGTCCCTTGCTCCCTGTGCCACTGGATTCAAGCTAGCCTGGCTGATGATGGGTAATACCCAGAAACCGGTCCCAGGATGCTTGTTTCCGGTCCAGGGAGGACCTGGCTTGGCAGTTCGGTCTGGATTGTTCCCATGATGCACAGGGTCAAGACTGATTTGCATATGGCTGGGTCTAAACTGGGGTGGCATAGTGAGCAAAGAACAATGGATTTAACCCAGATCTCTTGACTGGGGTGAATGTATGATTTATTCAGCATTCCGTCCATCATTTTTTTGCGTAGCACTTTTCACCTTAAGTGGGATTGGTATGCCCAGACGTGGGTCCCTTGCTCACTGTGTCACTGGATTCAAGCTAGCCTGGGTGATGAAGGGTAATACCCAGAAACCGGTCCCAGGATGCTTGTTTCCGGTCCAGGGAGGACTTGGCTTGGCAGTTCAATCTGGACTGTTCCCATGAGGCACAGGGTCAAGACTGAGTTGCATATGGCTGTGTCTAAACTGGGGTGGCATAGTGAGCAAACGAATGATTGATTTAACACAGATCTCTTGACTGGGGATGAATGTATGATTTATTCAGCATTCCGTCCATCATTTGTTTGCGTACCACTTTTCACCCTAAGTGGGATGGGTATGCCCAGACGTGGGTCCCTTGCTCACTGTGCCACTGGATTCCCGCTAGCCTGGCTGATGAAGAGTAATACCCAGAACCCGGTCCCGGGATGCTTGTTTCCAGTCCAGGGAGGACCTGGCTTGTCTGTTCGGTCTGGACTGTTCCGATGAGGCACAGGGTCAAGACTGAGTTGCATATGGCTGTGTCTAAACTGAGTTGGCATGGTGAGCAAAAGAACGATTGATTTAACCCAGATCTCTTGACTGGAGGTGAATGTATGATTTATTCAGCATTCCCTCCATCATGTGTCTGCGTAGCACTTTTCACCCTAAGTGGGATGCGTATGCCCAGACGTGGGTCCCTTGCTCCCTGTGCCACTGGATTCAAGCTAGCCTGGCTGATGCAGGGTAATACCCAGAACCCGGTCCCAGAATGCTTGTTTCCAGTCCAGGGAGGACCTGGCTTGGCAGTTCGGTCTGGATTGTTCCCATGATGCACAGGGTCAAAACTGATTTGCATATGGCTGGGTCTAAACTGGGGTGGCATGGTGAGCAAAAGAACAATGGATTTAACCCAGATCTCTTGTCTGGGGTGAATGTATGATTTATTCAGCATTCCGTCCATCATTTGTTTGCGTAGCACTTTTCACCTTTAGTGGGATTGGTATGCCCAGACGTGGGTCCCTTGCTCGCTGTGCCACTGGATTCAAGCTAGCCTGGCTGATGAAGGGTAATACCCAGAAACCGGTCCCAGGATGCTTGTTTACGGTCCAGGGAGGACCTGGCTTGGCAGTTCAATCTGGACTGTTCCCATGAGGCACAGGGTCAAGACTGAGTTGCATATGGCTGGGTCTAAACTGGGGTGGCATAGTGAGCAAAAGAACGATTGATTTAACCCAGATCTCTTGACTGGGGATGAATGTATGATTTATTCAGCATTCCGTCATCATTTGTTTGCGTAGCACTTTTCACCCTAAGTGGGATGGGTATGCCCAGACGTGGGTCCCTTGCTCACTGTGCCATTAGATTCAAGCTAACCTGGCCGATGAAGGGTAATACCAAGAACCCGGTCCCAGGATGCTTGTTTCCAGTCCAGGGAGGACCTGGCTTGGCTGTTCGGTCTGGACTGTTCCCATGAGGCACAGGGTCAAGACTGATTTGCATATGGCTGGGTCTAAACTGGGGTGGCATGGTGCGCAAAAGAACGCTGGATTTAACCCAGATCTCTTGACTGGGGTTGAATGTATGATTTATTCAGCATTCCGTCCATCATTTGTTTGCGTAGCACTCTGCCTCGAGAAGGGCTAGTCGGCTGTCCTAGGATCGCCATTGTGTCTTAAGCAAGCTCTTGGCGTGGCCCCAGATAGTGGCCTTCCTGGCCTCCCACAGGTTTCCCAGAGAAGGGACTGAGTCTTGGTTGGAGCGGAAATATTGTCTGAGTTCCTCTCCAACCGCCTTGTTAAAGTCCTTGTTTTGGAGGCCCCAGGCATTCAGCCTCCAGATGGGACGACGCGAACCAGGGGAATTCCCCAAGTACAGGAAGAGAGGAGAATGGTCTGAGATACCGCGGGGCAGGATGTCAACCTCAGACACTCTTTGGCAGTCGGGGGCTGGCAGGAAGCAGCATGTCTATACGTGCATGGGAGTGGTGTGCCGCTGATGTGTGAGTGTACTGGGATCTTCAAGGGATCTAAATTTTCCAAATGTCGCAGAGACCCATGGAAGTTGCCCACTCCGTCAGTCGCCTTGCCTGGGAGCCCCTACCAGGGGAGGGCGTGCCTGTGATGTCGAGTGCGGTGGCCATTACAGCATTGAAGTCGCCCCCTATGATTGTCTCTCCAAGTTGAAGGGCGGAAATAACCTCTGCGACCTGCCTGAAGGATGAGAGAAGTGTGGTGGGTGGAATGTATATGGACTTTAAATTTAAGGTATCCTCCTCCAGCGTCCCTGATAGGGCTACAAATTGGCCTTGGGAATAATTTGTGACCCGGTTGAGCACAAAGGGGAGGTGGCGCTTCAGGAGGATTGCCACCCCCCCCTCGAGCATTGTTCAAACCCGGAGTACCAAACCCTGTCAAACCCGTGTCTCGCAAGGAAGGGACAATGGTTTCCCATCAAGTGGGTTTCTTGGAGCATGATTACATCTGGGTTGTACCTTTGGGCGTATCTCAGGACTGCTGTAAGCTTGATTTTATCAAGCATACCATTAACTTTCCAGGATAAGATTCTGATGGGGCTGCTCCTATGTAGCCTCTGTGTCATGGCATATGCATAGGGTCAGGGTGTGGTTGGGATCTGAGCCCCCGGGATTGCCTGGTCCAGCCTGCGGGCAACTGCAGCATGGACTTTCAAGTACTAGTGCGTGGGATTGGCGTACACGTGTGCTGATGTATGAATGGTGTGCTGTGAACATACAACGTAACAACTTATAACATAGGACAATGGTCCCAACACCCCTCCCTCCTCCCTCACCCTATACTTTGGGAACTGAAGCATCTGTCGCCCTATAGAGATCAGTTCAACAATAAAGCGCTAAACGAAAACGTTTAGCTAGGAGATTGCGTGGTGGACCTCTCTCATAGTTTGGATGTGTTGTGACATGGTAGGACTGCAGTCCAGCGCACCAGACGGACCCCGAACATCATTCCATTGTTATGGAGCGGACAGTGCTGAGTTAGATCACGGACAGATCCGTGTCAATGGAACCATTACTCAAGGCACTGGAAGGGCTCTTCTCTCCGGTCAGGTCATCCAGGGGGTCAGGCTGCTGATGTTGGGTCCTGGAGGCGGGCGGGCCGGATTAGTTTTCGAGTCCACAGGCTGCCAATGTGGGTGAGCCTGATGTGGCTCTTCGTCTGCTGCGGCCTCTGCGTGATTGTGTGCGCTCTCAGCGTTCTTTGGGGGATGCCGGCAGGTCTGCTTCAGTCCGCAACTTCGAGGGTGGTGATGTGGATCGGGATCCGAGGGGACGTTCCTCCAGGTCAAGGCCAATTCTGGGGACTCAAAGAAAAGGTATTTTCCCTGCATTACAACTCGGAGGCGGGCTGGGAACAACAGTGTATTTTGGAGGCCAAGCGCACGCAATTTCTGCCTGACGTCCATGTACGAGCGCCGCTGAGTCGGGACCTCCTTGGTGTGTCCGGAAAGATCATAACAGTGGAGTTTTGAAAGAGGAGTTTGGTTTGGGTTCTTGCCTCCCGCAAGATGGCATCTCTGTTTTTAAAGTTCAAGATCCTCGCAATGATGGGACGGAGTGGTGCACCGGGGGTAGGCTTGGGCGCCAGGGAGCGGTGGGCCCGTTCCACCGCAAACCATGTTCAGAGATTGTCCTTTGACATTCAGGATTCCAACCATTTTTCCAGGAAGGATGACATCTGGCCATGCTCTGTCCCCTCGGGAAACCCCACCAGGCGGAGATTATTGCACCGTGATCGGTTTTTGGCGTCCTCAGCCCACCTATGTAATTCCTTGGTCTGAGTACGGAGGCTAGTTACCTGTTCCTTCAGCTGGCACACGTCGCCTTCTACCGAGGAGATACGGGATTCAGCATCGGAGATGCGGGCCATTGCTTTGCTGAGATTCTGCCAGATGAGGGCCATGTCTACCCTCACTTCTCTGATTTTATTCTCCACTGAGGCCTTGCGACGCACTGATGGCCTGCAGGATCGTAGTGAGGTCCCTGCTAGGATGAGCCGGCCCATCTTAGGCCACCTCTGTGGGACCGGAGTCGCTGGTGGTGAACAGGAAATCTTAGTCTGTGTTTGCGTCGCAGGTAGTTTTTGGCCCGCGATCCTTCCCCATGGTGCTGGGGTAGGAGGCGGCTGGCTCCAACGCCGGCACTGGGCCTTGCAAATAGATCGGGTGTAGAGCGATAGGTCAGGCGTTGCCGCCCCCTCCGCTCGAAAATGGTGCAACAGGAGGCTGGCGTCTAGGCCATCAATTGGGCAGACACCATGGCCTCTCTTCGTCGGCACGTCAAGGCTTCGCGTTAGGTGACCCTATGTGTAACGGGGTGGGAGCCTGTACAGGCACCTCTGTCTCATGGTGTATGGATCAGGGGGGAGGGGCACTGGATTCCAGGTCCAGCGCGAGGCGCAGCACATATTCTAGGATTATGACTCAGGGAAATGGTGCCTTGGGATGTAAAGGCCTAGGGTTGTTAGAGTCAAGGTGGTCCAGAATCCAGTGGTCATGCCGCCCACCCAGCCGGCGCAGCCATCGACGGTGGGGCCCACTGCAAGGGGAGGGTGGGTCTGTGTATGCTGCCCTGCTCAACGGATCCTAGGCAAAGCTCGGGCGGGGGCCAGAGGTAGAGCAAAGGCACTGATAGCTCGAATCCTCGGCGTCCCCCCCAGGGAGAGTTCCAAACAGGGGCTTCAGCTCACCTTAGAAGCACCTCTGAGAATAGAGGCCTCTGCAGATCCCGGCACTCCTTTTGCCCCGGGCGATGGAGGCTCACACCACAGGCCAACAGGTCCGCAATGTCTGGAGGGGCTGGAGAGACCAGGCCCCTCGCGGCGTGCGATCGCGGTTGCTGCAAGGAGCAGGGAGCAGAGAGGGGGATCCAAGCAGGGTCCGCAGCCTGTAGACCACAGCTCGCCGCCCGATGGCCGTTACAGCGGGAGACCTCCATCGGGGCCCCTCCGGAGAGGGGGAGGGGGGAAGTCTCTTTGCGCCTGGTCAGCTTCACCAGTAAGCACCCAGGCCTACAGTAGGGCTCCGGCGCCGGGTCTGGTGCACCAGACGCCTTATTGATGACGCCGCCACCTGGCAGCTATGGGTTATAGCGAGGATGAGGCTAGCGGTTGTGGCCGCAGCGTTACGCCAGCCGGTGTCAGTCGGGCCCCGTCACAGGATCCACGCACAGTTCCAGACGTGGAAGCTCCGTGAGTGTCCAGAAAGGGCCTTTGGGAGCCGCAGCAGGTAGCCCTGTGTGCGAAGGGTTCACCAAACCATTCAAGTTGCCTCCGAGACGGCAGTCAGCCCGCCATTGTATAGGGCCTCACCACCAGGCGTCGATCAGGGCTGCCTCAGGCCCTGCTGCAGAAGCTCCTAGACACCGGAGCACGCCACCAGAGTGGTGAGCGGCTCTCCTTTAGCTAGGATGCCGATATGTGACCGATGGATTGGATTGGATAACTGGAAACTGCCTATAACTCAACGCCGAGAAGACAGAAGTCCTCGTCCTTGGAAACAACATGTCAGCATGGGACAACCCCTGGTGGCCCACAGCCCTTGGTAGACCCCCAACCCCTGCAGACCACGCCAAAATCCTCGGCATCATACTTGATTCATCACTCATCATGAACTGATAGGTCAACGCTGTCACCTCCAGCTGCTTCAACACCCTCTGCATCCTCCGCAAGACCTTCAAATGGATCCCCCCGAGTCAAGGAAGACAGTCACCCACACACTCATCACCAGCAGACTGGACTATGGCAACGCACTCTACGCCGGCATCAATAAGATCCTACTCCGCAAACTCCAAACAATACAGAACACTGCAGCCAGACTCTTCCTCGGCATCCACCGGCACGAACACATCAGCCAACACCTGCGGATATTTCACTGGCTCCCCCTGGAGAAGAGAGATACCTCAAAGTCCTCAGTCACACCTACAAATGCCTCCACAACAACAGACCCAAATATCTCAATGACAGCATAAACTTCCACGTACCCAAAAGATTGTCCAACCTCACACTGGCTGAAATCCCTCGCATCCACAGAGTCAGAGCAGGCGGAAGATCGTTCTCTCACAACGCAGCCAAAACCTGGAATGAGCTACCGGCAGACATCAGATGCGCCCCCTCCCTGAACACCTTCAGGAAAACCCTCAAGACCTGGGTCTTCGGCTGAACGGAGCTGCACACCCCACCCCCTGAGCGCCTTGAGACCCTCGTGGGTAAGTACCGCGCTTATAATTTCCTGATTGATTGATTGATTGATTGATTGATAACTTGGAGCGGATGACGGAGGGGTCTGGAGCACTCCTAGAGTGCGACCGCCATCTTGACGCTCCAAGCCATGCCGCTTCTATTGTATATCTTATTAGATGTTTACCCACAGTATTACATCATTCAGTCCTTTATGTTGTGTGGATAATTTATAAATCTACCGCTGTTCTTTTTCAAAAAGAACTCTCTCTATGTCTCTTGATTCTGCTTGTATTTGTTCTAGAACTATCCACCTGAGTTCTTGTGTTGTATGACCTTTTGTAAGGTAACGTTCTGCCATTTTTGTTGTTGCCCTTCTGCAACGTACATTGCATCGATGTTCTCCTATCCTGACGCTCACTTTTCTTGTTGTCATGCCTATATAACGCAAATTACAGGGCATGTTATTATATAGATGACTTGGTTTGAGTTACAGTTTGTTTGCGGAACTACCACTTTGTACGTAGTCCCAGATCTATTTCCTTAGTAGATGTCATTACATTACACTACATTGTCCATAGGGTCAATGACCTCTATTTCAGGGAACCCAAAAGCGTGTGATAGATGTGATAGATGTGGACGCCACAATTCCCTAAGGGAGGCGCCTTGGTTAGCGAGTGTAAGCAAGATCTTTTCCATGCCTAGAACACGCCATAACCTTTGGAGCCATCTGGTGGGGTGGGAGTCTGTGAAGTGCCCTAGTGTGAGAGAATATTCTGTAAGGCTGCCCCCAGCGCCAGACCAATCTGCTTCCCCGCCTGGACTTTAGGGGATACATTAAGAGATCAGGCAAACCTAGGATTGTGTATGCGGGGAATTGTGGCAATTGTGTTTGGAAGTGTAAATGTATATCGTCAAGCACTTGAGGCCAATAGAGGTGCAGCAGATGGGCAATCCTACAGTATGTGGACTAAAGTCCCCATATCCCCACCAGCAGTGCTCACTCAGTGCCGGGTTGACCTTATGCAGGTGCACTGGGGTGTAATACCAGTATGTAACCACTTTGGCAAGTGTTTCAGTGAGTGCAACATTGGTATCTGTGTGCCTGGCTCTATAATAAATCTCTTCCCACTGGCCTCCCCAGGTCTCGTTCCCATCTGACCTGAATAGCGTTATGCATACGTTTGTTACGTTGGTTCAGGAATACACAAATCTCGGAAATGAGCTTTTTGTCAGATGTTTTGGCTATCAACCATTCCTCGTATTGGTAGAGGTATCGTTATGAATTAGACCCTTTGTGGGGATGTAATATCCAGTGTCAGAGTTGCATATAAAGAAGGCGTTCAGTCTCGGGGAGTCCATAATCCGCATGCACTTAGGTAAAAGGGTCACTCCCTCCTCTTCGAACATGTGGCCCATAGAGTGGCATTCTGATTGCCGCCATCTCGTTAATGTCACAGGTCCAACACCCAATCGAAGTCCGAGTTATCCAACATTGGAGTCCTGGGTGGGGGAAAAGACGTTAATCCACACCGGACATTGGTCTGGTCCCACGCCATCATCATTCGTGCAACCGGGAACAGATATAGGTTCCACGATCTGTGCAATTACTTTAGGAAGGGAACCTTCCAGAGGGACATGCCTGCCGACACTCTGTCTTGGAATAGCCAGTGTTTCTCAGACTCAACCAGATTTCACTTTACTTAGTAGTACAGTTGGGCTGCTTGAAAGTATAATTGAAGGTCCGAGATGCCCAAGCCCCTGTCCCTAGGGGAAGAAAGCCCAGTTCCTTCCTCATGCAAGGTTTCTTTCCCTTCCAATTGAACTGAAGCAGCTCAACCTGGAGATCATACCCCTTGGTGGTGGGAGTGGGAGTGTTTGAAAAAGGTACAGTATCTTCGTAAGGATCGACATCTTGATGGTCGCCACCCTCCTCAACTAGGAGATCTGATGGTGATTCCAGCAAGCTAAGTTGCTGCAGACTTGTCTATGTAATGATTGGTAGTTGATGGAAGCGGTTGATTGTGTAGTGGGTGCTAGTTTAATCCCGAGGAAGGGGATCGCCCCGGTCATCTATTGAATGGGATGTTGCTGTGTCAGCTGATCCACCAACTGAGGGGACAGGGAGAGATTAAGCGCCTCCGATTTCTCCACGTTTATTCAGAAGCTCTATGCCATTCCGAAGGCCTCAAGTTCCCTCAGAAAGGCTGGCATTGCAGCGGTTGGCCTGTCCAGTGTTACCAGCACATCGTCGGCTTAGAGACTTAATGGTATGGCTTTCCCCTCTAAAGGTCGCTCTGGTGATCACAAGGTCGTCTCGGACCCTCTGAGGCAAGGGCTCCATGTAAAGATCGAATAACAGGGGTGATAAGGGCACCCCTGACGTGTGCCCCTTCCTATTGGAAATGGAGCAGAGGTGTAGCCATTAGTCCGAACTGTCGCCGTGGGCAGATGATAGCAGTTTAGGATCTACGTTCTGAGTTTCTCACCCAGTTCTAAATGTACAAGGACCAGTTCTAGAAAAGGCCAGCGGACTCTGTCGAAAGCCTTCTCGGCATCAATTGCTAGGAGCATTAGTTTGACTGGAGCGTGTCAAGGCTTTCTCTACAGTATGCAAAATGCACTTGGTGTTATTGCTCGTTTGTCTCCAGGAGATGAATCCCGCTTGGTCTGGGTCGATAATGGCGGGCATATAAGGGTTAAGCCTGCTGGCTAGAATGCCCATAAGCAGTTTCAGGTCTAAGTTTAAAAGTGAGATGGGCCGGTATGAGCTATACTGCGACTTATCTTTCCCGTCTTAGTGATGACGGTGACCAAGGCGGTTAGTTTCGAGGCTGGGATCGCCCGCGAATCAGCAAAGGAGTTGAATAGCTATGTTAGTATGGGTGGTATGGTGGGACAGAATGTCATATAAAAGGCTGATGAGTATCCGTCTGGGCCAGGGGACTTTGCTGGTTTTAGACAAGAAATAGCTGTTATAACTTTTTCTATGTGTATCTCTCTTTCTATTGATTCTGCTTGTTCTAGTAGGAGGGGGGTCGTGCGCACGTATTGAGGGACAGCGACAGTGTTACTGCAGCGTGGTCAGAGAGATCCGCGGTGACAATTTCAGTCTCTGTGACGAGTGTATGTTTGTCTTTCGTAGCCAGCATTTAATCTAACCTAGCATACATCTTGTGGGCATTAGAAAAGGAGTATTCACGAGCTTGGGGGTGGAAGGCCCTCCAAAGATCCCTGAGCCCGAGGTCCCCGAGCCACTCGTGTCCTCCCTCCGACATCGCCCTTGCTTGTCCGTGCCTCTGTGCCGATCTTTCTTTTTCGTCATTGAACACTAGATTGAAATCCTCTTCCAACAGCACATTCCTGTCAGTAGGGGACATCACGTCCACTAATGCTGTGTGTAGAAATGCTTCCTGCCCATCGTAAGGAGCATAGATAGAGCCCACTGTCAGGGACTGACCCCCCAGTGTGAAATGGCATGTAAGAAGTCTACCCCTGATTTCTGTTTCCTTCTGACCCACCTTCCCCCTGAAGGAGCGCGCCACGAGAATGGCAACCCCTGCAGCCTTCTTGAAAGCTGAGGAGTAAAACTGGTGTGGAAAGGCACGAGACCTAAGGCGATGGCAGTCCCTATAGAGAAGGTGAGTCTCCTGAAGAAGACCGATATCTGCCCCTGAATTCTCCAAGTACGATAATACCGCCTTGCGTTTTAGCAGGTTATTAACTCTTCTCACATTAAGGGTGAGGACTTTAATTGTGGTACCGGACATCAGGACCAACCAGGTTGGTGTAGGCTATGGGGTGTAGTGGTGTGTTAGGACCGGGAGATTCACTAATTGTAGTAAAGGACCCTGGAAGAGTACTACGTGTGTGTCGTCGTGTCTGCAGCATGAGGGAGCATAGATCCCAACCATAAGAAAAAGAAAACAGAAAAAGGGAACAACTGGTAAACTGGAACAGTATCTTACTTTCAGTCCAACGGTCTAGCAAGTCCGCAGGGTTGACCATAAGGGTCCGATATGTGGCGAGTGATCCCCGACCCCCCCCCCGCCCGCCACCCAGCCCGTCTGTTATACATAGCTCTTCTGGATAGCCTGGACCTCTTAAGCGTCGTCCTTCTTGGCCAGCACCGCAGGGATCGCCTCCAGCACCGCCTGTTGACCCTTGGCTATCTCTGAAGGGTCCTGGCACCCTGTCTCTCCTCATGTTCCATGTTGCCACCAGCGTGGTTGTCTCCCCCTCGGAGGGCAGATCCGGACCCAACATCCGCAGCTAAATATGTCCTCTCCTTCTGCTTTAGTAGCTATGCCTCATATGTGGATGTTGTTCTGGCAGGACCTGATCTGAAGGTCCTTCATGTAAGGCTGCAGGTCTTTGTGCTGCTCGTAGAGGCGGATGATCTGCTGCTGAAGTTCTTTCTCTCTGTCGTCTCCTTTGTCTTCCAAGGCTGTGACGTGGTCCCCTAGTGAGTCCACTTCCTTCCTGACTTCTTTAATATCCTGGGAGAGGTCTCTTTTGATCACTTAAAGGCTATCCCTCAGAGATGTGAATAGTGACTCCAGGAAGGAGTGCGTCACAGGTTCCTCCATGGTGCACTTACCCTGCAGGATGACTGATGTGGGGAGGTCGCAGGAAGAGGCCCCAGGTGGGCGAACGAGCATCTCCTTTAGGGTGCGCTCTTTTTTTTTGATAATCAAATTTTTATTGATTTTGAACATGTGAAACAAATCAGCAGATACACGGAAATCACTAAGTCAAATACATTCCTGTAGTCAATACATCCCCCAATCACGAACCCCAAAAGGCATATACAGACAAGATATGGAGTCAGGTTACTCGAAACCCTCACCAGTACCCAACCACTTTCCCCACACTCTACGATACTTTTTGCCGCACCCCTTGGCCATGTACAGGGCCTTCTCCTGGATCGCACACCAGTCCACCCCTCTACGCCATCTCCCCAGATCAGGTGGATCAGGACTTATCCAAGCCGCCGCTATGTCCCGTTTGGCCACGACCATAGCTGTATTAAAAAATATCTTTTCATTTCTGGACCCATCCAGCCCGTCTGTGATCCCCAGTAGTGAGTGACATGGGTCATGGGGAACCTCCCAAACCAATACCTCTGTAAGTTCCGCCTCGAGAGACCTCCAGAATTGCTCCAAACGGGGGTACGACCAAACCATGTGGAGAAAGTCAGCCGGGGTGTAAGCACGGAAAAGGCGCAGGGGAGTGAGATACTCAGCATGCAGGTAGTAGAGCTGAATCAGCTTGAGTTTGGCGGAGACTGTGACTGTCCTGGGGGCAATGAGAGCATCACGCCAGTCTACTTCATTGAGGGGGCCCACCCATTCCACCCATTGATCCCTCAACTTATCTAAGGAGGTGGGGGTGTTGTTAACTAAAGTGTGATAAATGCGGGAGATGCCCCCCTTACCCAAGTCCCCCATCATTGTCTGAGCCTCAGTGGGGCTATATTTGGGGAGCCTCGTGTCATCCGGGATGTGTGTATGGAGGGCGTGTCTCATCTGCAAATATTTATAAAATTGGGACGAGTGTAGGGAGTAGCGGGTATGGAGCTCCTGGAAGGAAAGTGCATGGCCTTTAGCCCATACATCCCCTAGTTGTGAGATGCCAATAAGGTCCCAAGTTTTAAATCCCTGTAATCCGCCAACCTCCCGGAGCCAGGTCCCATGCCAGAGGGGTGTACATTGGCTCAGTTTATGCGTCCATCCGGTTTGACGCAACGAGGCCCGCCAGGCCAATAACACGGCACCTCAGGCAATCAGGATGGGCCCCTGTACATCATGGCCTGGATTTTAGTTAAACCTAGTTTGCTCAGCTCCAGCCTATAGGCCGGGTCAGACCAGCCCCCATTGAACCAGTTGTGGACCACCAGGAGACGTACAGCCAGAAAATAAAGGTATAAGTGTGTCATCCCCATACCCCCATCAAAGGAGGGAATCCGGCATGTGGACAGGGCCAGGTGCACCCTCCCTCCGCCCCAGAGAAACCTGGTAGTTAAACTGACCAGTTTCCGGAACCAAGTCCTGGGAAAGCAGAAAGGGGTATTTTGGAGGATATAAAGAAATCTTAGGAGGAGCATCATTTTAAATAGGGCCACCCTCCCCAGGGGGTTCAGAGGTAGCGCTTTCCATTTAAGGAGATCTTCCTTGGCCTTCTTAAACAACGGGGCTACATTGAGAGTCCAGCCCAGATCGGGAAGGAGGGTAATCCATATCCCCAAGTATTTAAAGGATTGTCGCCAAAGTGGTATGGTGGATTGCCACTCAAAGCAATCCCTAAAGAGATGCAGGCGGACCAGAACTGATTTCCCAGGGTTTATCCACAGACCAGAGGCCTGCTCAAAATAATGTAAGGTCTGGAGGCAGTATGGCCCGGAGGAGGCTGGGTCAGCCAGGAAGACCAGGACGTCGTCCGCATATAATGCGATCTTGTCCTTATCTATATTAGGCCACTCCCAGCCACGGATGTGTTTCTCAGCTCGCACTAGGGAAGCCAAGAGCTCCATCACCAGGGCGAATAACAATGCGGAGAGGGGGCAACCCTGCCTGCCTAGTGCCCCTGGCAATGGGAAAGGCCTCCGATAGAATCCGGTTGACCAGCACTTGCGCTCTCGGGTGGGCGTAAAGGACACAAACCAGGGATCTGAATTGAGGCCTGAACCCCATCTCAGCCAGCACATCCAGCAAATATGTCCAGTCCACCGAATCAAATACGATAGTCCGCGCATCTACGAGAGGGGGGCTGGGATTTCGGGAGAACCACGATGGTGGCGATGTCCATTTCCTGCGGAAAGGAACCTCTCTCCACGGCTTCGTGGAATAAGCTGGCCAGGTGGGGCATTAGCGTGTCTCGGTATGCTACATAATACTCCTGAGGAAGGCCATCGGGGCCCGGGGTCTTACCCGAGGAGGTGAGGGTGATCGCTTCTTCGATTTCTTTGCGTGAAAAGGGGCGATCCAGGTCTTTCTGAGCGGCCTTTTCTAGCTTAGGGAGACGCACCCTACACCGCTCAAGAAGGGCTGAGAGTGACAGCTCAGGGGTTTGCGCTGTGTATAGTCTCCGGTAGAAGGCCGTGACGGTGTTAGCCATCGCCAGAGGGGCACGGTGCACCGCTCCAGCCCCGTCAGCCACGTCTGAGATAATACGATTCGCCCTGGGGTATGTGGCCAGCCTGTGCAGGATCGTGCCATTTTTATCCCCTCAACCATAGATTCTCGCCACCGAGGACCTCCATAGGAGCTTAGCAGCGTCCAGGGATAGTTGTCTAATGTCGTCCCGAAGGTGGGCAAGTTGTCGGAGTTGGGCGGCATCTTCTGATGTGGATAGTTGCTGTTCCAAACGGAGCGCCTGCGCCTCCTTGGATGAGATCTCCTGCAATAGCGCTTGCCTCTGGATCTTTAGCTGCCCTTTAGCGACACCCTGTATGGTCGCCTTCCCTGCCTCCCATAGGGTACCCAGGGAGGCTACAGAACCCTCATTAGTAGTGAAGTATTGTTTAAGCTCCTTCCCCACCACTTTTTTGAAGGCTTTATCTTCGAGGAACCAGGCGTTCATCCTCCATGTTTGGCAGGCCGAAGGAGGGGGAGCCCCTGTGCTGAGGAGTATTGGAGAGTGGTCGGAAATGCCTCTGGGCAGAATGCGGAGGTCTAGCATCTCAGAACAGTCAGGCACGGGGACAAAGATCGCATCTATTCATGCTTGTGTGTGATGGGCCGCAGAGGTATGTGTGAATTGAGTGGTGCGGGGTGCCATGTGCGCCATGCATCGCAGAGTCCCAGGGATTCGGACCAGCTCTTCAGCTGTTTCGCGCGTGCCGTTCGGGCAGTGGAGGGAGGACTCGTTGTGTCAAGGGCTAGGGCTAAAACTGCGTTAAAATCTCCCGCAACAACCGTGTTGAACATGGGCGTATTGTTTAGCAGGGCCGCCGTGTGCGCAAGTGTGGACGTGAGCATCGGGGGGGGGGCATATACTGACATGACAGTGAGAGGGGAGCCAGCCAGTGACCCACAAACTGTCACAGACGACCCTTGAGGATCAATAATCACTTGGGAAAGAACGAAGGGCAGGGTGTACCTCAGGAGGATGGCCACCCCTCGTGAGCCCCTGGGGAAGCCGGAATGCAATACTCTGTCGTAGCCATAGCGGGCCAAGAAGGGGCAGCAGTTACCCCAGAGGTGCGTTTCCTGGAGCATAAGAATATCTATATGGAGACGCTGTGCATATCTTAGAACCGCTGTGCGTTTGTGACGGTCCAGCAGGCCATTGACGTTCCACGACAACACGTGGAGAGACTAACTAGGTGTAGTATTAGCAATCATGGTAGGTGTTACCTGGTCCAGGACGTGTAGTCTGATAGGGGTATGTAGTTGCACGTGGGAGCCCGCATTGATATGAGCATTTGCTTGCTATAAGAGCATATGCTTTCCTAATAAAAATAGCTTGGGTTGTTCCGTGATAGCTGAAACAAAAAACAACAAAAATAACAACATAGGGAAAAAAACCTTCCCAAACTTCCCCCCTTCCCCCACCCCCCCACCTACACTTCGGGAACGGAAGCATCTGTCAACCCCCCAGGTAACCAATAACAAATTACAATGCGTGAACAAACAAACTAAAACACTTAGGAATAGGGAAGCGTGGAGGACCGCTCCTCGTGTCCGGATGCGTGTATTATTATTATTATTATTATTTAAAATCTTATATAGCGCGCAGCTACCCTTGGGCATCCCGGCGCTTCCAGACAAACATCCGATGGTAATGGGAGACAGAATTGACGCATTATCCGGGAAACAAAAAGGTTTTAAGACCTTTGCGGAAACGCAGTGTGCAGGGCTCAGCGCGTAGTTTTAGAGGAAGCGCGTTCCAAAGCTTTGCCGTATTAAATGAGAATCTTCTCCCGCCTGTGCGGGCCTTTTTAACTCTAGGAACTAGCAAGAGATATTTCCTCTCTGATCGCAGCGTTCTACTTGCTTTGTATGACGTAACTAGGTTTTTTAAAATGAGGGGGCCTTTCCCTGAGAGGATTTTATGGGCAGTACAAAGTGCCTTAAAAGTCACTCTCTCCCGCACAGGGAGCCAATGCAATGCCTTCAATGCCGGTTTCGCTGATTGCGTCCTCGGAATGTCCATAAGCAGCCTTGCCGCTGCGTTTTGGACCTGTTGAAGGGTCTTGAAGGTCGATTCAGGGGCGCCCAAAAAAATGGCGTTGCTATAATCTAGTCTAGACCTAAGCAAAGCATAGCACACTCCTGCTGTTTTCTTGGCTTGAGTGCGAAATGACAAGTCCGGTTCTAGCCAGACTCCAAGGCTCTTAATTGCTTCTTTGGGGGCCGGAAGCTCACCCATACAACCCGGCCAACTGAGCGAGGGGAGAAAGGTAGCTTTACTCCCCAGCAGCAGTATTTCCGTCTTTGAGCCGTTTAACTTGAGGGAGGATTCTCCCATCCAAGTATGAACATCCACCAGACAGGAATTCAAGGTGTCCGGATTGTCGGCCAGATGGGATAGGGAAACAACTAGCTGCGTATCGTCAGCATAGCTGACGATTTTGATGTCATAAGGGGATACTACGTCCTCCAGGGGGGCCATATAAACATTAAATAATGTAGGGCTCAACGAGGAGCCCTGTGGCACTCCACACTGGAGGGGAATTGATTTGGATCTCTCCGAGCCATCCCAAACCTGGTAAGTTCGATCCGAGAGAAAAGATCTCAGCCACTGCAGAGCCACCCCAGACACCCCTACCTCAGCCAGCCGTTGGATCAACAACTGGTGGCTCACGGTGTCAAACGCCGCGCTGAGGTCCAGGAGGATCACTGCCACTGATCCTCCTGAGTCCAGGATCCGTCTGGCTTCATCCACGACCGCCACGAGGGCCGTGTCGGTGCCCTGGCCTGGGCGGAATCCAGTTTGAGATGGCCGAAGGAGTCCATTCGACTCCAAAAAGGCTGACAGCTGCTTGTTGACCAACCGTTCAGCAATTTTGCCGAGGCCCGGCAGCAGCGAGATGGGCCTAAAGTTCGACAGGACAGTGGGATCCAGATTGTTTTTTTTTAAAAGAGCCTTAACAACAGCCATTTTCCAAGTGGGTGGCACCAAACCCTGGATAAAAGAGGCGTTCATTAGATCTGTCACGGGAGCTGCAATGGCCGCTGTTACCTGTTTAAGGAACTTCATGGGAACCGGGTCCATGGGGGAACCACTTTTAATCGAAGATAGAGTTTTGGCGACATCGCTCACTGATACTGGGCCAAAGGTGTCGAGTTCAAAAACGATCTCTCTGGCCTGAGTTCCCCCGATCTGCTTGCCATAGTCCTGAGATAGCCTGGGCTGGGGCAGGGAGTTTAAGATCTTCTCAATTTTTGTGTGGAAGAACTCCGCTAGTCCCGTGCTTTTTTGTTTGTCATGCGTAGCAGCCGGCTCCGGAACTTTAAGCAGTTCTCTAAGCACTTTGAAACTCTCCCTGGAAGAACTAGAGGCAGATTTAATACGGTCTTCAAAGAATAGGGCTTTCGCGAGTCGCAGAGCAGACTTATAGCCCCTCATTGCAGCACGATATTCTTCTCTCCTAGGAACTTCCCAGTTCTTCCTCCATAACCTCTCCATCCTTTTACATCCCTTCCTGAGGGTGCGCAGCTCTACAGAGTACCACGGAGCCGAACCAACTCGTTTCTCCCTCTTTTGAACTCTCTTTTTAGGAATCAGAGTGTCCAGGGAAGCGGATAGCCAGTTGTTAATATTGGCATCGGCCTTAACTGGGTCCGACTCAGAAGGAGGGAGCGTGTCTTCCAGTTTAGAGGTCCAGTTATCAACCGATAATCTGGACCAGGCTCTATCCACTAGGAAGGCCTGTTTGGTACTTGTAGATAGTGGGTCAATTTGCCAGAAAACTGGAACCAAAAAATGGTCTGACCATGGAAGGGGAAGGGCAGGCTTAGCTGTAAAGCGGGGAATGTTCGAGAACATCGGGTCGAGTAGGTGTCCCTTTTCGTGAGTGGGCCCAGAGTTAATTAGGTTCAACTCACACTCTTTTAAAACGCTCTGGAGATCCAGAGCAGTTTGGTCAGTGGGCTCGTTGAAGTGAAGATTGAGGTCACCCAACACCGTGAAATTAGCCGTAGATGTGGCCAGGATCGTCACTGATTCAACAAGGGAACTCACAAAATTACCCAGTGCGCCCGGGGGGCGATAAATCAACAAACCTGATATAGACACTGTCGGGGATATCCTGAGAGCGAAGTGGCAGCTCTCACAATCCGAGAGTTGGCCATTCTGTGCCCTACAGACGAACAGGCTCCTATAAACAATGGCGAGGCCGCCCCCTCGCCCCTCTGGTCTATCTACCTGACAGATAAGGTAGCCCGGCGGAAGGGCCTCCACAATGTCTGCATCGGAACTGGGAGTTAACCAAGTTTCCGTTAGAAACAAAACGTCTAGAGCAGAGTCTTGGATGAGTAGGTTGACTTCTGTCGCATGACGAGGGAGAGATCTGCAATTAAGCAGACCTATAGCCAGGTCATTTTTAACTTTAATAGCAGAAGGATTCCTCCTTACCCCTCCAACTGAAGGGGGAGATGGGCGTCGCATAGAAGGATCATCGCTATTAGGTAGTGCGTGCCGAAGAGCCATGAGTTCGTCGCGCTCATAAGAGCGCCTCACGGAATTAGGATTCGACATAGTATCAGGCCCTAAGCCCGCCTGGGCCCGGACGGGCACAGACGGGCTGGACTCTGGCGTGACTCCGGCGCTGAGACGGCGCTTCCGCTGCGCGTCACCGCTGCGCGTCTTCATGGTAGCTTTAAGTAGGGGCCTCGCCTCCTGTGTCTCCAACTAGAGCACTCGCGGAAGTGGCGCCTCTACAGAGTCCCTAAACTACCCCCAAGATGGCGGCGATGCAATGTACCAGACTAACGACCTGCGCCAAGCGCAGTGAGGGTCCCAATTTAAAATGCAGGTAAGTGCTACTCTCCAAATTATTTCCTAAACAAGGGTACAACAAATAATAAAATAAGCAATATGTTTTAAGAAAAAACGGGCACTCGGTTAAAAAACGCGCTGCTAATTCCACGCGCTGTGCTGGCCTAATGGGAAAGCTCCTACACTCGATAATGCAGGTGATTCGTGCTGTCCGCTGCAAGATTAGTAGGACGAAGTCAAGAGAGTGAGCTGCTTGTTCCACTCGTCTTAAGTAGGGGCCTCGCCTCCTGTGTCTCCAACTAGAGCACTCGCGGAAGTGGCGCCTCTACAGAGTCCCTAAACTACCCCCAAGATGGCGGCGATGCAATGTACCAGACTAACGACCTGCGCAAAGCGCAGTGAGGGTCCCAATTTAAAATGCAGGTAAGTGCTACTCTCCAAATTATTTCCTAAACAAGGGTACAACAAATAATAAAATAAGCAATATGTTTTAAGAAAAAACGGGCACTCGGTTAAAAAACGCGCTGCTAATTCCACGCGCTGTGCTGGCCTAATGGGAAAGCTCCTACACTCGATAATGCAGGTGATTCGTGCTGTCCGCTGCAAGATTAGTAGGACGATGTCAAAAGAGTGAGCTGCTTGTTCCACTCGTCTTAAGTAGGGGCCTCGCCTCCTGTGTCTCCAACTAGAGCACTCGCGGAAGTGGCGCCTCTACAGAGTCCCTAAACTACCCCCAAGATGGCGGCGATGCAGTGTACCAGACTAACGACCTGCGCAAAGCGCAGTGAGGGTCCCAATTTAAAATGCAGGTAAGTGCTACTCTCCAAATTATTTCCTAAACAAGGGTACAACAAATAATAAAATAAGCAATATGTTTTAAGAAAAAACGGGCACTCGGTTAAAAAACGCGCTGCTAATTCCACGCGCTGTGCTGGCCTAATGGGAAAGCTCCTACACTCGATAATGCAGGTGATTCGTGCTGTCCGCTGCAAGATTAGTAGGACGATGTCAAAAGAGCGTTCTAGTCATAATTGGCGTGATTCATGCATTTTTGAAAAAGACAAAATGAGCTGCGAAGGATGGGGTTGGAAGGCCAAAGTTTTTTTTGCCCGGAAACAATTTTGTGTCCCAACCAAGAGAGAAGACATAGTTATGTACTTTCGATTGCTACTGAAGAACATCTAATTAATACAGAGCTGTACCAATACAGTATGCCTTACTGTTCAAAAGGTCAAACAGGATGTTCCTAATCGGAATTTCATTTGCAGCAGTGTGGCACGTACTGTCTAAAGCGGCAAAGGCAGGCGTCAATGTATATGAGTCCATCGGGAAAATAAAAAACGTCTGAGTTAGAGCGCCGTCTCCGGCAGTGGGGCCAGGCCCGGCGGGCAGAGACCAGCTCAAGCGGGGTCCTTCAGGAGCATTGGGCTACATGATAGGTCCGTGTCTGGGAGATCAATCACAGAAGACCGGGGTGAAGCACCCCCGCCAGGGCGCCTCCCAGTCAAAGGTCCCTCGGCTGCTGTGAGTGGCTCCCAGTCAAAGGTCCCTCGACTGCTGTGAGTGGCCCGGTGGGGAATCCGAGCGGGCCCTTCTCTGCCCACGGCACCTGCGGGATCGGTTACGTTGAGGCTGAGGAGCAAAGGGAGCGAGACGGCCAAGTCCGCCCTCCGCTCCTCCCGAGCCCAGGTTTCAGTCCTCAGTCTGCAGAGGGTGCTCTTCCGTTGCCCAGGTCCAGGCCTCCGTCGGGTTGTCAAAGAACAATATCTTGTTTGCCAACACCACACGCAGGTGAGCCGGGAAGAGGAGCAGGTACTAAATGTTAAGTGCCCGCAACTTTTGCTTGACCTCCCCAAAAGAGCGGCGCTGACACTGGACCTCGCGGGTGTAATCTGGGAAGATCATGATAGCTGAGTTTTCATGATGGAGCCGCTGCTGCTTGCGGGCCTCAGACAGGATGGCGTAGCGGTCTTTGAAATTAAGGACCCGCATTATGATCGGGCGGGGAGGTTTGGGGGCCAAGGATCGGTGGGCCCGCTCAATCGTGAACCGAGGAGAGAGAGAGAGTCCCCGGGGACCCATGACTTCAGCCACTTTTCTAGGAAGTCCACCGTGCGGCCCTTCTCCACCCCCTACGGAAATCCCACCAGGCGGAGGTTGTTGCATTGTGGCTTGTTTTCTGCGTCCTCCGCCCGACGATGCAATTCCTGAGTGTGCAACTGAAGACGGGCAACCTGCCCCTTAAGTTGCTGGACATCGTCCGCCACAGTGGAGATCCGGGTTTCAGTCTCTTTAATCCGGGCAGTTGCGTTGCAAGGGTGCGCTGTTTTTAGTGTGGCCAGTCACCATCGCCGGCCCCCAACATCGCAGGCCCCACTCAACATCTCACACTGCTGATCAACACTGACCCAGCATTGGCCCGGGAGCCCCAAATCTGAGTACTCGTGGGAAAACAGGGTCAGCAACTCCAGACAGGTCTTCTCCTGATGCAGACCCTACAGGAATCCCCCGTCAATCCAATCCACAGCCACTTTTAACTAGGAGGGGGTCCCCACGTGTCCCAAGCGCCTGGGGTCCCGCCATGTTCATCTCCCAGCTGGTGCTCTCTGTGTTCCACAGCATGTGAAAGTATCCTCGGCCATGTGTGTCCGACACAGGGAGCAGCGTCGCGTCAAAGCTGCTGATGGCCTATCAAGAAATGTAATCTCGGTCTTGTTGCATAGGCCAATGCTCCGTTCCACCACAGGCCAGATGGGCCCGTTGTTTAGCGCCAGTCGGTCAGGTCGTTGCCAGGCAGATGAATCTCGAGTGCACTTTACCGGCCCCAGGTGATCCTCCTCCAAGTCCTTATCGGGGTCGGGGACTTTCCACTTTATTTTGACTTTCTGCGCACTGGGAGGTGTCACTGGGCCCCAGGGAGTCGCCTTTTCAGTCCCCGGCGCTTGTACTCACAGGCTGTCTGCTAGGTTCGTCCAGGCCGCCCACCCCCGACAGGGCTCCCTTACTCTGGTCTTGCACTACCAATGAATGTCTCTCAGGAGGCTGCACTGCTTCTCTGTGTGTCGCTTCAAATCGGGGTAGACGTGCCCCTCGGTCTGCGCTTGTCGCTCAGGGCCCCATGTGGTGTTCTCTGTGCCATGATCGGGGTCGCCCGCTGCCCGCCTCTGTGTCTCTGGTTTCCAGGTGGTGACCGGGTGGGAATGTCATCAGTTTGCACTGAAAAGGCCTATGCTATGTCATCAGGCCAGTGGCGGGCAGAAGAGATGAAGAAAGGAGTCCTACTCTGCCAGTGGCGGCTGGAGACATTTGAAAATGGCGGGGCGTAAAAGTGCCCCGTAACAAAGTAGCGTCAAAACGCACTCTCAAACTAGGACCAAAACACCTATTTAACCTATTTCATTTGTCGCAATGACCTTCACATTCTATGTATGAGATATCTGGTTCCATTTCTGCTGCTACCACGTGATTCACGTAACATCAAAACACTTGCAAACGAAATTAGACATTCCCAACTCTGATCCCAGCTAAGTACATTCACTTGGAACCACCTGGAACAACCTACAATCCAACCCCAAAAACATGTAAACACTCACATTTAACATGGGCTCCTATGGCAGCTCCTTCCTTCCTCGACTTTGACAAAAAACACCCTTCCCATTGATGGATTCCTCCCAAACTTCCTGCACACCCATGAATTCCCCCTCCCTACCACTCACAGCAGTCCCGTTCCTCTCGAGCAACTGGAACACCCTCAAAACCACTTCTTCACCACCTTAAAAACGCCCATTGGATAACATTGATTTCGAACCTTCAAAAAAAAGCGTTTTTTTCGCACTTCCCCTACTTCGATCCTCTTGAAACTCACTGGAACAGTAGTTCCAGCGATTACGAAGAATCTCACAAAGAATTACACAAATCCATCCAGTGGAAGGGGTACGACTTTGCGATCAAACACGCGCCCCCCGCAAACACGCAAAAACACCCCAAAATCAGCCAAATCTCGATCGAATTTTGCCAAACCACTGGAAAACCTTCCCAACACCAAACCAAACAAATCCAAACCAAATCCAGCCAAACCTGACCAACCCCAACCCAGCCAAACCACCCTAAAATTAAAAAACACTTACCTGACCGCCTCTTCTCCTGGTCCGCGTTGGCGCCTCTCTGCCCCTTCAAACGGTCCGGAACACCACGTCCACGTGACGCAAGTGACTGGCAACCCGGCCTTCAGCCAATCCTGGCGCTGCAGCAGCGCCAGGATTGGCTGACGGCACAGCCTACTCCTCGCCCGCCGCCTGCCCATTAGGAGACCGAGGGGCTCCTAATGGGCATGCGCAAGGCAGCAAAAACACAAGTACGCATGACTGGGCACGGAGTAAAAATTAAGCTCCATGCCCACTCATGCGCACTTGTGCTGCCTTTCCCAAATGCGTCTGACAATGATGTTAGTCAACATGACGCCGGACCGCCCACGGTCCGACGTCATGATGACTGACATTCACAGAGGAGGGACGAGGGACCTGCGGGCGCGGGCGGGGGGGCTACGCCCCCATGCCCCAATGGACGCACCGCGCCTGTACTCTGCCACCATCTTGGCCACGCCCCCCATTGCACTGTTTTTAACCTTGCCTATGGACCAGCCATTAAAAAGTAGTAGGATCGGCAGGCAATTTTAATTTCTTCTCACAATCCCTAAATCCACATAGCCAAGGAACTCCACTTACAAACGTGTTGAGCCCATCCCCCCACACTAGGTGAGCAGGACGAGGGTCTGATGATGAAGAAAACCATAGGTTGTACCAGTGGGTGAGGACTCTGAAATATAACCCACAAGGGTACAGGGATTTTCAATGATTTACCTGGGTGAACAATTCTACACCCGATTGAGACAGTGGCAACACAACATTCTGTCCTGTGGATAGTAATAGGATCCAACAAAATAAGGTAACCCTCCTCAAGTATTCTTGCTGATGGAAGTAGAACAGCCTCCTTCAGGGGTGTTCAGTCCCTCGTTCTTACTTCTGGCACATCAGAAACAGATTTAAAATCTACATTAAGCAGATTGATTAAGCAAAAAGTTATGTTAGCATTTGAATTGTCAAATTCCCTGCTTCTTAATGTAATTCAGGGAAGACACTCTTTGCAGGGTTTAAAGACCTGTGTCTCTTAAAGACAGTTGTAATGCTGCCAGCTGGGACACTCCCAGTACTTTTTTTCTCATTATAGATTGGTGTTGGGTGGTTCTTTCACCTCATAATTTGGATCAGGAGTTTTGTTGACAGTACATCCTTAAAGGTGATTCCGTTATGTCAATTTGTTTCTGTAATATTAAGGTACTGGTGCACTGGTTTATCAAAACACCATGTGTGAATTATTAGCAGATCTTCATTAGCATTATTTTTCCATTACTTAGATCCAATAATATAGATGTTTTATGTAGAGAAACCTGTGTAAATCCACAATTATTATGACTGTGATCAGAAAGATGGAGGAGAAGGTAATGCTCAGATTCCTTACTAGTAATCTTCATTACTCCGAGTCATAGGCCTTGATTACACGTTTGGTGGTAAAAACCACCAAACTTGCACATAGGGTAAATACTGATTCCACTGGGGTTGGGAAACAAGACATGTCTTAAATAACAATGTTTATGAGTTTTTACCATGTACCATGTGAATTGTTATTTGGCGCATGTGTTAAATACCAAATAGCTGTTATTTAGTGCATGTGTTAAATACCGTACCTGATAAATATCACATGCAAAGACTCAGGAAGTGCTATTTTCAGGGATTGGAAGTTACTGGAGTACAGAAAATAATCCCTAAAGAACAAAAACAGCCAGGCAACACATATAAGAACCTTAGGAGACCCAGAAAGTACACCAACAACTCCTTCCTGTGTGGGAGCGTACAGGAATTCATTTTGTTTGGGCAAAACACCTTGAAACAAGACAAACCGAATCCACTGCCATCTTCTATTGCTCAGTCACCACAAGCAAACCTTGCCACTCTTCCATCATGGCCTCGGGCAGGGTTAGGAAGTACACATTTATGGATCCTGAGTCGGAGGTTCTGGCCAAGGAGCTGGTAAAACACCATGATCATCTAATGTGCCATCTCATACTGAAGATTCCATCAAAAACAAACAAAAACATGCCTCCGGAAGGGGATAAAGGACAAAATTAATAATCAATCAACATATCCACGTGAAGCTGAAAACATTAAAAATAGGTAACATTCCTTGAAATTCTAGTTACTTAAGTTAGTTGCCAAGTACAAGCACTAAAGCATGGTAACTGGTGGTAGTTCTCCACCACACCTCTAGCTCAAGCTGTGGGAAGAAAAAATATGACCATCCTCAACATGTCTGGAATAGAAGACATAAAAGAAGGTCTTGAGGGTAAGGAATCCTAGGCAACAGTTTTGAGAACTGTAATGGAAGTACATGTAGTTATTAAAATGTTGACTTGGCTGAGAATCGTCATCATAGTGAAGACTGACCAATGTAATTTGTTACACATATTCACTTTGATCCATGTATGTGCTACCATAGGGGCAAACAACTCGCTAATAGTAATGCTGACATGTATTGAGATTGGACTACAACAACCATTATGCATTGTAATCTTGATAATGACTGGTTGATTTGTCTGTCCAGTACCTTAAGGGCAGGGGCGGCTCCTCCGTTATTGCGGAGGGGCGTCGCCCCATTAGGTGGCAGCAGAGGTAAACACATTAAAAATAAAATGATAATAAAGCAATTTTATTATCATATTATTTTTCTTCTTACCTGTGGCTGCCAGTGGCACATCATAGGGTGGGGCCAAGCATTACACAACAGCAGTGGGGAGGCAGGGTGATGGACACTACTAAGTGCACATGACTGTTTGGCCGGCTGTCTTAGGCTGGCCAAACCGTCATGCACACTTAGCATTTCTCCACACTGCTGTGTTGTATAGCCAGGTGAAGAAAAGCCACAGGCTCCCAGGCAAAGTCTAAGCGCCGAACCACGATGCTCAGACCAATCACGGCGCTGCTCTCATGCTGGGAATAGCATTCCCAGCATGAGAGCAGCATCAGGAATTGCCATCTGGAAGCCTGCACAGTGAGTTCAGCCCAGGACGGGATCAGGAGAAGAACAATGCAGCAGGTAAGTTCTCTATTTTATTTTTTATTTTGTCCGTATCCCCCCACCCTCCTGCACTACTGCTTCAGATCAAGTGCAGTTGCCATTGCTCAAGGGTGAAGTGTTACCACAATATGTCTAATGTTGCTTTTTGTCAGGAACATGGCATTGTGGTTTCATGCAGAGCACCTACCACAACAGTTCAGTATACCCAGATCCACATCACACACAACTTGTACATAAATAGTCGGCTTCATTTTGTGGTTTCAGCACACTTGTTCCTGACAATGTGATGCCGCCAGGTGTGCACGAGCTGTAGGAGGTTGGATCTCCATATAGTGCACTAACACAAAATACACTGTGCAGAAAGTCCAGGGTGACCCAGATTGGTATTAAGGGGCAAAAGTAGCTAATACTAATGCTCTATCTGTGGGAGTGTGGGCGAACAGATGGGGCCCGATTCACAGAATTAACTTAAGACAAAATCCTAAACTTAGTACCATTTTGGTATTCACAGAATGCACTTACTACTTCTGGTATTCACAGAATGAACTTACTACTTTTGCGATTCACAGAATAAACTTACTACTTTTGCTATTCACAGAATGGATTTACGACTACTAACTTTACGTCCGCACTCGGGCCGGAAGGCGGAGCTTCCGGCCCGGAGGCGGAGCTTCCGGCCCAGAGGTGAGGATTCCGGCCAGTGGCGGAGATTTAACCATGGCCAAAATATCCACCTCTGGGCCGGAAGCTCCGCCTCCGGCCCGGAAGGCCCGCCTCCGGGCCGGAATTTCCGGCCCGAGTGCGGACGTAAAGTTAGTAGTCGTAAATCCATTCTGTGAATAGCAAAAGTAGTAAGTTTATTCTGTGAATCGCAAAAGTAGTAAGTTCATTCTGTGAATACCAGAAGTAGTAAGTGCATTCTGTGAATACCAAAATGGTACTAAGTTTAGGATTTTGTCTTAAGTTTGTTCTGTGAATCGGGCCCTTAGGCTTACCAGAGAGTATTGCTAAGCATTTGTTGTACTCACAGAGGCAATAAATGATAGACACACTCGAGAATAAATAAGCAAAATTAACATTGATTTTTATATAATTTTTCAGACCAAGACTTTGTTCTACAGTGAGTACCTTTCAAGATATGAATGTTTCACGTGCACAAAATAAATCACTCTTGTGCGCAATTATGTACCATAGAATTCAATTGGGGAAAATAGAAAAATGCACATAAAATCAATACAGTTAGAATTCGAGGTTCACCGTCTGGATTTAGGTAAGTAGCCAGGCAGGGTCTAATGTTCCACCAGCAGATTCTTGGAAGCGTTCCGAATTCGGCCATTAGCAGGGTGCACTACGAAGAAGGGGGCCACCTGAAAACACACTGCACAAGAGCCTTTAATGTAAGTCTGAGGGGCCAACTCGATGACAGCAGGTTGCAAGGACCTCAGGACCACGTGAGCATAGCTGGTTTGTCGGTACCCAGACCAGGCAAGATGGGTGCAGAGCAGATACGTCAGCCAGGCAGCATGCGTCAAGATGTCTTCAGAGGCAGGAAGGTTGCAGGGATTATTCCGGGGGTAGCTGGGCCACTTAAGAAGTGGATTTCAGGGATCTCGACGTCCATCGATAGGTGGTTTCTTCCTGGGCAGTTGGAGTCCGGAATGGACTCTTCATTTCGGTGTAGGTTGCAGGAGGTCCGGTACCCCGGGTATTGGTGCAGCACGGCTTCGATAGGTCCTGGTGTCTTCATACTCGGTGGAGAGACAGATCTGACCCTTTGAAGCGGATGTACCTCGTTTTGCTGGAATGCTGCAATGGGGTCGCCAGGAAGCAGCAAATTGGTAAACCGTATTCAATGCCTGCGATCTGCAGGAGAGTAGTTCCTCTACCCCAGGGGAGTGCTCTGGCAATTAGTGAAGGGCTGGGGTGCTTCGGGGTTATTTTAGTCCTCACAGCAGCAGGATGAGACAGCACACTGTGATTGTCGAGTCCTGGAATCAGCAGGCAGGGTTTAATGGCAACATTCTGCAGCAGGTCATCTGTTCTCAGGTCAGCACCTCTTCTTTGTCCGTGTCTTCTTTGTGTCCATCGAATCTGACGTTCAGGATCCAGGGATGCCACCTAAATACAAAATGTAGGGGTGTTAAAGGGAATGAAAAGTAGTAGCCAATAGGCTACCTACCTTTAGGGTGTCTACCCTCTAAGTGACCACTTCCTGTGGGGAGGGGCACTACCCTAGCCCTAATAGTATAATTCCTACCATTCCAAGATAGAGTAATTGGAAAAGCTGTGCTAACATCACCTGCCCCACCACACACCTCTCTCAGAAGTATTTCAGAAGTTCCAGTCCTTGTCTGGGCTCTCTATCAATGACAACAAATCATATGAATATTCATTTACAGATTACGAGTTACATGACCCACTGCGCTTTGGCCCATGGATATTCCAAGTAGCAACATACACCTTTAAATACTTAGGAATTCGGATTTATAGAGAATCGGAGAATATGATAGATGGCAATATATCCCGGGCGATTAACACACTAAGATCGCAAATACAATTCTGAATATCACTACCTCTATCAGTGGCGGGTAGGAGAACAATCACCAAAATGTTGATGCTCCCCAGACTGCTTTATTACTTTACTAACATACCTATACTATTCCCCATGCACATCTTTAAAACATTATACTCCTTACTAATAGAATTGATCTGGGGTGCCGGAAGACGCAGGATAGGACTGTCCAAACTCCAACTAGATACTAAGAGCGGAGGAATGCGAGTACCAAATTTCAAGACATATTGTTGCGCCAGCCAGTTGCAATGGCTGGCGTACTGGATAGCAGGCCGAAATCTGCAAGAAATAGGCATGTCACAAAGGGAATGGAGTCAGGGCAAGCTACATATGCTCCTCCTGCCAAATAGTAAAATACCACTAAACACACCTCCACTGATAAAAGTGGCTTTACAGTACTGGAGAAAAGCATTACGATATACCAAACAGCAGACTCCGTATGCCCCTAATATACCGCTGATGGGTATTCCCTTGCAGGTGGAGGTCGTAACACAAAGATGTATTTCGGTCTGGTTGGAAACAGGTGTGAACACAGTAGGAATGCTATTTGTAGATGGTACATTGCTGGACCATGATACCTTCATGAGAGAACAGGGAGTGTCTAGTGCGCTATTCCTGACACATGCACAAATACTGCGATTTGTCCGCAGGGCATGGACACCACCCAGGACTGAACCCCAGATGCATGAGTTGGTGCTCATTCAATACTTGATGGGGAATGGTGGTCACTTCACGAAGTGGTTAGCTCATGTAATTAAATCATACACAGCAACATCATTACACAACCTTAGAGAGAAATGGAGCACTGATGTGGGGAGGGCAGTCAAGGACAAGGAGTGGAGAACTATACTTGAATACCCCAGGAAAGTGTCCCGAAATCCGAAGTTTAAATTTATTCAACGAATGACCTTACATCGGGCCTATCTGTTCCCTCCTAGATTGAGTGTCATGTTTGCTGACGTGCCTGATATGTGCCCCCGTTGTCAGGAGTCTGATACTACCATGCTTCACATGATATGGTCATGTTCGAGCCTGATACAGTACTGGTCTACAATACATACAATACTCAATACAGTAGCGCCAGGCAGAGGAAGAGACACTTTAGAATGCTGTCTATTAGGTATGACTATAAAAGCCAAATGTGGTAATCCCACAGCTCGATTCCTTAATTTGCTGATGATACTTGCTAAAAGAACAATAACAATGCGCTGGAAAGCGAGAAAACCGCCATCAATCATAGACTGGTACAACGAGGTAGCCAGATGGGGTAGAGCTGAAGGTATAGAACTGCAGAGGGAGGAAAAGCGCGGCCTACGCAAAAAAACAATTTCTCTTGAATGGACTACTATGATGGAGGAGTTCAAAGCGATAGATATCAATACATTTACATAGGATGGATGGTGAGGGGATGTAGTAGACGGGACTACCTTGTTTGGTGCTAGAATACCCAGAATACGCCAACATGATGTGCTAGTTAAATACCATGACTAATCTGACAGTAACAGCAACTGTGAAACATGATGTTATTGTCTGCTATTGTGCTAAATACAACTGCTATGGAGTTCAATGGGAGGGAGGGGGGGAAATGTTTGGTATTAGGATTGGTCTATATGTTAAGTCGGGAACTGGACTATATGTTGTACTACACTGTGTTCCATGAACCTCACCTATTTGAAAGGCTAATTTCTGCGGGTGAAATACTGTTGAAGTGGGGAGGATCTATGCATAACAAATCAGAGAAATTGTTTGACTGATACATTGGATGTTATATGTTAATCTCATGTATGAAAATACGAACTTTATAGTGATACACTGCATAATGACAAACTGTATTGAACATGACCAGAAATTTAATAAAATATGTTTAAAATAAATAAACATCACCTGCTCCACCTTAGGGGTGGTGCTGGCTGAATGTGGGCACACTTCCTAAACTTACTCATTTCCCCGCCTGTCCTCCTGCCAAATGTGGGGCAGGACAGGGAGGATGGCATCCTCCACTAGCTGGAGTGGCCTGGGTTGCATTTTAAAGGCAGCATCGCCTTTGAAGCTTCCCACCCTGGAACCCCCCTTGGGAGGTGTGAAGCACCTCCACCCACAGCAGACTTTGTTCCTGGCCTCTCAGAGCGCTGGCTCTCACCCCATGAGGTCAGAAACAGGTCTGGTGGTGACAGGCTGGCTACAACTAGTCAGAGACCACTCTAGTGCTTGGTAGGTTTTCATAGAACCCTCGAAGGCGTCTCCCGTGTGCATTTATTTATAAATCCAACACTGGCATCAGTAAGGATTTATTAAGAAAAGATGTTTGCCACCAAACATCTTAAGGTACAGTGAAGCCATCATGGAGCTAGGAAACTCGTGATGACAAGTACCCAGCCCATGTACTCTGTATAGCTGCCCTGTCCACTTAAAACACCCAAGAATGGACTTAGATATCATAGGGCCATATCTGCTCATGCAGATATGTCCACACATGGGTTATAGTGCACCCTGCCTTTGGGCTGTAATGCCTACAGTAGTGATGATTTGCCTATACCTTATGCAGTGTATAGGGGCATGGCACACAGGGCTGTACACCATGTTGTCTTTTCGGTTTTTGGTGCACCAAAACCCACAGCCTGCTATGGAAGTTGGCATAGTGTTAGTGAGGGGTCCCTAGGGTAGCACTATTTGTGCTGCAGCCATTGTGGACCCTCTTCAATCCCAATGCCCTAAGTAACAGGAGTTTAATTTACTAGGAACTTACAGGGGTTTTTGAAGTTGTGCCAATCGTGGTACAGTTTTAGGAAAGAGATAATGCACCAGGCAAAAAGTGGGGGCTAGCCATGTTAAAAGAGGCACTTTGCTACATGAGTGCAGTCAATGTCAATTGACCCTAGGATACCAGGAAATTTGGCTGCAGCATAGATGTGTGATTTGCTGGCATTAGCTGTGTGGATGTCTGAGCGGAACTGCATATGCTGTTCACTCTCTGCAAAGCATCCCTCACTTAGCAGAGTATTTTTTCTAAAGGTTGACAGAGAAATGCTACACATCAATCCCACTATCTGCTGTATGGTGCTTGTTGCAAAGAATTCTAGCTCTGTTAGCATTTTCAAGAAGGGGTGGCAGTGGATTCCTATGTTATCTTCCAGGATATTTGTAATGATGAAAACATATTTTGCATGGTGCCAATATCGAGCCTTTGTGTCCTCTGGATCTCAAAATAACTTGTTCTAGCCTTACTCTTTCAATCCTGGCGCTTGTTCTGTATTGCAGCCCCATATGAGATAATTGTTTTGTAGCCTGGTTTCCATATTCATCCTGCATGGTTTGATGTAGCACAATATGGATCTAGCATGATATTGTGGCATACCAGTGTTGCTTCCATGGTGGTGTCCTGCAGAATTGCAGTGTGAGCTGCTGCAATCAACCTGTGAAAGCTTTACCAGCCCATGGCTGTTTATGTCAGTCTGGCCCAGCCTGCAAGTATGTGTGATATTATATTTTTTCAGCTCAAACAGTGCATGTACTATGTATTTTTGTTGCATTATTGTATTGTTGTGTTTTTTTTACAGCTTTTTTCTCATTCCCTACACTTTCAGGACCTTTTACCTCCTGCTTTTGACTTGAGGTATTTTAAGATGGCATTTTCCACTATTTGGAGGGAGTGTTAGGCCTGGCCATGCCGTGATCCCTGAGGTGCGCCTTATTGCACATTTCAGATGGAATAGATGGCAACAGATACCGGGGGGCACTCTTGTGGTTAGGCCTTACTGTAGCCTTGCAAGGCCCTGGAAGGAGGCTCTGGCTCCCTTATTAGGGGCTTGGAAAGAGGGTTTGGACCGATGTTTAGGCCTTGGACGTACTGCGCTTTCACCACCAAAGGCTGCCCTAAGAAATACTACAAAATTTGGGAATGCAGGGCAGATTACTGTGGGATACGGATGGAATCATGTCCTCATCTGGGAGGGGGGGGGCTCGGGGGGTATCAGGAGGGCGAAATCAGAGAATTTGTACCTTAAATGATTAAAGAAAAGATGGTATTTTCCACTGGTATTTAATGACCTCCCATACTTTTATTTGGGTGCTATTTACCACATGCATCATTTTTCGCATGTAAATACCACAATCAATAAATAAATAGCACATGTGTTAAATAGCGTACATGGGGCCTGATGAGTGAAGGTGCTATTTATTGCAACTCATAAATAACGATATTCCGGGGTATGTTATTTATCGGGTTTGATAAATTGAGCCTATTACTAGTTTTTGGGGAACAACATGCAGATTTTGATGTTTAACACACCAAAATCCGCATGATATAGTAAACACCGTACACATTCTTCCTGTTAAATTTCAGCAGGTTTGACATGCCGCAATTTAACAAAGATTGAGGTATTTAACACATCCAATATCTTAAATACATGCTGTAGGAAAGTGGGTTTCTGTTGCAGTGCACCCCCCACCCTTTTTACCTGACATCTGATGCGTTATTGGCACACCTCTGGCTCATATATTAATCCCGTGTAAAAGGTACCAGTGGTAGCAAGTGCCTTATGACCAGAAAGAGTCTCTAAGGGCTGAAGCATTTATTGTGCCAACCTAAGAGACCCCTCACCAAACACAGGCATACTGCCACAGCAGGTTGCGTGTTTTGGTGCAGATAAAGTGAAGTGTCGACCTGCCACACATCCCTTGGGGTGTACCAGGCCTATCAGCACTGCAAGAGGCATAGGTAAGTCACCCCTACAGCAGGCATTACAGCCCTTAGGCAGGGTGCACTATACCTCATGTGAGGACATAACTGCATGAGCAGATATAACCCTATAGTGTCTAAATCCATTCTTAGACACTACAAGTGCACAGTGAAGCCATACTGAGTACATGGGCTGGGAGTTTGTCACTACGAGTTCCACAACTCCATGATTGCTTCACTGAATTCTAAGATGTTTGGTACCAAACATCTCAGCTTAATAAACCCACATTGATAACAGTGTTAGCTTTATTAAGAAATGCCCCTGAAATCCAACAGACTCGCTAGTGTGTGTCTGACTGCTCCCCACCGAATGTATGGCGTTACAACGCATACATTTACAACGCATGCCTTTACAACGTAGTTTTTGCATCGCAACTTCCTTTACAACGCATACATTTACATCGCATGCCACTACAACAAATTTTTTTAAACTACATTTACAATGCATTCCATTACATTGCATTATACCTTTACAATGCATACCATTAGATTGCATTTTAAGGTAATTGTTGGCTAGTGTAGGGGTAAAATGTACTATTCTAACTCCAGGGGGTGCAACAGTAGTGTAAGTGTTGGATAGTGTAGGGGTAAGAATTACTAGTCTTTCTCCAGGGGGTGAAACAGTAGGGTAAGTGTTGGATAGTGTAGGGGTACTATGCGTTGTAATGCCTGCCTTGTAGTGACATGCGTTGTAGTGTCATGCGTTGTAGTGACATGCAATGTAATGGCTGCGTTGTAGTGACATGCATTGTAAAGGATGTTGCAATGTAATGACTGCGTTGTAAATGCAGTGCTATGTAATGACTGTGTTGTAAATGTTGTTTCCCCACCCCACCAGTCTGCTACCTCTAGACATGTTTCTGACTCCCTAAGGTGGGAGCCTTTTACTCTTGTGGGTCAGAAACAAAGCCTGTTCTGGGTGGAGGTACTTCACACCTACCCCCAAGCAGGAACAGCATAGGAAGGCGGTGAGCCTCAAAGACTTCCCAGCCTTTGTTATGCTGACTAGGGCCTCTCCAGCTCATGGAGATGCCCGCCCTCCTGACTAAGCCCCATATATGGCTGCAAGGTTGGCGGGAAAATTAGTAAGCTAGAGAGGTGTGTGCCCTCTCAGCCAGGGCTACTCCTAAGGTGCCCTGAGTTGAGGTGACCCCCTCCTTTCAGAATCCTCCATGATATTTTGGAGGATGCTACCCAATAGGGTAAGGGACATGCCCTCTCCCCAGAGGGAGTGGTAATACAAAGGGTGTAGACACCCTAAAGGTAAGTAGTCTATTGGCTACTACCTTATGACCCCTGTAACGCCCCTAATGTTAGTATTTAGGGGCACCCCTGAGCCGTACTCATCAGATTACCAATGACCTACAAAGCAGAGGACAAAGAAGAGCAGTGCAACAGTGAATACTGAAGACACCAACTGACTTGGGTCCAGCCCTACTGGCCTGTCTAGAGCCCTCAAAGACCCTGCTAAAGAAAAGTGACTTGTCCCGCAGTCCATCAACCTCCAGAACCCTGGGAGGACTGCCTGTCTTCTAAAAAGACTTATTATCTTCCATGGACAGCAGACCTGTGCAGAAGAAAACCAACTTTAAAGATAAAGTGCAATGCCTGAGGAGCAGCTATACCGACTACCTCTGCACCCAACGCCCACGGTCTGCGTTCCAGTGGCTCAACCGTCCAGCAAAGGTTCCCCAGTGATTTAGAGCAAGAGTCCACCATGGGTTGACCCCTGTTGGACTCCACGTCGACATTTGTAGTCTCTGCATGACAACCCCTCCAACCGCAACCTGCACGGGTAAGCTGATTTCAGGTACGGAAGGATACCCCTGCACACGTAGCCCCTGGGCCTTGGGAAGATCAACCAACTGTGTCCCAATGCCCCCACACATCCCAACTTACCTGTGCAGTTGTAGGTTTCCTTCGATCAGCCTCCTGACCTGAGCCAGCAGCCTTTTTCCAACTTCGAGACTCTCCATTTGTTTGTATTGCGCGTCCGATGCTGCATTGGCACACTGCATCTGGTCGCCTCTGTGCCGCTGAGGGTGTAAGTTTGGTGCTGCCTTGTGCCCCCCCGTGCTTACCTTAACCCCGGGAGACTGGGTTACCTAACCGTTCTACTTACCTGTAAATAGTACCACTTTAATTGTTCTCTTTCTCCTTTGTTGAACATTGGCACCAGATCCTGAGTTTGACCTCTGCACCCGGCAGCCCCAGTGCCGCTGGTGGTGCAGTGAGGTCACTTACCTGAACCTTGCCTGGTACTGATTCTTCATCCATGAGCTCAATATCGTAAATCATTTACTTATCTGCATATTGATGATTGTGTTTCCTCCCACAGGATAACATTGTATTGATTGCAAACTTTTTAGATTGAGAAACAGTGATGTTGCAAAACATATTTTACTGTAACAAAGTATCTTTGGTTCCATAAAATAAATATACTAAAAACTAAAAACCATTGGTTTTGGATTTAGTCCCTGAGTTTGTGTGATCATTTCTTGTCTGTGTGTGTACAATAAATGCTTAGCACTGCTCTCTGATAAGCCTAACTGCTCGCCCACACTACGACAAAAGAGAGCATTAGTATGATCTACTTTAGCCTCTGTAAAGCCTCTGGGGATCCACTGGACTCTGTGCACCCTATACCTTACTTAGGTATAGTATATATACAGAGCCAGCTTCTTACACCCGCCAACCCGTGATTTCGACTCATGCACAAACAGGAGTTTAGACAAGGGTCAGAATACACCAACCCACTCATAATCAGGTGCATTAACTACTGATATGTGCTACAACAACACTTATCTAATAATGAGGGCCATGGTATTCCTCTTCAGAACCACACTTCCGTCACCACCACCCATAGAGAAAAGATGAAATACGACAATTGAGGTGAAATTAAAGGTATATGTGCTTAGCTTGAAGAATTCAGTAATTTCAGTGGCAGCTGTTGATGTTTGAAAGTGGTGAGAGGTACAAGTCATCTTCGACTTTCACTGAATGAGCAAAGGGAGTGACACCAACTGGCCCAAGGGAGTTTCAAGGTGAAGGACATGGTCTCCACATCTACTAGGGCTACAAATGTATGCAGATGGGCTTTACATTATTGTAAACCCACAACATAACTGTGAAGTGGTGGGAAGGCAAATTGTAAGCGCTATATTAAACAAGTTAATTCAGTAAATGATGGATAACATTTATCCTTTTGTCATAATTAATCCAATTACTACATGCCTAAAAATGTCCTTTAACTTGCACAAATATTGCATACTTATTTTGCTACTGAAATCATGCTATTCTTAGGACAAGACAGAAGCCTGTGAGAGGCTAACTAACTACTGTGAAAAAGGCTTTTTTTAATCAACAGAAAACGAACTAGCTCATGGCGTCTAGGTGCAGTGTTTCAGAGAACCACAAATAGAAAAGGGCATTGTCTTGGCATTAATGAGGAATGCAAATATATGCAGAAAGCAGCGGCTTTACATGCCAATAGCAAGGTAATATTTAAATATTATCATTAATATCATTTTAGAGTATCGCTACAGCATTATCCGTATTATTTCAGAATCACACTTTTTGTTTGTCAGATAATTAATGAGTTTTTATATCTGAGGTTGGACTTTGTGTACCCAGATCATAGTGACTAGTGGCAGCGATTGTGTAATGAAATGATTGTTTGTGAGCTACTATGAAGCAATTGTATAACAAACTAACGGTGGGCATCAAATTCCGTTCCGCTCGCCGAATTTGCGATATTTTGACATTTTTGCGTTCCGCGGAGAGTGCGAAAATGCCAAAATTTCCACTATTTGCCGCGTTGCGAAGATTTTTTTCATATTCGCGCTTTGAAAATGTGTTCTCGCGCGCGCGATCTCCTTCCTGGGATCCCTGCGTTCGCCGACGAGTTTTCCAATCCGTTCACGTGCTCCACGAGATGTTGATAGCCGGTCGCGCTATCCCGTGAGAGTTCGCGATTGCGATCACGTCATTCTCCTCGCCATCAGACACCGCGAGAGTCTGCGATCGCGAACACTGTCATTTTCCACCGCGAGAGAGAGCGTGAGGTCGCAAACACGTCAATCTCCACCGCGACAAAGAGCATGAGATCGCGAACACGTCATTTTGGATGTGCCATCGACATCCGGCGGAAGTGTGGTGAAGGTCGCGATCGCGAACACGCCAAATTTTTGATTTGGATAAGAATATTAACTCTAGCTGCACAAAACCTTCTCTAAATGAGGATTTGGATGGAAAAAACTCTTCTGATTGACATTTGGCTGTCCTTTTTTGTGCAGGGAGTCCTTATTTAAAAAAAATATTTGGGGGGAGAGGGAGGAAGTGCCACAGAGTCTCCAACTTCCTGTTCCTGTCCATCAGGCTCCTCCGAGTGCTTTGTCCATCTCCTGTTCATTCTGCCTTTGGATTTCAGCTGGAAGGATCACTCTTTGTGTCTGCTGCATCAATATCATTGGATTTGAGGACTTTTGAATTTGATATTTTACAAGTAAGTTGGTGTTGTGTCTGTTTGATTGGGGGCATTGCAGTTGCTGCAACTACAATTGTGGTACTTATCATTCTTTTTTAGGTCTCGCCTGGCTATCGCGTAAGCGATCGCACAGCGAGACTTATGTAGGGGCTTCCGAAAATGCTCCCAAAGGCCTCCCAGGCGGATCGGGTGGCGGTTACGCGCACAACCACGCGCATTCCATTTGCCACCAGCTACTTCCTGCGCGTGCCCCGCCTCACGCGTTCAGAGAGATTTAGTAAGGGGCACAAGACCTTAGGAATGCGGTTTATGGCCAGTGCATGTGAGGCATTCAAGCGCGAAGCTGGCATCTGGCATCGGACTTGAAAGCAGCAGACTGCTTTCGCCAGAACTTTTGTTATAACTCACCGCACACTGCTGCACGAAACACTGCTGCACGCCACACACTGCTGCACGCCGCACACTGCTGCACGCCACACACTGCTGCACACTGCTGCATTACTCACTGTTGCATGCTGCACGACACTGCTGCACGCAGCACACTGCTGCACGCCGCACACTGCTGCACGCTGCACACTGCTGCACGCCGCACACTGCTGCATGCCGCTGCACGCCACACAGTGCTGCATGCCTCACACTGCTACACGAAACACTGCTGCACGCCACACACTGCTGCACGCCACACACTGCTGCACACTGCAAACTGCTGCACGCCGCACACTGCTGCACGCCTCACACTGCTGCATGAAACACTGCTGCACGCCTCACACTACTGCACGCCTCACACTGCTGCACGCCACACACTGCTGCACGCCTCACACTGCTGCACGCCTCACACTGCTGCACACCGCACACTGCTGCACGCCGCACACTGCTGCACGCTGCACACTGCTGCACGCCACACACTGCTGCATGCCGCTGCACGCCACACACTGCTGCATGCCGCACACTGCTGCACGCCGCACAATGCTGCACACCGCACACTGCTGCACGCCGCACACTGCTGCACGTCACACACTGCTGCACGCCACACACTGCTGCACGCCGCACACTGCTGCACGAAACACTGATGCACGGCACACACTGCTGCACGGCACACACTGCTGCATGCCGCACACTGCTGCACGCTGCACACTGCTGCACGCCACACACTGCTGCACACTGCTGCATTACTCACTGCTGCATGCTGCACGACACTGCTGCACACCGCGCACTGCTGCACGCCGCACACTGCTGCACGACGCTGCATGCCGCACAGTGCTGCGTGCCTCACACTGCTACACGAAACACTGCTGCACGCCACACACTGCTGCACGCCGCACACTGCTGCACGCCACACACTGCTGCACGCCGCACACTGCTGCACACCTCACACTGCTGCACGCCACACACTGCTGCACGCCACACACTGCTGCACGCCACACACTGCTTTTATGCGAGTTTATGCTACTGACATTGTAAATGACAATGCCTTTTATTTGTTTTAAAACCAGGCCTCCAGCGTGTTGCTTGTGATTTGTGAGTGTCCATGTGGCTGGGGGCCTTTTCTGGTGGGAGTTATTAGTATGCTGCTTTTGCCATATATAGGCCTGCATGGTATTCCTTTGCGGCCTAGGCTTCTTGTTGTGGGCCTGGTCATGAGGCTGGCGGCCATTTTGAAGGCAGGCAATGTGGTTTTTGCAACAGGCCTGCATTGTTTGTCTTCTGTTTCTTGTAGTTGGGTGGGCCTGGCCATGTGGCTGGCGGCCATTTTGTAGCCTAGGCCGGCAAGCTTGTGTGGCCTTGTCTGCTCACGGGCCTGCCTTCATCCAGTAGGCTCAGAGCAGGTAGCCACATGTGCATTAAGCAAGTGTTTATCTGTGTGTTCTGTTGAATTTAAACATCATTTAGGGCATGAATGGCATTCAATTGAGTTGGAAAATGTGTTTTTTGGTGGGATTTCTGTTTTTGGGGGTGTGTTAAACAAATGCCTTTGTTGTGTGTGCCTGGTGTGTTGGTGTGCACCCTGCAGACTTTGTTTTGCTCATTGGATTTTTGTTTTTGCATTTTATTGCATTAAAAAGGCACAGCAGTGTGGTTTAGCATTCATCTTTTGCCTGGCTTCTTTATAGGCCTTTTGGCAGTTCATTGTTTCCCAGGCCTCCAGCTTGTTGCTTGTGATTTGCGAGTGTCCATGTGGCTGGGGGCCTTTTCTGGTGGGAGTTATTAGTGTGCTGCTTTTGCCATATATAGGCCTGCATGGTATTCCTTTGTGGCCTAGGCTACTTGTTGTGGGCCTGGCCATGAGGCTGGCAGCCATTTTGAAGGCAGGCAGTGTGTTTTTTGCAACAGGCCTGCATTGTCTGTCTTCAGTTTCTTGTAGTTGGGTGGGCCTGGCCATGTGGCTGGTGGCCATTTTGAATCCTAGTCCTGGATGCTTGTGTGGCCTTGTCTGCCCACTGGCCTGCCTTCATCCAGTAGTCTCAGAGCAGGTAGCCACAGGTGCATTAAACAAGTGTTTATCTGTGTGTTCTGTTGAATTTAAACATCATTTAGGGCATGGATGGCATTGGATTGAGTTGGAAAATGTGTTTTTTGGGGGGTATTTCTGTTTTTGGGGGTGTGTTAAAGAAATGCCTTTGTTGTGTGTGCCTGGTGTGTTGGTGTGCACCCTGCAGACCTTGTTTTACCCTGTGGATTTTCGTTTTTGCATTTTATTTCATTTAAAATGCACAGAAGTGTGGTTTAGCATGCATCTTTTGCCTGGCTTCTTTTATAGGCCTTTTGGCACTTCATTGTTTCCCAAGCCTCCTGCTTGTTGCTTGTGAGTGTCCATGTGGCTGGTGGCCTTTTCTGGTGGGAGTTAATATGGGCCTGCATGGTTTTCCTATTAGCTTACTGCGTCCATCCATCCCCTTTGCCAGCAGCTGCTCCCTTCCATTACATTTGTATTTTTGTGGTTGTTCTTATTCTTTCCTATCCTTCCTGAGAGTGTAGTGTGTGTAGACTGTACACAGTAAGTAGTATACCATAGCCCTTGTTGCCAAAGTCTCACAAATGGCTACACTATATCTTCTATTTTTTGGTTTGTACTAGTAGTAATTGAACCACAACAACAAATGCAACATTTCACTGATGTTCTTCTCCTGGCCTATTTGCTTTTAGGTGCACAAAAAGACAGAGGAGGTAACTATCAACATCATCCATTGTACTGCCAGACAGAAGTCCTGCTGCGCACCACATCACGTCTAACTGTGACCACAGACATCTCTGCAACTTGTGCACCTGCATCCTGTCTGACCACTGAAGAAAATGGGCCCAAAGAAAGGTACCAGGTCTTCCAGTACCAAGAAAGTTGCCGGTGAGAAGAAGGAACAGAAAAGCATGAGGCACTAACTACGACTGGTGTGCCGGCAAATGTGTTTTTTGGGACCAAAAAACACACGCCTGCAGCAGCGTTGTCCGGTGGGAACCAAGCTGGGAGCAGCACATCCGCACCAGCGGGCCAACCCCACCAACCTAGGCCCAAGCCCATGAGTGTCGCAGAGGTAGCCAGTCTACTAACGAGCAGCGATGTTGAAATGTCATTATCGCAAAGTAGTACACAATCAACGCAGGCGGAAACTCAGCAGATAAGTCTGCAGCAGCAGGCGCAGCCACAAGAACAGCAGCAGCAGGCGCAGCCGCAAGACCAGCAGCAGCCGCAAGACCAGCAGCAGCCGCAAGAACAGCAGCAGCCGCAAAAAAAGCAGGAGCCGCAAGAACAGCAGCAGCCGCAAGAACAGCCGCAGCCGCAAGAACAGCCACAACAACAGCCCACAATAGTAGTTGTTCCTCCTGAAGTAGGGGCATTTCAGGAAATCGAGCTTCCTGCAGACAAAGAGGAGCAAGCCACAGTTTCAGAAGATCCATTGTCTTCCAGACCCCCAGCAAGGAAAAGGAGGGTTATTCAATCATCTTCTTCTTCAAGCCCCACTTCTGATGATGTTGATGCCACTTGGAAGCCACCAGCTCAGTCTGAGAGTGATGCACACACCACAAGACAAGGCTAGTGAAAAGGAAGGTTCCAGAAAGCCTTAGAGTTATGGAGGTAGATGCACAAGAGGGGGATGATGATGATGACGAGCCAATCATCACGGACATCACTACTGGCCCAAAGGATATGGAGACCAACATTATTACCCTGTCCAAAATAGCTGCAAGGGATGTAGCACAGGTACCACCAACACAGGTTGGTTCTGGAAGGTCGCACATTCCAGCTCTTTGAGGAGAATGTGACTTCTAGGAATGTGCCTCTGAAGAGTGGAGTGCCTCAGGGCTCATCACTTAGCCCCACTCTTTTTAATATTTATATGTGCCCCTTGGCTAAAATAGTGGAGGCATTCCGCATACAAATTGTTATGTATGCCGACGATACTCAGTTGATTGTCTCCCTTAAAAACCCAGGACATCCAGGAAGTAATCTTTCCAGATGCCTGGAGGAGATATCTGTGTGGATGAAAGAGTCCTGTCTCCAGCTCAATGGATCAAAGACAGACCTTATGCTGCTGGGAAAACCCCTGCCTCCAGACACGCCGTTAGCATGGCCTAGTTGTATGGGAAACCCGCCCACTCCTAAAAAACACATCAAGAGCTTAGGAGTCTGGCTTGACGCAAGATTAGACATGAAGACACAGGCTAGCAAGGTAGCTGGGTGCTGCTTCGGGATTCTGAAGTCAGCACGAAAGATCTTGCCTCTTCTCCCATTTTATGCAAGAAGACTACTCCTCCAGGCACTAATACTGTCGCGTCTGGACTACGCTAATGCCTTATACTTAGGAGCCCCCCAGTCTACAATATGCATATTACAGAAGGTCCAGAACTGTGTGGCAAGAATTCTCTTGCAAGTTTCGCGGCTAGACTCAGCAAAAAAGGCTATTAGACAATTGCACTGGCTCCCTGTTTTAGAAAGGATCAAATTCAAGGCCCTCTGTGTCACTCACAAGATCATGGCCGCGAATGGTCCTCCTATCCTTCAAAAGATAGTTTCTCTATACCATCCTAAAAGGCACCTTCGCTCTGAAAATAAGCGCCTTGCCACGGTACCGAGAGTTGTCAGGACCAGATGTGGAGGTCGTTGTTTCTCCTATGTCGCTTCTAAGACTTGGAACACCCTCCCAGACTCTATCCGTTTGGAGGAGGAATACCTGCCCTTTCGACGGCTTTTGAAGACGCATTTTTTTCCTAAGGTATAATTTATCTGCCCCCCGCCGTCTGGTTCTCAGCGCTGGGAGGCCCTAGGGTAGCCATGCGCTCTATAAATGCCTCTTTCATTTCATTTCATTTCACAGGTAACACCACCACGACCTCCAGCTTCCATATTTTCATTTGCAAAGGAAAGGCAGGGACCTACATCCAGCTCAACCACCACCTCAGTAGGTAGTGGTAGAAGTCACAGTGTAGCTGCTCAGAGTCACATTCCAAGCACACCCTCCAGTTCATCTGGTATTTAAAGTGGCACATCCAGCAGCACCAGAAAGTTTTCACCCCAGTTTGGGACTTCTTTTCGGTTAGCAGTAAGGAGGAGAACATTGCAATATGCTCAATTGGTCGACATGCTGTTAAGCGGGGTAAGCTTGGTACAAACTATGGTACCGGAGTCTAAACAAGTCATCTCAAAATACACCACACTATCGTGTGGGAGGCTCACCTACTTCGCTTAGAACAAAGTAAAACTCAACCCATTGTTGTTGGGCATGAAGAATCAGGGGACGATATTATCGCGGTGGAAGGTGAACAAGAGGGAGATATTTCTAGCCCTGTCCCCAGTAGTGTAGTAGTACCGCCCACATCCTCTTCAGCAACATCTCAGTGGCACCGCAGTAAGAGTCTGAGTCAGGCTGAGACACCAAGGCGACCGAGTAGTACTGCAATGATTATGAAACAAAGTGCGTCGTTGAGCCTAACTGGGTTAAAGAAAACAACTGCACCACAAAGGAAAATAATCCAGCCTACCATTGACAGCATGCTTAGGTTGGAGGGGCAGTACCAACGCAACCACCCAACGGCACGGTTGTACAATGCGAAGCTGGCTAAAATGTTAGCGCTGGACCTTCTCCCTTTTTCATTTGTGGAAGGGGTGGGTTTCCTTGAATTTGTGTCAACCATCTGCCCTAAATGGAAGGTTCCCAGCCGGTCCTATTTCGCAAGAGTTGCTGTTCCAGCACTACATCATGATGTGCTGGCATTGGTTGGACAAGCTTTGCAGCAGAGTGCTGTTCACAATATCCACCTAACAACAGACATGTGGTGCCAAGCCACTGATTACATGTGTATCATTGCACATTAGGTCTCATTTGTGAGGGTTAGAGATAAGCTTTCTGAAGTAGGTGCTGTTGACACAGCTGAGATTTTTAAAGCTACTCTGAAACATGCAACTGTATCCATGTTCGCCATGGAGAAATCTCATACTGCTGTAAACATATTGGAAGAGTTTCACAGCAAGGTTTTTGAATGGCTGCGCCCAAGAGGGCTTAAGATTGGTTTTGTTTCCACAGATAATGGCAGTAATGTACTTAAGCCCATGGAGCTTGGTTCCTATTTCAAGGTTCCGTGTTTGGCGTACTGCATTAACATTATTGTTCAAGACTTTCTGAAAAAAGAAGCCATAGTCAGCAGCTTACTGACCACCTGCAGAAGAATATGCACTCATTTCAGCCATTCTTTTAAAGCTCAGAAGCAACTGAGGATCATTCAACGTGACTATAGAATGCCAGTCAAAGCACTCGTCCAGGAGGTGGCAACACGTTGGAACTCAACTTATTACATGCTTGACTGTCTTTTTTATGCAGTACAGGCCAATCAATGAATATGTCATGCGAAGAGGGGATGCTACTGTGAAAGGCATGACCCTTCAGATGGACCAATGGGCCTAGTTAAATGCCTGACTGAGATGCTTCTTCCTTTCGAGGGCTTCACACGTGAAGTCAGCAAGGAGGACTGTACTATGTGCCAAGCTATCCCATTGTTGCAAATGCTAGAGCATCAGCTGAAGGAGGTGTTTGAAGCATACAAAGATGTATTGGAAAAAAAAGAAGCATATGAGTTGGTGGAGAGCTTAGCCCGTCGCATAGCTGACAATACAAGGGTGCAAAATAAGATTTTGTCACAAAAACATTACATTTGGGCCACAATTCTGGATCCACAGACAAAATGGGCACTGAAGAAATTCATTTCTTTTTCAGAAATGGATGTTGCCCGGTACAAAACTTGGATAGCTGAGTCAGCGAGTAAGTTGGAAAATGAATGGCTGCTAATTAAAAGCCCACTAGATAAACCCACAACAAGTACTGCAGCAGGGCATCCATCGTCAAGTTCAACTTCAAAGTCTGAGGGCAGTGCGTTTGGTTCAGAACACTCACCAACACTATCGACAACAGCAAGAACTGGATCTTCAGGCCCAGTAAAATTGTTACAGGATTGGTATTTACAGCCAGGCATTGGAAAGTCCAGTGCTGATGCAACTAGAAAAGAGCCTGAAAAACGCTTTGCACCCCTGAACATTGAGTGGATGGTCCAGGCCTATCTGGACGACCCAACAGAGGTGTATATTGATCAAAACCCATTGAGGTATTGGTATGGGAAAAGGGCCCAATGGCCAGTGCTCAGCAGGCTGGCGATAAACTGTCTGGCTTGCCCTGTCGCAAGTGTCTCTTCGGAACGTGTTTTCAGTGCTGCTGGTTCCATTGTAACAGTGGGAAGGACCAGTCACTCGCCCAAAAACATGGAGAGGTTAACAATGATCAAAATGAATCAGCACTTTATACCACCGAATTACACAATACATGAATCAAGGGAGGAAGATGAGGACGGCGGCTCAGGTGAGGGAACTGGTGTGTTAGATGATGATTACCTACTTCTGGTTGAACCCCCAGAGTTTGAGGACGAGCTATACTTCCCTGACAATTAGGCTTGCACTTCCAGTTCTTACTGTCTTCCTCCCTTATTTTCTTTTATTGGTGTCTTTCTGGTTAGAAACTTTGAATCACAACAAATCCATCACCACCGTCTTCTAATTGTTTTATTGCCGTATACAAGTTTCGGCTGGCTGCATATCATAGTACACTCCTCCGAATCCTGCTCCTCCATCCTCCTGAATCTCCCTAAATCCATTGTCCTCTAGAAGTCAGATGATGATTGGATGATGCAAAATAGAAGAAAAAAGAAAAAATATTTCCTAGTCACTCCAAAAGAAGTGGAACATGATTGATGATGACTACTATAGTTATCCTCCTTTGTGATCCGAGAGAGACTGCCCATTAACTGAAGATGAGAAAGAACAGGTAATGAATGATGCCATGCATTGGACACTGACTGAGTGATTTTGTTGTTGTTTGTTGTGCATGAAGTTACTTCATTGTGTACTTTATGTAATAATCTACACACTAAAAGTAACTCAAGTCCCTTTTCCCTTCTTGTATTTTTAATAACAAATTTGTACTTCTACTGCAGGCCGATACATTGCATTTTGAATATAGGAAGGGGACTCACTCTATACATGCAGACTGAGTTGAACAACACCATCATGATGACCACAGTGACATAGTATCTTCACAGTCACTCAGTACACGGATCGAAGTTGATTGATGGAATAAGTCAGGCGGTTTCATGAGTGGCATAAAAGGCAAACAAGTAAACAACAACCACAGCAGACCTAAATGTCTGTGTAGCGGTGGAGTCAAGTGTAGCGGTGGTATGACTGCGGTGCATTGATTTAGTCACTTAAATTGTAAAATGCTATGTTGCTGGATATGCGCTTTGTCCAACTCTTTAAAAAAATGTACGCTAAATGGAGGATGTGCAAAGGGTGCGTCACCGTGAGCCTGCTCTGTCCTGTTGGTGTTGTAGGTTAATGCTGGAAACAGACTAGAGTAGAGATGATGCATCCATGACATCTCGGAAAGTGTTCTTATTGGACTACACCATAACTTGTGCATTTTTTTCAACTTGGTTTCTCAATATTCCTTTTGTTTTTGCATCTACAATTACAGGCTGGACCTTACCCTGTGCTATACTTGGGAAAACAATGCACACTTACCTTACCAATGAATCTACATCTGCCAGGCAGGCAGTGGCGTCACCCAAGATTGATGGTCGGAGCATCCATAGAAGGGAGGACCAATAGGAATGTCGAGATTCAACTCACCATTTGACCAGGATAACACAGTAACAGTATCAACTTTCATCATCTTTTAAATAATTCAATTACTTTTTTTGTCTACAATCATTACAACAGTGTGTTCTTGTTGTTATTACTATTATTATCATTAGGTTTGCTCTCTGTCTATAATTCATTCCTACAGATATTTTAAAATTTTCTTTGCTATCTGTAAAAGTAAGCCCGGTAACACTGAACACAAACTGTATGTAATCCGGGTCTCCTTATCATCATCATGCATGCATTTCCTTTTTCTCCCTTAACATATTGATATGGATATGGTAGTCTACAAAGATTCTGTCGTTTGATGTTTGTCCATGCGTACTGTTTTTCTTTCTCAAACCTTTCCCCAAACCCCCCTTCTCAACCATTCAACAAACCCTAACCCTCTTCCCCCGGGCTGTGTGACTTATTGAGGTATGACAACATTAAATGAACACTAATAATTTATCACACGCTTGCTGGGGAGGATGCGGCAAAAGCAACAGTACTTCAATTTCAAGGCAGGGCGGGGATCTTCTTCTGCTTGCCCACCCATGAGCAGTATATTTGTGAGGTATTTGTTTTACCAAAGGAACCTAATACATCAGCATTCATTCCCGGCATTGATTGGATTAATGGATTTCATTTGTTGTCATCCTCCTACACAGCATTAACAGTTACGCTTGTGTCCAGTGTACTGTAGGCCTAGTCAAGTGACTCGACACAACTAGAGTTTATAACTCTGTGTACTACTAGGCTGTCCCCACCACCATTATGGTTTGTTGTATTTTGGCATATTATTGTTTGGCAGTAAGTTCTGTACTGTACTTCATTCTACTACTCCTCAAAGAGTCTCTCTCAGGCTACTGACTGTCTCATTTTCTTTTTTAGGTCTCGGCTAGCGATGGCTGCGCTTGCGCAGTCTCGCTCGCGAGATTTAATGACTTTAAGAAGAGGGGCTTGCACCCGCCCCTCTTCTCTCCTGTTCTCCATTGGCTGGCCTCTTAAATGCTGGCCAGCCACTGGAGAAGAGGTCCAGTCACTCCGATTATGCCCCGTCCTTTTCGGATCGGGGGGCGTGTTTTTTGCGAGAAGTCTCAGGGAGGAGACAACAGCAAAACACGCCCCCAAATCCGAAAAGGACGCTCCCTTTCTCCGAGGCATTTTCTGCTGTACCTCGGAGAAAGGCGGTGGTGTCCCGGCGTTGCTCCCTCACCTGATCTCCTTGTTTTTCTTTGTTAAAGGAGGCATCACTTTCCTGTCACAGACGCCGCACCTCTGGCCCTCTCCCCCATCAAGTTACAGGCATACTTAATACGCGCAGTGTCGGATATTGTGGGATGGCCCAAGACCTCATGAGTCATATTTTAACTCGGCACGAGATATTAAGGAAAAGCTTTGAAACCACGGAAATGTCACACTAAAGCACACATGCTTGTCTGAACTTTGCAGCTATGGGCCCCCGGCCATGGCCTTCTTAATTGACTCCGCCACATCATTGAAACATTTTATCCGTAATTCTACATTTCATGAAGTCAATTAAACAAAGGAACGTAAAATTTATCAACGCCTCTAAGCCTTTACTCGTATCTCCTCGCCCTCCTTTCATCGGAGAGCTTTCCCATTCCAAGATGGCCGCGGTCTCCGTCAGGTCGGATGCTTTATTTGAGTCCTTCTTATACGTCACCCGTTTTGTGTAATTTGGCTCCTAAGGCTCGCCGTCCCTTGGTTACACCTGCAAAGAGTCCTTAGCGACCGCCCGGGATGGTGCTTCGAGTCTCTGGGTTCACTCTATCCCAGAGGGCGTCCCGGGCAGAATCTAGGGGTGACATGGGGCTGCTCTGCCGGGTGACCACCACGGACCTGTGCGCAACCTAGGTCCTCGATGCCGGCCTCAGTAAGTGGAATCTCATGCTTCTCTGCAGTGACCTGCACATGTTCTGTATTGTTTAATCCATTTTATTTAAAAGGAAAATGTGAGTAACCCCGTCTTATTTCCGTCGGTAAACAGGTATGTAACCCCTACCAAACGTGCGGCATCATAAACAAGCTCTGGATTTTTATCGCACTGTCCTTTGCTGACTGGGCTGTTTAAGCCCAAACCTACTATGATACAAGCATTTACAATGCAACGGTCTCGGCATTGTTAAAGTTAGAGCTATTGGCATTGCTCATAACAATGCCGTTTCTTTAAATGTTTTAAAAACAAAAACATAAACAAAAATAATGTCATGAGCAATGCCAATAGCTCTAACTTTACCAATGCCGAGACCATTGCATTGTAAATGCCTGTTTAAGCTCTGCGACCTGTGTGGGTAGAAAATGAAGACGGAGATGGGGTCACGGTAAGGAGACTTCCGCCTCCATGAGAAGCGGCAGTTTTATTTAATCGCCGTCACTTTGTAGTGGCATCATATTGCAAACCGATAGGCCTGTCACAGCCTCGCTCGGTAACAGATACTAGTTGGGTTACAGTGTATGCATGACGCAGTGTTAAAATGCAATTAAGTGTATTGTTAAGCAGTCAGATGTACTGCCAAGGACGGTGCCATGTCAATATAATTGATACCGAAATTGCTCCTCTGTCCATTGACTGAAGAGACAAGATGGCTTTTTGAAACGGCCTGCCCTATTGTGTTACCTGAAGACTCCAGTTGTCAGACTAGACATGAAAAGAGAGATATATCATTTTGACGTCATTTTCTTTGAGGAAACGTGGCTCTGGGGGATTACCCCCTGTTAACAGGTTAACATGCGGGGTGATGGAGGAGCTCATAGGCCACTCCCCTTTTCCTTTTGCGTACTGTACGTCAGGTTACGTTCTGGACACGTACCTTGCGTTTCGAGCTTTCACTGTCACCTTGTAGGATGTCCATTGTTGGATGTGTTTTTGTTGTCATATCGCTGTGCTGAAGGGACAGCAGAGGGGGGAGGGTCGGCGGGCTGGCTTGTGTTTTCTGAAGCTGGAGGAGGGACACGGTGAATATCAATGTGGCGGCGTTTGTAATTGCTTAAACAAACACTTTCGTTAAAACATAATGCCCGGGTTGTAAGGTTGCTGCCGGGGGGCTTCATTCAGCCCAGAACCTGTGAAAACGTTCGAATTTGCATGTGAAAATAAACGCTAAAGAAATGCAAATGGCTGTAGCATGCCTTTATCGCTATTCTCAGAGGCCGCGCTGGGGACCCGCTCTGTGCAGAAGGCATCACTTTCACAGATGTGTCGAGAGGACTGTTCACTCTGCCACTTAATGTTTTCGTAAAGTAATTCATGCTTTTTTTCACTCTCAATAATTATTTTCTCACAAACTGTCGGGTAACAATTACGATTTCGCGTTTTGGGGGTATCCCCCAATTCATATTTTACTTTGTATAGTGGGATTCATTGATAGGTAATCTGCAAGAATTTATAGGGGCGGGAAGCATCCCTGTGTGGCCTGAGACAGGTTTCCCAGACAACTGAAAGCAATGGCTTTGTATCCAGAAAAAAAACAGTTCTTGGATTTTTAGAATTGTGTCCCAGGCCGCCCATATTTATACAAATAAAGCGGTATGAATATTAATACCGGTATTGAACATGTGCGTGTTACAACCTACCCAAGCGTGCTATAACGTACCCAAGCGAACTGAAATCGAGAACAGTGGGCGTGTGCTCTTAGAAAGTTCATATTCAGAGGAGACGACCCCTGACAATGGCGTCACTACGCCCTCACCAGAGGATAGGAGCCGCATAATGATAAAACCGTTGTCATACAGGGAGATCGATGCAAAGCACAGCAAAGGCTGCTCATATTTCTACCTTTTGTAACAACCACTGGTCTGAGTCACAAAGAAACAATTTTGAAACGTACATTTAGACGTGTGAAAATTTACCACTAGATTTGAGAGTACCATTTAAATTCTGGGGGATTTAAAGACAAGCATTTACAATGCAATGGTCTCGGCATTGGTAAAGTTAGAGCTATTGGCATTGTCATGACATTATTTTTGTTTATCTTTTTGTTTTTAAAACATTTAAAGAAACGGCATTGTCACGAGCAATGCCAATAGCTCTAACTCTAACAATGCCGAGACCGTTGCATTGTAAATGCTTGTTTGCAAATGCTGCTGCCAGTGTCTACTACTACTACTACCACCACCAGAACCATGGCATGTTAGGGAAAAAAACCATAATCACCATGCAGCCATCACTGTGCCTACGTTAAACATCAAGCAAAGGTAAGATAAGTTTGGGGGAGGCATAATTAATAATGGACATGTTTTCATTAATTCAATTTCACACACCCCTTCGAGTCCAATTGCAAAGTGCCTAGAGTAGAAGAGACTGACAGTACTAGTAGGACAAGTCACTCAGTGAGGAGTGCCGCATCTATCTGTTTCTGTTTTACAAAGTCATCCAATTATTAAAATCAAACACTGGCTGTGGGCGGCCCTGCACCAGCAAGGAAAGAAGGATACAGTGTGATGTAACACAGTAACCCCACCCAGAAAACATTAACAACATTGTATGTAAAGTAGAAATATATTATTTAATACCCTAACAAAAATAAACTATGTAAAAAAATCCCACACCTGACCCACCCCTCTCCCTAACCCCTACCAATGTCCGTGAAGAAAATGTCCAATAGTCCAAAAGAGAAAACCCAACGCCCGATTTCCACCCACCCCAAGAATAATGAAATTAAAAACGGGGCAATAAACAGGGTCTAAGTTCGGCGGGCTTGACTCAATGCGCGGCAGTTGCATCCACAGGGGGGGGCAGCACTGATGGAGGGGCGGCGGCGGGCGGCTGCCAGACGGTGACGCCGTACCACTGGAGGGTGGTGGCTGGGGCCCGGGGCATTGGAGGAGGCTGCAGCTGCTGCCGCCTCCTCCTCCTCCTCTTCCAGAACCACCAGCTGACGATATTCAGTCTGTATGGCCTCCAGCTTCTGTTGCCGGGCCTTGGCTGCCAACTTCTTCCGGTCAGGTTTCCCTTTGGAAGGAGTAGCTATATATGAAGAAGAAAAAACAAGACTATTGTAAAATATACTCTTAGCAAATCAGTAAGACAAATTATTTCTACAAATAGTGTCACGGTAGCACTAGCAAGCACAGTACATAACATTTGTGGTATGTATCTATCCTCCCACTTTCTTGGACTTTAACATTTGTGGGAGTTTCAGGCATTCAACCAACCATGCATCTGATTCCTATCAGCCACCTATGCATGCTGCATGCATCCCACAAATCCTACTCTGCCAGTCATAGATATTAAATCTCACCCATCCTTCTTCCTTCCAATCTTCTTTCCCTTTTCGTTCAACCCATCCATCAAGGTCATCTGATCTGACTTTTAGTCTTCTCCATAAAACTTTCACAGCTGAGTTGAAATCAGATAGAAGAGGCCATTGGTTACTCAACACTCCCGCCACTAATGCTTTTACTAATGCTAAGTAAAGGGTGTCTTCAACCATTCACAACAACTTCTTACTTAGTAAGTCAACTGTACATTATTACACAGTACACCCTTGCAGTGAGTGTAATGTCAATAAGTAAGGATTAGGAATCTAACTTACCACCGCCCGCCACTGCTGCTGGCTCACCCCCTGCAGCTCCTCCTGCAACTGCCGCATCCTCCTCTCCTCCATCAGCAGCCCTGTCGCCTTCGCCGCTGGCCCCGGCACTGGTGGTTGGTAGTGCGCCTTGAAAAAACATTACACATTTTTTAGGTGTCATATCCACCTCCCCCTATTTTTCACTAGCAAGATTGAAAAATTAGTTAATAGTAATACATACATATACAACATACATCACTAGTACAAATCAGGTAGTAGTAGAGTAGACACTAGTAGTTATATGGTCCCTAGGGTTATTCTAGTCTTTGCTTAGTTAGCCCGAGCCATGCTACCATTTTACCGTTGTGTCTTTTATTTTAGCACACGTGTCATTACCTCGCAGATTGTTCTATAAAGAGTGACGCCTTTGAGCCCACATGAGCTCATACTGCTACTGTCTAAGCGCTGCATACAGGGTCAAACAAATCAAGCCACTTTGTTATGGAGTTCTGGTGTTAGTCCATATTGCTTATCCAAAATGCTACACTTTTTACCATGACTGAGAAATGCTTGCAATATACTAACGCTCACCATTTTTCTCCTAACAGACGGAAGATTCCCTTCTACGAACCAGAGCTTTGCAGAGCTTATGATGTAACCAGTACTAGCTTCTTCTAAGGTGAGGGGTCCACAGAATTCGCTCATAGATCTTAATTTATAATTTTAAATAAACTATATTCCTACAAATGGGATGGTGGTGCTTCCATGACTGTTCAGTTAATATCAATCATGATTTCGCATTTTTTTTTCTTCATTCTGTGGACTTGTAGTTGTTCTAAGTGTAACTAAGTGTAACAATGTTTATAGTTTTAATCTTATGCATTTTGCTGTTGGTGCTGCATTATAGAACAACGTACAGAGCTGGTCAGTTGCAAATAAAATTTTTGAACTTACATAGACTCGTTGGTATTTGGTGTGGATGGACTTACACGAGTGAGCGAGCAAAAGGAAGGGTGTGCAAACTGTGCATGTGCATTGCTTCCACGACAGAGGTCGGGAGTGTTATGTTCTGGGTTGTCTACTCATTGGGTATCTTGGGGGGGGTCGGAGAGCTAATAGTAATGAAACACTATTATAACTAGTCAGGCAGGGGATTGTGGTGGGTTCTGTTCTGATTGAGGTGTGAGTGTGAGGAAGGTCCAACCTCCCATCACCAACATCCTATTTTCTTGTGCAAAGTTCTGTATGTGGAAAATCCCTACAACAGTAGTAGTATGTCCTATCCTATCAAAATAGTAAAATCTGGTTGGGCATTTTGTTGGTGGGAATTGTCGAAAAACATCAAGCTTCATAAAGCCTCAAAGATTAAGAATAATAGAAGGGGGGAGGAGCCAAGATGGCGACCGGGATGGCAGCGTAGGCTCCCGGCTCCGTGAACCTCCGCACCCCGCACAGATATCCTGCACGAGATCCTTAGCCTGCGCTATCTGCCCGTGTTGGTGAACGCGAGCGGCAACCGACCGTGTGACCCCGAAGTTTCTGGCAGCGGTACCGCCGGAGAAATGTCCGTCTGAAGTTTGCGGCCTGTGCAGCCCTGGAGCCGGGACCTCGAGTGGACGCCGTGGCCGGACGGCAGTGCAACAACAGCGGCCTTCGGTGGCTGGGTGGAGTCGGACTGCCGGAGTGGTGCGAATGTCGGCCTGTGTTTCGCCGTGGTCGTTCCTACCACTAAGCGTAGCTGAACGGGTGCGTGCCCGAGGTGGCAACTCCAAGACTCTCCAGTGATTGCCTCAGCCTTTGCCGGTGAGCTGCCCGGACGCCGCCCGTAACTCGCCCCGATTTTCGCGGGCTGCTCCCGGATTTTCGCGGGCGCTGGTCCGTGGTGGGGACGACTGTGGCCCGCGACCACACACCGGACACATCATTTGCCTGCCCCCGGAACCCTGTTTCCAGCGACATGGAACCCGAGGCGCTTGGGCCTGAGTCCCGGTCCCGATCTGGGTTGGATCTACCCAGCGGCCATTTTGGTAGGACAGTGTCCACTATCCTGTACACTGGGTTGCAGCAGGATTGGGAGGGTGCGCCTCTGAGGAGCGTAGCGGAGCAAGCGCCGGGAGCTGTACTGGGGTACGATGACCTTCTCGAGGCCCTCGGTGCCCTTCATTCCACCTTGGTTCACGGCGCCTGGGTGTTGGGGAGCAAGCTCGATGGAGTGACATCAGCGTTGGAACAGTTGCCGCCTGCCTATCCCCAGGTACACTGGGACTTCTTACACCGCGCACGAGGGGACAGTGTAGTGGCCGCCCCTGTGAATAGTGCACGCCTGGACTCTCCGGACAGTATATTAACGTGCGATCAGCTGGCTGTGGATCTGGTCTGTTCCGGAGGTTTCGGACCTGAGTGGGGGGTGGTGGCCTTGTCCCGTGCGCGGCCTCCGACGACTCAGGCAACATCCAAGCAACGGTCGCCTACTCTGCCTGATTCCACCTTCCTGGGCCTGGTGTGCAGTGTAAATCCTGGCTCAGCACTGGGAAAGACGACCCTCCATAGAGCTGATTGTGTCGACCTTCAGAGCCCTCTACCCTACTTGTGTGTGTCGCTTCCTGATCTTTATTGGACGCTTTTCTTCCTGGTAACACTGGACATGGCACTGGGACGAGGGGTATGCATGGGTGGGTTTGCAAAGAGTGGCCAAGGATGAGGCTGACCCTTTAGAGATGGTCATCTACTAGGCGGGCGGGCTCGGGCGTTGTGTGCTCTCACGGCATAACTGTTAGAGTACCAAGTGCGTAATGCTCCTTACTTCACTTTGACAGGGTCGATTTCGTGTTCTGCATTGTATGCTTTGCGGGAAAACGTATGGTGCGGGAGGGAGAAGCCGGGGGCGTGTTTTACAGGCCCTCCTCCAGTTTATTAATATTCTTTCTACCCCCCCGTCTGGTGGGGGTTCTTTTCCTACTCTTTTTCTCTGTTTCTTCTATATTTCGGGTCTGGTTCAGGGGCGACAGGCACACTGCTGGGGGGGGGGGGGGGCCGTACTCATCTGCAGAGGTGCAGGGTGGGGGGTTGGGGGGGGGGATTCTTTAGTCTTTAACCCCTTTTTTCCATGGCCTCCTTTTCTTCTCTTATTCTTCTCTGTCTTTTTCTGGGATCAGCATGGTAGAACTCCTTTGTTGTTAATCACTGCTGTTTCCGGAGTGCCATAATTTCCGTGGAGTTTCCTGGGTCTTGGGGCAGGGGGGTTGCAGGCGCAAATGGCCGTGTCAATCCTTCACATCCTGAACTTCCTGTTTCAGTGCCATTGCCTAGATAGACTGCTGTTTATTGTTTACGTTCATCATTCTGCCTGCCATTTTTCGCTGCTGGGAAACTGTTTGGCGCCTGATCCTTCCATCCTTTTCTATTATAAAATGTAAACCTTTATTATCCTTGTCTCCTACTTGGGCCGTTCAGAGACTGAGAGTATGCTAACGTCGAGATTTTGCACCCCGAGGTGCTGACTGTGATAGACTTGCTTTATGTTATTCTGACTGTTTAGCGGCCGGCCCCGGGGGTTGTAGGCCCATACGTGTAATTGATTGAAATATCAATAAAGGTTTTCAAAAAAAAAAAAAAAAAAGAATAATAGAAGGAGTACAAGAGGACAACCCAAAGGACTGGACGCAATGGCTAGAGCTACTGGTGAATCTGAGTTTTATTTAAAACCTTTTAAATAAAGAGTGGCCAACTGGGCATGCTTAGCTACAGACAGACTAATAGTAGTAGTACAGAGAGTCATAGCAGAGGCAGTTAGAGGCAGAGATAACAAGAATTTAGAAACAGAGCTTTAGGAAACGGAAACAATAGTTCGGGGAAAAAAATACGGTGCAGTAAAAGTTAGTGAATAAGAATTATTAATATTAAAAACAAGAAGACTTACTGGGGCCAGCAGAAGAGCCCTCGTTCTGGTCCTCCTGTCCGACTGGAACTGCTCCCGCCGACTCTGCACCCGTCTTCTTGCCCCTGGGTGCTGATCATGAAAGATATAAGAAAGAAAGAGACAAACATTGATGATTGGTGTGAAATAAATTAAATATTTTTATAAGACTGTCAAAAAAACATTTGTGTAAACAACAATTGCAATAAAATTGACCTATCTAATCTGGTCGACAAGTAGTATCTGGGGATTCGCAGACCGACTAGTAATTATTTATCTACACTAATCCAGTGTTCCATTCTGATTCCAGAATACTAACTAAGCCTAAGTAGTACGTACATAACACCTGACCAAGCCCACCTATTCCAGGCGTGCCAATTGTAGTCATTAAGTAAGCATTTCCACTTATTTTAGTCCTCAAAAATGCATAAATGGAGGACATATGCCTGCATTTTTGCATACACAAAATTGTTGGTTGGTTGATGCAGATGTTCTGCTAGTGCTAAGCCTATTACCACTCACTGAACAAACTACAAAAGATTCTACTAAGGACTGGGGTAAGGACTAGCAGCACTCAGCAGCACGTGACGTAACGGAGGGGGCGCCGCGTCGCAGACCACTAAAAAATTACAAACTTATAATAAGTAACTAAACCTAAGTATCAATCCACCCCTATCTCTTAGAGACAGGACAAAGGAAGGACTAGAGTCACTCTAGCATTACCTAACTTAAGCTTTCTAAAATAAACTCTTACATAATCACGCAAAACGAGCGCCAACACAAAGTTACAAAAAACAAGATTAGTAGCGCAGAGCACCTGTGGCATAACTATCACAGAAGACTTTTAAACGGAAATTACCTGTAACTTAAGCAGCAGCATTCTAGCTGGTCGGAAAAAAAATATATTCGCAATATATAACACAGAGCAGAAGAACAGACACAAAGTAGTAATAATTGAATAGCTACTCACCAAGACCCGGGACCTCCACTCCTAGCAGGTTCAGCAGGTTCTGCTCCCGGTCCAGGATATCGGACCACCGGTGCTTCAGCTGGTTCTAGCTGGGCCGGGCACCAGAGCATCGAAACACTGCCCGGCGCACCTTTCCCCACCGCTGCCGACGCTGCCGGAGCCCGTACCCGGACCCAGGCCGGCCGCCTGCTGCCAGGGTTAAGGGGAGGTGGCGCTGCACAAAAAAAACCAGTGCGGCCAACTCCACCTCCCCAAATAAGGCCCGTGCGTGCACCCCTTGTGGGCGCCGCCTTCCGCAAGGAAGGCCGCCGCGACTCAGGCTGCGATGCGCCCTGTGGCCCTTTGCCATGGTTCTGGGGTAGGCGGGGGGCGGAAAAGAAAAGGTAAAAATTAAAAAAGTAAGTAAAAGAAATGAAAAAAGCAGGTAATAGAAAAAGAGTGAATAAGTAGCTAAACAACACAAAAAGTAGACAAAAACAAAAAATATAGAATCAGGAAAATAGAGAGAGAGATAATAAATAAAAAAGATCCAAAAAAAAGTTTTCAGAAACAAAGGATTGAAAAGATCGAGGGAGGATTGAAAAGCAGGCCCCAGAACCATAGTATAGAGTGAAAAACAAGATGGCCGCGCCCATTGCGACCGCATGGGCAAGTTCGCGAGATATTTTCCCCCCGAGCACGCAAAAAGCGTCGCGAACACGCAATACGCGTTCCCAAACAGGAAATACCTATCGCGAACGGGCGTGAGCATGCAATGCGCAACCCGGAACAGGAAATAGCATCACGAGCGGGCGTGACAAGTGAAAACAAGATGGCTGCGCCCATTGGCGACCGCATGGGCAAGTTGGCGACACATTTCCAACGCGATCACGCAAAAAACATCGCAAACAGGCGGGACAAAAACTTCTGCGTCTTCGCAATATTTCCGCGTGTTCGCGGAGATTTTTCGCGTTTTCGCGAAGATTTGCGTAACGCGATTAAGCAATTTCCACCCACCCGTAACCTTGTGGGAGCAGCTTGTCCATAGCGTAATACACCAAAAGCTAGTTTAATTAGAAAAAGAAACCATGCGTTTCAATCATAAGCACATGGGTTAATGCTAGCTGTAACCAGTAAAATATCACCATGTGGTTATGATTTAAAATTCACACAACCCCAGATTGAAATGTAGACAGCTGTCCTTACCTCTTAATTGAAACAAGTACTTTATCTCACCTCTGTTATGGTGTTACGCTATATACTTGTTTCATTTAACAGTGTGCACCTTATCTTCTGGACCTTGGCACAAAACAGCTTAGGTATATGGTGCTCTAAGCTCTTCTTACACAGGGCTGAGAGAGATCGTCCTTTTTAATATAGCTTTTTTCTCTTTTATTTATCCTTTCTAAGAACTTATTCCCAGGATAAACATGTTTATCAAGTTTAGCTGAGTGCAGCTGAGTTCATGGAAAGGTTAGTTGAGTTGTGTACCTCAGGAAAGGCTTCAACTGCAGAATGTTTTCCTTCCTGTTCAAAGGTCATTAAAGGAAAGCATATACCTCTCATTTAGTCTTCTAATTGTCACCAGGGTCTGAGAGCGGGCAAGGAAGGTGAGGCAGCAGAGATGTTCTCATAAGACAAGTTATAAATACTACAAACTCCACATTGTGTTGTCAAGGTCAATGAATAATGATTTGTTTAAAGTATAACGAGACATTGTGAGAAAGAAAGGAAACCAATCAACTATTGTTAATGATAAATGGCAAACTATCTAAAATCTTCCTTCTACAACTGTATTTCTCAAGGACCTATGTGTTTTATGATGATTTTTTGATGAGATCATTGTGTTTCACTATTTCCTATGTGATTACAAATGTATATAAGCTGAATAATGTGTAAGCTGAAGCAGACTCTTTGGTGAATGCTCAGAAACTCCACTGCTGCAGCGGAAGCAAAATAAATGATATTGGAGATTCCCCTTGACTGACTCCTCTGTTATTTGAAGACGTCTTCATTCCAGCTTTAACAATTGTTGGCCCATATGGGGATGAAAAGGGGCCACTCCAGTTGGTTCTCAGCACCGCAGTGAAGGGGCCAGCGTGGACACCTACAAATCCCGAAGCGCGCACCTCAATGACAGGACTGGTATTCTGAGTCGGCATCTGTGGGGGACCAGCTGAGTGACCCTGACACAAGACGAGTGACCCATGCTTCTTAGCAAAGAACTATAGAGAAGTCAGTCATTGGGTAAGTGTGGCAAGCAGGATAAAGGAGACAGAGAGACACTGATAAAGGGAACAAAGGGGATCGGTTCCCCAGGGAAGCTGGTTCTTCCTCAATTCAGGACGTTGGGTCCTCCAGGGTAGACATATTTCATGGGAGGGAGAGATAGGACTGCAGGAAATAATATCAGTACTGGTTAAGGAGGGAGTCCTTGTAGAAACAAAGGGGAGTTATCTGTAATTTTCCAATTCTAACCGTGCGCAAACGAAGTAAGGACCCCTCAAAGCCTGATGAGTGGCGTCTCGTGTAAGACCTTTGCGAGATTAACAAGATAGTACATTCCAGATTTCCTGTGGTGCTAAACCCCGCTACCATTCTTACCACCATAATCCCTTCAGCATCTTATTTTTCAGTCATATTTATTTATAAAGTTTTGTATAGCGCGAACATGACCCCTGAAGGTATCAGAGCGGTTTACAGGGGAAATAAAGTGAATAAACCAGTAAAAGACACAGTAAGAAAGTACAGCTATGACATAAATACAATTATAGAAGAATAACAAATCGAGGAGCGTGACCTCCCTAAGAGATCAGATGGAGGTAGTCTTGATCAATAGAATAAGAGTACAATAGGTAAGGTCGATCGATATATGGTATGGTGAGGACTTTTAGGCCAACTATTTATTAATCGGGAATGCTTTCACTTCTAATTTGAAGGAGGCGGTAGAGGGAATCAGATGGATTTCCTTCGGAAGAGAATTCCAAATTTTCGGTGCAATGCCTGAAGAAGCTCTGTTGCCCGTTTTCTTTTTGCACATAATCTGTGGTTTCGGCAGCATAGAGCTGTTACTTTGCGATGATCTAAATCCGCCAGATAGTTCAAAATGTTGTGCTAGGTATCTGGGAGTGTTGAAATGTATGGCTTAATGGGTCATGCAAGCGATTTTTTTATTTAATTTGTGCTTCATAAGGGAGCCAGTTTAGGGATTTCCGGTCAGGGGCGATGTGATTATTTCTTTTTGTTCTGGCCGCAGCGTTAAGAGAGGCTCGCAAAGGGGCCAGTTTGGAACTGGGAAGGCCACTGAGCATAGCACTTCCCTAATCGAGCCTGGGGATGACTAGGGCTTGGACCGCAGATTTAAGATTATCCTGGGGGAGGAATGATTTTAATTTCCTTAGAATACTCATCTGGTAATTTGCTCCTTTGGTGGAGTTACTGATGTGGTTCTGCATATGCAGATTTTTGTCTTGTATAATTCCCAGAGATCTTGCAGAGTCTACACAGTGAGGTATACAATTGGGAGCAGTTAGATGTTTCATCCAAAGGTCGATCTTAAGATTGTGTTTGGGTGGGGTAATGAGGAGGGATTCCATTTTGATGGCATTAAGTCTGAGATGGTTGACCGCAAGCCAGTTCTGAGGATTTTGTAGAATAACGTTGAGGGTATTCAGGTCATCAGCTGCATATATGTGATAATGAATGTTGGAAGATGCTAAGGAGTCTGCTAAAGGTCCCATGAATAAGTCAAAGTGAATGGGAGAGAGGGCAGATTCCGGTGGGACTCCCAGGGGGACAGTAGAGGGCTTCGACAGAGAATGGTTGACCTTGATTCTTTGGGTTCTGTTATGGAGGAACAAAGTAAACCATTGAAGGACAGTCCCTGATAACCCCATCCTTCTTTAAAGTAGGTTTAGAAGGTTGATAGATTTGAAGGGCATAGATTTGACAAATGCATTCTTCTCCATTCCCCTTCACCCCTATAGTCAATATCTATTCTCCTTTGTCTTTAGGAGGTACAGTTTTTGTTAGACACAGACTACATAAGGGCATGCAGAATTTCTTTCCATATATTTACAAATATTAAAGGCAGTCCTTGATCAACATGTAATCCAAAATGTAGACGATCTCCTTATAGCAGCTGATAAGGAAGAACACTGTACATGGGCCTCTATAAATTTGCGTACTTCTTAACATCCCATGGTCACATACATCCCCAAAGAAATTATCGATTTGTAGAGGACAGGTGTCCTATTGGGCTACCTGATTTCTAAGGAGGAGAGGAGAATATCACCCAAACGTATTTGTGCAATAATGCAACACCCTGCTCCCATGACTCAACATGAAGTATGTTCATTTCTAGGAGTGGAGGGGCATTGCAGGCAGAGGAAACCAAATTCTTCCCTCCTTTCTAAACCTTTACACTTCCTGACACACAAGGATGTTACCGACCCTGTCCCCTGGAGTAGATACATCAGGAAAGTTTTCCCACTATTAAAAAGGCTCTCTGTGAGTCTCCAACATTGGGGATTTCAGATTACACTAAAGAGTTCCACCTCTTTACACATGAGCTAGAAGAATGTGCCAGTAGGTGTTATTAGACGGAGGTGTGCTTTGACGAAAGTATGACTACAAGCCCCTCTACCACGGCAGACCATTAGGCATAGAATTGCCAAAGCATAAATACTACGAGTCAAAGACTAAACCGTATGTATTTTTAATTGGGTGCTCACATATTAGGTGTGCATCCTCGCTTTATTATAGGTTTTCACAAGGAGTGGCACGCATGTGGATGGTCCCCGTGTGATCCTGAAGAAGAAGTTTAGGGGATACCTCGAAACATGTCGACCGAATATTGGGAACTGTATACACATACCAGTTATATCTTTTCCCTACTATTTAACCCCTTTTTATCCTTACCAACTAGGAGCGAGAATAAAATATTAGTTCACTAGCTAGGTATTTTTAACATCACTTTCATCACCACTCCACAAAAACTGTACTACACATTTCTTCACAAAAAAGTGCACCTATGTAGTTCCGCAAGTCGCAGCACGCCCCAAACAGCAGCTGTTTGTGATGGCCCCAATGATGAAGCATGTCACCTAGGGGCAACCCTGGGTGAGTGCGGGGACTCAAGAAAATAATTTTCTTTTCTTTGGACAGGGGTCATGTTTTTTCGCGCATTCAGTGGAATCCCCATTCCCTTGGTTAGGTTTTTTGTATCTGACATTTACAGATTTATGGTGAACTACCTGTCTGCAATATTAGACCCTTTAGTCGGAGCACTTCCCAAATGTCTGAGGTCAGCAGCAGGCTCAGTAGACAAAGTGAGAGTTTGGTTTCAGTAAATACATTGAATGTGTATGCACCTCACTCTGTTGATACATTATTAAATAAAACTCGTACACAATATTTGACCAATGCCAGATTGATTAGGTATGAGATGGTTCTGTTGTCGGGTGACACTATTACTTTGCTTTGTTGTACTTCTTTGAACCCAGACACATTAATGCCTTTGCCTGCAGAGGATCAAATGACAGAATTGCACAATTGTATTCTGGTGACAAAACAACAACTTAAAGACAGAATTGATATGTCAGACAAAGCTTTTATTGAAAGCGATGCAGATTTATGAGTGGATGGGTCATGTTTGAACTATCCACAGGAGAAACTAGAGTAGCTAATAATATAGCTACATTGCAAACAGTAGTAGAGACGAGATGCGTATCACAATTGTCAGCCGAAGCAGCGGAAATACTAGCCCTCACCCAAGTGCGTGAATTAAGTGCAGATTTGACTGTGAACATCTATACAGACATTGAATATGACATTGGGGTTGCGCACGATTTTGATAAGCTTTGGGAGGAAAGAAGACTTCTGACCTCTAGCAGTTCTAACATAAAACATGGTATCTTAATTGTGCGCCTCATCAATGCTTTGCCTTTGCCCAATGCTTTAGCAATTATGAAATGTGCTGCCCATCAGAAAGTGACAGTTGTAAGTAGGGGTAACAATTTTGCTGATGAAACTGCTAAAACTACTCCCATAGCTCTCTTCTATCTGAGGTCACTGCTCTTAAAACCTATAAGTCACCCCTAAGTAGGCCTTTCAATCGTGAAGTCAGGGTGCTAGGTTATAAGTGTGAGGGTGCCCTGCACGAGCAGGAGACCCCCTACAAACCCCGGGGTCGATTCTCCAGGATTTGTAAGTGCGATCAGCCATTTTGAAATATATAATGGCCATGCATCATTACGTGATGATTAACTACATATTGACTGTGCCGAACCTCGTCATGTTTGGTATCAAACATGTTGGAATCATACCCCAACACCATTACCGGTGTTGGAGGTATGATTCCATGCACCAGGGGGCTCCTCCGGTAAGCCCCTAGTGCTCCCGGTAACAGCCTTCCAGGGCTTGCCAGCGTGCTACTGCTGATGCCAACCCCAGACACAATTCTGCCCTCCTGCTGCTGAGCTGAGCTCGAGCAGGGGAAGGTAGAACAATAGGTTTCCTGTCAAAGAAAGGTGTGACTTAGTGTATTGAGCTGGGGTGAGGGCGCTTGCCAGTGCCACCAAACTACTTTGAAGGGCACATTTGCCCTCCTTGCATATTCCAGTTTGAGACAGTTCAAGGAGCCGTTGGCTACCGCTCTGGCGCAAAACTGAACAAACGACATGAGATTAGCCTCCCCCTGTCCAGCCCATCCTCTGGGAGGGAACCCTGAATCGTTCCAACCCTTTCCCTACGGTACTTAAGGGCTTACCTGTGGGTGGATCTTCAGATTTGTCGTGGGACAAGATTCAAACCCAAAACCACTTCAACTTTGATCATCTGGGCAATTTGGACTACGCTGGACTTCGCTGGAACCGAGATGCATCAAGGAAGACTCCTGCTGCTCCTGGTCTCTCTGTTCTGTAAGTTTTCTTTGTCATCTGTGCTTCATCTTGGTTCCTCTCCATGCCTGTGGGCATCAAAGATACCAGAAGGAATCTCCCTTGGAGTGAAGGAGTCACTCCCCTGCATCTGCAGGCACCGCAATGAAGCTGACCGGTCTGCGTGTCCTGACGTTCTATGGACTCCGAAAGGCTCAGCAACACTGGTGGTGGTTCTGCAACTCCCTCGAGGCCTGCTCTGTCCTCCCAGCAAGTATGAGGCCATTATCCCTCGTCTTTGTCAAAATAGCTGGAACAGAACCCCTGTGAACAGCGTCAACTTGCCATTGCCAAGGCTTGTCGACTGTGCATTCCAGAGATCTTCAGGCTACACGAATTTCCAGCCTCCAGCATCTCTTCCTGCTAAGATTTTCATCCTCACCACATCCTCTGCACCGTGGGCCTGCATCTTTGGCGAGCTGCTCGAGGGCCTCTTGCGACTTCTGTGCCTTCTGCCTGTGGATCCTCTTGAGGGTCTTCTTTGGCTTCAGTGGGATCCCCTGCTTGCTCGGGGCCTGCTCTGACTCTCCTGCAATCGGTGAGTCCCTTGGACCTTGCTGGTCCCAACGTTCCACCTTTTTCGTTTACCACATCTATTGTCGCTGCCAAGGCTTTTTGGTGCTCCCTCCGGACACTGACCCCCTGGTTCTTGACTTTCGACGTGGGTCAGCTCGGGAATGGTTTCTAGTCTTCCACAGCATCAACTGGTCCTCACAGCTCCAGCAACAAGTTCATCATCACTCCTGCATCTTCCGTCATCGGTAGTCATTGGTCTTCCGTGCCTCCTGGTCAACTCCAAGTGCCATAGACAATGTCCTCTCTGCTTGCAGGTACTACTCTTCACAAATCTATCCTTGGATTGCACCAGACTACTTCACCTTCTTCGCCAGCAGTATCTTTTCTGAAGTCCTCCATTGTGGTCTACAGCGGTTTTCAACATCACTATGCACCTATGCACCCGGCTTCCTTGGTGTATGTATCCTGGTACCAGGGGCATCCACATGTATCCACTGGTGGGGTGACTCTCTAACCTTTGTCTTCCATGGGGTTTCTTCAGGGTCCACTGGGAAGGGACCTTCTTCTCGAAAACTGCAACCAGGACTTTCCCAATGACTTGTATTGAGTACGCATCTGTGTTTCCACTCTGCACACAGCCTCCGTGGGGCTCCTGGGTACTTACCTCAGGTGGTTCCTTGTGTCCCCAGCTCTTCTGAGTCTTCTGGTCCAAGTCCCGACTTTGTCGCAGTTCACATTCCACTTCTTTAGTGTATAGTTTGTTCTACCCCTGGAGACCACTGTGTATTTGTTCTTACTTACCTATTTACATCTGAAGTATTGTGATGATATCTCCGGGTAGGAGATATACCAATGAGTTAGTGAGTGTGTATATTAAATATAACTATTTTTATAACTACACTGTGTGGTTCTTTTTAATTTAACCTACACTATATGATTAGATCTGGTAAAACAAGCTCATTTACACTCCTTCTGGACTAAGCCTGAAGGCTGCTCTCCACAGCTACCACTTAGAGATCGTTCTATGGTTGTCTAAGACTACCATAAGGGTCGTCTGGATCAGTGCAGGGTGCTTCACTTAAATAAGTGTGCACCATATACTAAGCCAGCCTCCTACACTGATCCACCTGAATCAATGCAGCTTTATACCGACCTGTAGTACAAGGCATTGCCTCTGGAGGCTCCATTTGGCCTGCCTCACTGTCATTGATTGCCACACTATGTAGCTTTACTTTTTATCGATTTTGAAAAGGCATTCAATATGGTGCACTGGGGTTATCTTCAGCTAGTGTTGATTTGGGCCTGCATCAGACCGTTCGTGCTCTCTATTCTAACCCTACTGCTCAAGTCCAAATTAATGGAGTCCTCTCCCTAACTTTTCCCATAGGGTGAGGGACTAGACAGGCTGTCCCTTATCCCCACTCCTCTTTGCCCTTGCAATTGGGCCCTTAGCTCAACTCGTCCGTACAGACACCCAGTTAAGGGGATGGAACTGGATAGATGACCAGGAGGATCGCATCCTTCTGTACGCGGACTATGTCCTTCTATATCCCGCTGACCCCACCATGAGTGGTCCCCGCTGTCTTCATCTTCTGAGATGCTTCGAGGCAGCCTCAGCTCTTAAGATGAATCCATCCAAATCTGTACTAGTTCCCCTGGCCTCATCTAGGGACTTCTTTGATTGAGAGATGCATATTACTCTTCGTCGGCTCAGTTTCAAATATTTAGGCATCTGGGTTACTTTACATCTTGAACTCACCTGGACCCTTAATCTCCAACCGCTAGTTTGAAAGACCAAATCTGACCTTGTTAAGTGACACTCCCCCTCACCCTCCTTGAATGTCATGGGACGTATAGCTTTATACAAGGTGATGATTCTACCATGGTTCCTGTTAATTTTTCAGAATGTACTGCATACAGACGTGATTTTGAACTCTAGCGGGGACGGACACAACGTTATTATGGAAGGGGTCTAGACCCTGTCTTGCTTTCACACATTGTCAATGAGGACCCTACAACGGTGGCATTGGGAATGACCAATCTTTACCTTTATTATTTGACTTCTCACCTCCTTGTCATTTATGATTGGTTTAATGGGAGATGGTCAGACCCTGCTTACCGTTTAGAGCTGTCCCTGTTGGATTTCCCTCGCCTATAAGCCCTGCTCTACGGCTCTCCAATCCCTAACTCTATGCCTCAGGTACCTAGAATGGTTTACCTAGCCTGGAGAGCTGCGCTTAGACATGTGCAATGGGATGCCAAGCTTACACAGCAGACACCTCTCTGGCATGGCACCTGATTGAAGGAGGTGGTACCGCTTCAGGGTTTTAGGGCCTGGGACCTTATTGGTATCACCCAATTGGGCGACATCTGTTCCGGGATGCACATACGTTCTTTCCAAGACCTTCAAGCCATCTACGCCCTTGCAAATACCCAATTCTGTAAATATCTTCAACTCCAACATGCTCTCCACACTCATGTCCTGGTATATGAAACCCTGCCAGAATTGAGTCCCCTTGAAGAAAACTCCTTAAGGGAAACCTGAGCCGCAGCAAAAATGTCAAGATTATCTGTACTTTAATCATCAATTCATCGAGGACGCTGCATCATCTCAGAACCCGGTGGGAAGGCTGGCTAAGACTGGAGGGACGCCCTGATGGCCCCCAGGGAGCTCACTATTTCCACTTGATTGCGGCTGAGCCAAACATATTATCTTTACAATGCACCGTACAGGCTTCCGTCCTAGTCGCTCCTGCCCCCAATGTGGAATAGGTCCTGCAGATTTTGATCACATGGTATGGTCCTGCTCTGTCATCACAAACTTTCGGACCATAGTGATCCGAGATCTATTGGAAGTCCTTAGGTGGGAGATTCCTCTCTCCTCTTTGTTGATATTGCTTGGTGTATTCCAGGGATCTGGAAGCACGAAAGCTGAATGGTTGTTCCTGGGTACACCACTCCTGTTTGCCAAACGTGATACTGCTGCTCGATGGATGTCCCTTGCTCCTCCCACCCTGTTGGGATGGTGGCTAGGAGTAGACTGGTGTGCGCATGAGGAGCGAGTAGTCTTATGAGGCCAGAGGCTGCCTCCACAAACATGGACATGTTTGGGGGAAGTGATTGGGTCAATTTGTCTGAGATTGTAACCGGAGTAGAGTATTGGATATTGCTTTTTATAATTATATTGTACTGCTTGAGTGTCGCTGATTTGTGCAAATGCTGCCTCATTTTCTGTATCATGATGCATGTGTGTCAATTGTTCAACTTTACCACAATCTGTGGTTTAAAACAAATAACATCTGTTTATCAAAAGAAACCCGTCACAATACTCAAACCGGACAAGCCAGTGAACCGTTGTGATTCATACTGGTCGCTGTCCATAAATACTGTGGATAATAAAATATTTGCCAACCTATTAGCAAACTACTTGCTTCCGCTGCTACCAGACATAGTCTGCATGGACCAGTCAAGGTTTGTCCCCGGCTGTTCAACAGCGCACAACCTGTGCACAATGTTTGCCCTCATGCATTCCTTAGATCCCCAGCTTGCAGTTGTAGACACTCTCTTGGACGCCATAAAGGCTTTTGATTTGCTGGAGTGGGCATTTCTTTCCCCCTCTTAGCACATCTAGATCTCAGCCCACACTTCGTGTGCCTGATTTGGCTCTTGTACACCCTTCCAACGGGCAGACTGCGATCAAACTGAATGATTTCTGACCTGTTCCAGGTTAAGCACAGCACCCTTCGAGGATGTCCGCTGTCCCAATTTCCATTTACGACCGCAATGGAGCAGCTAGGGCAACACCACGTGCACTGGGGGCTCAACTTCAAGGCTCGTAGGATATGATTCTCCATGTACGTGGATGATATCAAGCGCTATATCTGGAAATCCCAAACGAACCTGGTCCCAGTCATCCATGAGCTCATTGGATTTGGAGGCTATTCCGGTATCCAAATTAACTGGGCCAAATCCATATTTTTCTTCTCACTGAGGGTGCACAGTCGTTCGACTCCAAATACCCTCTACAGTGGGCCTCTGAACTGATACGATGCCTGGGTATTTGGATTAGTCACAACATAAACGTGCTCTGGTGGGCCAATTACGGGAGAGCAATGGGGCGGCTGGAGGAATAAATCTCGTCTCGGAGCAGACTAGCTTTGTAACTGGCCCTATCACGATTGCAAAGATGGTCGTACTGTCCAAATTTCTATATTTATTTCTCAATATGCCGCTCCCCCTCACCTCACAATTCCCTTGGCACCTGCGCTTAAATCTGATGTCGCTGGTCTGGGCTAGGAAACAGCCGCAGATCATGTGGGAGACGCTCACACCCCTGCTTCAGCAGGGAGGCCTGAATGGACCTAACATGACACTGCGCTGTATTCGCTCAGGCTCAATATCTTCATTTCTGACGTTACCCCAAGTGCTTCCAGCCCCCCACGGCAGTGGAGCTGGACGCGGTTGATCCATGTTCATTGTCCACTGTGCTTTATCAACCATTTAAGCCCACAAAAGCTGGAATAAACACAGTGGAGTGTGTTCGCTGGGCATTGGATGGATTGTGGCACCCTGCTCATCTGCCATACCTTTATGCTCGGATGTATGTCATTACATCGCATACCAATACCCCGCTGCCATTACAACGCAGGTATTACTACGCGATGTCAATGACAACGACATGCCATTACATCGCAAAATTTTACCACACTATGCCTTTACGACGCATGCCATTACAACGCAAAGGCATGCGTGGAAAAGCTATACTCGTGGTTAAATTTTGCTATGTAAGTGACTCTACCCTACCCCTGCACAACCCTCCCCCGACCCCCAGTCCTCTCCCTACAATAACACTACACTACCCTGCACGGCCCCCCGACACTACCCTAAAACACTACTCTACACAAACACTACAACACTACCCTAAACCCTAAAACACTACACTACACAAACACTACAACACTACCCTAAACCTTAAAACACTACACTACACAAACACTACAACACTACCCTAAACCACTACCCCCCAGCATGACCCTACCCCTACCCCCAGTCCAGTCCCTACACTACAACACTAACCCAAACCCTAAAACACTACACTACAACACTTCCCTAAAACACTACACTACACAAACACTACAACACTACCCTAAGCCCTAAAACACTACACTACACAAACACAACAACACTACCCTAAACCGTAAAACACTACACTACAAACACTACAACACTACACTAAACCCTAAAACACTACACTACCCTAAACCCTACAACACTACCCTAAAACACTACCCGCACAACCCTGCCCCTACCCCCAGTCCGGACCCTACACTGAAACACTACCCTGCACGACCCCCCCGACACTACCCTAAAGCACTACACTACACAAACACTACAATACTACCCTAAAACACTACACTACACAAACACTACAACACTACCCTAAACCACTACACTAAACAAACACTACAACACTACCCTAAACCCTAAAACACTACACTACACAACACTACACAAACATTACAACACTACAACAAAAGTAACCCCCACCCCAAGTGCAATCCCCCTTACCTCACTCTCCTCGTGGTTCCTCTCTCCTGATTCCAGCGTCATCTGAGGGGCGGTGCACATCGTTGTGAAGAAACAGCCTCAGTTTCCTCACAACAATGTGGATAGCCATTACATCGCATTCGTTGTAAAAGCGCATGCGATGTAATGGTATTCGTAGTAATGTCTACGCGTTGTTACATCACATGCGTTGTAACGCATGTAATCTAATGGTATTGCGCGGTAAAATCCGCTTTGTTATTGCTGTTTCCCCTTTATGCTCCCTCCATTCCCCTCACATGGAATCCCCAGCTACCGGCACTCCAGGACAATGGCGCTAGAGCGCGTGCACAATAATGCAGGCTCCACACATTGGCAGATCTCCATCCAGATGGCCAATCTTTGCCCCCTTTTGCGCCGATAGACTCCCCCAGGCCTACCGCAATATATAGTGCGTGGAGCGGGGGCGCAGGAAACGTTGGGTGCATTGTCCGGCCAGTGGCACGCATCAAGTGTTATATCACTAGGTGCATGCCACCAGCCGCACAATGCACCTAATGCACCCAGCGGTTCGGTCGGCCTGGGATCTTGACATCACACGTCCCCTCAGAGATGCCCAGTGGATATACTGCTCCAGACAGACTGCAACGCTGTTGCCTAATTGCGGCTGCGCCTCATTCATTTCAAATTCTTGCACAAGCTATAGCGTACCTCAATGCAACTACTACGCATGAGACTGGTGAACGAGGCACGCTGTTTTCGCTTCTCGGCTCCACTAGCCTCATTCCTTCACCTCACCTGGGAATGCCCGCATGTTTCAGGCTATTGGTCCGAAATGTATTTCATCCTATATCAAATAACGAGTCACCCACTCCCACAGATCCCGCTGATTGCAATTCTGGGATATGTCAAAGATGTCCCTCCTGGCCTCCGATGCCTCACAGTTATGCTCTTGCTCCTAGATAAATGACAACTGGCTATGCATTGGGGCAGAAGGCCCGCACCCAAGGCCTCCGAGTGGCTGCGAGACGCGGTCTACTGCCAGGGACAATTGGCCACATACTGGGACCTAATGCCACCAACATCCACCCTGAGGGATATCTTGGAACCATTACTAACTTATCTCAGACACAGAGACATTCCCCCTCACCAGTACCAACTCGGACAGTCCTCCGGACGACCATGATGGCGTCCCCCACAAACCATGGTCTGCTTGAACCCCCCCCTTAGGGAAAAGTGCACCGTGTGACCTGTGCTGCCCATTTCTCACAGCCATCTGTTGAAGGGAACAGCGCTGCATGCCCTCGCCCTATATTACGCAGATATCTCAATTTTTTTTTATAAATGTCTTTATTGACGCAGATCTCTCCCTAATCTTGCTTTCTGTAGGTGCGCTGGAGTAATGACACAGTGTTGACGCCCAAATGCACTGCTTTTATGCATTTTCCTCTCTGCCCTGTTCCCCACCTCTATGCCTTCCATTCTATTTTCTGCTCTCATTGTTTATTAGAGGCCGTCGCCTCACTGTTGTATCTCTTAAAAAATGCCAATAAATACAGTTTAAAAAAAAAAAAAGAAAAGCTGACGCTGCACAGATGTTCTCAAAAGATAAGTTATAAATATTACAAACTCCCCACAGTGTTGTCAAGGTCAGTGAATAATGTTTTGTTTAAAGTGTAACCAGATATTGTGAGAAATGAAGGAAACCAATCAACTGTTGTTAATGTTGAATGACAAGCTGTCTGAAATAGTCTCGCTACAGCTGCATCTCTCAAGGATCTTTGTGTTTTATAATACATTTTAGTTGGGATCGCTGTTTTTCACTAATACCTATAGGACTACAAATGTGAATAAGCTGAGTGTTTTGTATGCTGAAGCAGACTCTCTAGCAAAATCTCAGAGACTCCGCTGCTGCAGCGGGAGCAGAATAAATGATATTGGAGATTCCCCATGACTGACTCCTCTGTTATTTTAGCATTTCTTCATTTTAGCTTCAACAAGCCCTTTAAGTATGTGTTCTCCTCATCACTGTTTACTTCTTGTTTGCTGCCTTGTGCGCCACTGGGTATACTAACCCCTCGCCGAGACATGGTCTGTATGGATGTGAAACACTGCATGGCTCTTCAGTCCCCATCTGGGGTGGGCCTGTTGTAGGAAATGTAAAATATTAATGCACAATAGAAAATGGGGAAAAAAACACATCGCACAACAACAGACACCAGCAGAAAGTACACAGCTGTATGCAGTGAAAGAACAATTTAGGCCCAAAACGTGCTCTGACAAAAGAAAGGTTAAAAAAGACACAATGGAATAAGCAACTTGAAAGGGTTTCAATTAAAAGCCAACCGGTGTTTAGCAAGCATGAAAATGTTTATGGTTTTAGCACACAGGATCACCTGCTCACACTTTGTGCTTACAAGTAGATTGTAACCTGATTAGACATTCGGTGCAAGAAATCCAATTAGTCTAGTACACACAGAGGTCTTAGATTCACAATGATACAAGCACACACTCCACTTAAATTACATTTACCAAGAATACACATGTATTCACGAGCGGAGGAATTCTTCGCTTGTTAAACATTGTTTTAAAGTCCAATAAAAAATACGTAGAGGATTAAGTCCGAGTTAGGGGTTATGGGGTCACAGGTCTTTGAGTGTTTTCCGTCTTCAACCTGTAGCCTGCAAGTCAATTATTATTTGCTGTTTGTATTAAAGTATTGTGAAAGATGTGTATTAAATGAGCTGCCGGTGAAGCAGCAATTTGAGAGAGATCAGAAGCCTGCCTGTGTGTAAGTAAGGAGGCTCTTTCTCCCTGTCATGCCAGTCAGTACAGAGCTGTCTTTGCATTGCCAAGAGCAGTCCGTGTCTTTTTACATTTTGGAGGTTATAAGTCACTATACAACAATTGGGGAGCTTGCCTAAGAGATCCCTTTTTGCCCCCACCTGACTCCTGGCACCGGAATACTGCCTACCACCCACTGCACAGATCATTGCACACTTTTTTGATGAGGTAAGCAGACCGTGTTCTACTGAAGCTCTGCCTGTGCACAGGGTTGGGGAGGATCCAGGGACTGTCGTCTTTTAAAGGTGAGGACAGAGCGGCATGCGATCCTTGTGTGTATATTGTTGTGTTTTGTCTTGGCAATGCAGATGTATAGATAATGTAAATATAAGGTTGTAGAAAACATAAAGGTATCGCATGCAAGATTGTGTATTGTTCATTTGTAGCACAATAATTAAGATGCCTACATAACTGAGCTCTCGCCACTGCAGCCTTTGCAGTGCAGAAGAGCACCCCCAATAAACATCTGTTATTCAGTGCCAAGATACCCTTGGGTGAACCATAGCTGCCAAGGCTTCAGATTGCTTATGTGTGACATTTTCATAATTTCAGTGTGATTATGAGTAACGTTCAACGACTACGAGGGACACTTTCTCTCGAGCAAAAATCAAGCAATGAAGATGTGGGAAATATAAATATCAGAAATCATACCCATCTGAGCACTAGGAAAGAAACACTAAGAAGATCTTAAAACTGCTGCAAAGCACCAGAAATGGAAGGGCACTAACCGGCATGACACATTAAGCCCTGCCCCCAAGCAGGCTACATGTTACTAGTAGCAAGTATCATCTTCCATGCTCGCAACAATACCAGAGTGCACATTAGTGTTATTAAAAATGTTAGCTTAAAGTACAGAGAAACTTCACTCAAAACAGGGCAGCTCTGCAGCCACCCAGTACTTGACTATAGCTCACGTAACACTACACAACATTCTGAATACCATAATATGTCAAACAAAATAGAAAACAACATTTTGTAATGGAAAAGGTCAAGGCTTTGTAATGTCAAAAAATGCATTTGCTACTGATTATTTAAATTGCACTTGTCTTTCATTTTAAAGTGTGCTTGCTGTTATGTTATATGCAGTTTAAAATTAAGTCTGCCTGCAGCTCACACTTGGACACTACCCACACTGATGCCGACCAGACATGACGGCCAGGACGGGCTGAGCCAGCCGACAGCTGCAATAACCTTCAAACTGGGGCCATGCTGGGAGATCACAGCGGAGGAAGGTCTGCTTTTTACCTTGGATGGACGGTGTTCAGATACATGGTTTTAATTTTGGAAAAAACATCTTGCACCCACTGCTCAGCCCAGAAGCACGACTATCTACAGACCCCAAAGACCAAAGCATAGGGTTGTTCCGTACCACCTTCTCTGGGTGTGGCATTGACAGCCTCGTCAACGTATCACAGAACGTTACAACATTGCCTTGTATTACAGTTATCTCTGATGATGAAGAACCCCTTGCAAAGGGGGAAATTTGAGAGCATCAAATGTGTCTCAGTGTAAATGAAGTTGGTTGTCACCAGCGCAACAATTGTCAGTGCAGGTGTCGCGCTGTGCCGCTGTCACAGTCCAGCCGGCATGGCACCAGCACCAGCCCAGTCTGAGAACACTCAGCCCGTCAGACTGTCACAGTGATTACTATATGGGTTAATACCATGGATCAACCGCAGCAATATGGCGACCATCATTCTTTCTGGGACTGTGGACTAGCCCTTCGTCCATTTCTACATACTCTTAAGGTAACACGCATATGGCATAGGAGGTTTGACTCCCTCGTGTGCAGGGCGTTCTTGGAACAGACTACTGACACACTGGTAAGTGAGCAGAGTCTTATCACTTCTTTAATGTCATTTTCCCCTAGATTTGTGACTATCTGTTTCTCTTGACTTCTGCATTTCCATGATGGTGAGATTTTTTCATTCTCTTTCAGAAGGCTTATTAAAGTCCTGCATATCGAGTTTTTGTGGATTCTGACCTGTTGTCAAACACTTGTTTTAAACTCCCTGGCAATTTAAAGACTTAGTAGGAGGCACACTAGCCAGGGAAGGGGGGCAGGGCTCGAAAAATCATAAAAATTATACTAGACCTGTAGGTCTAGTAACTTTAATAATCTACTCGACCTAACTGTAATGTACTTGACCCGTGAACTGGTCTCAAATTGTGTGATCCTAGGCAAATATTTTGTCTTGTGGAGCCACCTTTTTCTTTATTATCACAAAAGAGAGCACCTTCAAATATGCAAGTTCACTATTTCTGCTATACAACAAAACATTTTATTTACTGTACTAAATGTTTGCTCCATTTTATAACAATAATCAAGCCCATCTGTAGGGTACACATCATCCCTGTCTTGTCTCTTAGTTCACTAATAGCATTGCCATCAGGAGCAGTAATAATTCACAGTTCGTGTTTAAAAACTCACTTTTCATAAACATATTACCAATGCATGATGTGGTAGTTACAGATAGCATTTTACCACAAAATGTTCCCACTAACATGTAGTTTTACTGATAATAGTGCATAAACAATGTTTGGTAATTGCGTTTCAGCAACAATATTTAAAATTTGCACATCCCCAAGGAAAGTGTTCAAATTTGTTTTGATCCTATAAAAATATTTTTGGGCACCACAGAATTGCAAAAATGGGTCTTCATAACTAGTGAAATATATTTGAAATGTTTGAACAGTTCACTTAGCTATTTCAGTGTTGTGTTAGGAAAAAAGCCTGACATCTTACAGCCTTTCATTCAACATACTTTGCACAGTTCAATTGCCACACAGTTCATTTTACAAAATCCTCTAACTACAGTCACATAAAGAGAAATGTAGGAAGACAAACTGATTTTTGACCTCTATCTCTGAAAGCAGGCAAATGTGATAAGATAACAAGATTTAAAGGCATATTTATTGTTCTTTCACTTTGTGAGAAATAAAGATGCCTTTAAATCATGTTATCTTGTCACATTTGCTCTGCTTTCAGAGGCAGAGGTCAAAAGTCAGTTTATCTTCCCACATTTACTTTTTGTTCTGTGACTGAAGTTAAAAGATTTTCAGCTCGCCAGAAATGGCGCGTAGTCCCTAAAAATATCTTGTCCTGAATAAATCTTGCTCGACAATGCGAGTGGATTTTTTACGAGGCCTGGGGGATAAGTATGCCTATATATGTTTGTTGCAAGTTTACACGTTTCCATGAAACACTTATGGATACTTTCCAATAAGAACATTTCATGACTAGCAGATGATCGTTTTATCTCTGATTTTTACATAGATGATACAACTACTGGCAGGATCCTAATATGAGGGTTTTCATATAATGAAAAACAAAATTTACAATCCCTCCCTTTGTGAGATTTTTGACGCAGTAATAAACATGCTGAGAGCGTTCACATACCAATATAGGTATTTTTTTTTGTCTTAAGAGTTGCCCCATAACAAGGTGAAGCACTCCTCGGTTACTTTAACTAGACTAACAGACACATCACTATTTTAATACTGGGGTGACTCAATAGTTTTTATATATCACATGCCACTGTACAGGCACACAGTGGCCTTGCATGATAAGGTGATGGCATTCAACACTGCCCTTCCCTATAGGGTTCTCTCATGCTATATGTGCACTAGATATTCATGCATGTTGAATCTGGGACGGTACATCCACGAGGTAATGACACTACTTGACAGTGTCAATTAAGTTTGCACAATTAATGATTATATATGATTTTGCAGCCTTGAAAAAGTCCAGGAGGACGAAACACTTGTCGGCTGCTGCATTGTTGAATAATGATGTACTTGGAAATGCTCAAGAATTTTTTTTTTTTTAAAAGACTGTGTACCGTACATTATTGAACTGGAATCGTTTACTATTAACTGGGGATTTAACAAGACAAAAACTAAAGAAAGTAAACCGGATTGTATGTGCTTCGGTGCCATCTGTGTGCTTTGTCACAGTGGAGCTACAGGCTCTAAGGCCTCAGGTTCAGCGGAAACTTTACTTAAATTGGCTCATGATGCACTGAAACTAAAATGGAGAAGGACTGTAGGATGTACTAGTGACAGACACTTACTTGTCGTCTGTTGAAAGTAGAGCCATAAGCGTAAAGGGCAAGTTGGCTGTGAAGACCCCCCGCCTGCATGGGCTCCTGGCAGCGGCCATGGTGCAGGGTCTCGATGAATTCACATAGCTACTGGACTGAAGTGCAACACCGCTCCGGTCGCGGTCCGGGTCTGGTCGCGGCAGGTCCTCACATCATTATGCCCGCGCGGCCCAAAAACGTGGGGTGCGATGCAGCTAACATAACTGTCTGCCGCGCGCTCACACCGCCTATTGGTTAATTCATCACTGAGTCTAGTCGAGTAATGTCAGTAAATGCCATGGGTGAGTCAATGTTGATACATTGTTTTGTGCACTGCCCAAGCCAACACAGAATGAGCTGAGCCAGGACCCAAGCCTGCTTGCAAGCAGCACAGAGGCAGGCAGCTTTATCTCAGTGGTGTGAATAGAATAGTGCTCCGGCTTCACAGCTGATAAGGCGCTAGGCGATATCATGCGTGACTTTGCATTTCAGTGCGGTGATGCGGATCACCACACTGAAATGCGTTAGTATAATGCCTGATGTGTGGTACTTGGCTGGGCTGGTGAACGTGCGCTTTACAAACACATGTTATGTTATGTTTAGGTTATTTTCATGGGGGCACCTTTGACGCTCTATGCAGAACATGCAGCATTTGCTATCATTCAGAAGGCTAAGACCACTCTGACTATACAGAGTGTGTCAGGATATGAGGTGATACTGTCACTACCATCTTTTAAGGTTGTGAAGTGTCATACAGTGAATCCTGTGACGTTCTATACTCATCCAATACTAGAACCTGAGGATGAGGCAAATGACTGAGCAACCTATATTCCCAATGAATCTAATTAAGCAGCAAAGGATCCTATACTAGGTAGCATTGTCTATTTTGTTGATGGTTCTTCTACCATTGACTAAGATAGAGGAATTAGACACACAGGTGCAGCAGTAGTCAGAGCATAACAGCAGGATTCTTCTGATACACTCCATATAGTAGAACAATTAACCTTACAAGCACATTATTCTGCGCAAGCAGCAGAACTAATAGCATTAATAGCAGCTCTTAAGCTAGGAGCAGGAGAAGTCTTTACAATATATTCAGATTCGGCGTATGTGCATTCCGGCATCATGAGATGTGCCAGTAGAGGTTTTCTTAAGTCAGACGAAAGCCCTGTTATGCATAGGAACCTCTTAGAGGCACCAACGTTACCATAGGCAGTAGCAGTGGTGAATTGGGCATCGCATACAAGTGGACAGGGTTTTAGGTCTCTGGGTAATGCAATAGCAGATTGGGCAGCAAAAGATGCCGCTAGGAGCACGTCCCTGCCTGTGCCATTAGATTCACAACATGTCCACAAAAGAGGAAGATGCACTGGGTAGAAGTCAAACAGGAGACACACTTGTGGTCCGAAAAAGTTCTTCTTTTTATTTAATCTTGTTTGTTTTAAAACTGGCACACAGCCAACGCGTTACGTTCCCTAGTGCCACAGGAAGTTTGTCAGGGCTGTAACAATTATAAAAACGGACATAAATATACATATAGTACATATACATACAATAAATAGACAAAATTGTGAGCAATACAAAACACTAATAAAACAGACGACCCAAAAACAGTACAAAGTTTAAAACGCATACGTCAAAAAATACAGGCAAAAACACACAAAAATATACATATGGTGATGACTTTAAAACATTATTATTATTATTTATTTCTTTTTTTTTCTTATTGAGCAGAGAAAAGAGGGTGCAATGTACATGGTTTCAAGCATTACATCTGAATGACAACTGAAGATATGTAAACAAGAAGACTTGAAATAGGAAATCTAGATAATTCCTAACATCGATGCTATGGACATTTCAATCCATTATATCATATAATGAATCGATACTAAAGTGCAGTGCAGGATATAACAACTCCATGGCATGTATATATCTGGATAAATATTCGATCTTGGACAAGAGAAAAATGCTACTCATGTCTTCAAATACAATTTTTTTTAAATCCCCAAATAAAGTGCAAATGCAATAACAGCAAATCATTGCCTTGATAGAATACAGTACAATGAGCATCGCACACGAAGATTAATTCCACATAAAGTGCAAATACAATATCAGCAAATAATTATGTCAAGAGAGTACAGTACATAAGTCCTAAAGTACAGAGCATGGAATGGAGAAACTAAAGTGCATATGCAAATAGCAACCATTAAATACCATTGTAAATTCATCTTCAGGGAATCAAACCTTTTTCCCCCCACAGCACCCGCCGAAACTTTCTAAATCATAGTTAAACAAATACAGGCACACTACCCCAATCAATACATCAAAACATACAGATCTAGACAATTCCAAATAATGCTAAATCATTGGACCCCGTTAAAATTCTAAGAATCATCGAGAACCAATAGATCCGCAACAGTCCTTAAATACTAGCAATTCCCTAAACCCCTTCCAATTTTTGTTAAATTTCATTATTCCCCCGACTCTCCTAGCATAGGCCTCTTCAAATCTACAAATCCTTTTCATTTTATTAAACCAAGTTAGATGGTTTGGTATCTCCTTCGATTTCCAATTTTGAAGTATCAGGGAGCGAGCCACCATACAGGAGATTGCTACAAAAGCTTTATCAGCGCTGGATAGAATAGCTTCGCCCCTCACACCCCCAAACAATGCAGTTTCAGCTTGAGGAGAGAGACACAAACCCAAGGCAGTGCCCATATCGCTAAATATTTCTCCCCAAAACTGGTCCAATAGCGGACAGGAGTAAAAAATATGATGCCAACCACCTTCATCCTCCTGAAGACACCGAAAACACCTATTCACACAATCGGGGAATTTTTTCTGTAATATGGACGGTGTCCAATAGGCAAACCACCTTGATAGAAAGGACATTCTTTTAAAGTTAGCAGCACGTAAGGCCCTATAGCCTAAGAGAAAGATTTTCTCCCACTCCTGGAGACTAAACCTACAACCAGTTTCCCAAACTATTTTCTCCAGATGATTTAATATAACTTTATCCTGGGCTTGATTCCTCAGTATAGAGTACCACTTACCCAACCCACAAAAGTTAGAGGCATATAAATCTATCATAATTTTGTGTGGAGTATTTAACATGCCCGCCGTATTAGATATAAAGTGGACTATCCGTAAATATTCGAGAAACGTGGGTTTTCTATGACCTTCTGCTCTTGTGCTAATTTCTTGCCAGGACAGAACTCTATTTTGGACAATAAAGTGCTTGATTTGAAAAAAAACAAATTCTTCCCATATATCAATATGTCTAGATTGAAGGTATAGGCCGATGGTATTACACTCCCTTAATGTAACATATTGAAAACCAGAAGAGCTTGTTTTCTTAAAGACTACCTGAAGCCTAAACAATAATTCTCGAAGAGACTTGTAGCGGGTCTTTTTCGGTAATTTAGATGTTTTTAGAAAAAAGGAAGATTGAACTCCTGCTTCTAAGATCATTTTATCTAGAAAAAAACGATCAAAGTTGCGCTTGTAGTATAAAATATCGACCACAAAATTTAACAAAGCAGCCTCATAGTATGTCCGTACCTGCGGGAGCGCTTGACCACCTTGGATTATGGGTAATTGCACTATAGCTAATTTTACTCTGGGGGCTTTTTTTCCGCATATAAATTCCCTAAACAAAGTGTCTAATTCATTAAAATATAATTGGTTAATACGAATGGGGACATTTAAGAATAAAAATGTTAAAAGAGGAAAGATAGACATCTTAATCATAGAGACTCTCCCTATAATAGTAAAAGGGAGCACAGACCATTGTTCTAATAAGCTTTTTATCTTCTGCTTAGTCCTCAGATAGTTCAATTCGAATAATTTATGGTACTGATTCGTGACATAAATGCCCAAATATCTTATTGGATCTAATTTCCTGGCTTGAGCCCTGAGATTAATAGGAAACAAGTTGGGGTCCGAATTGAGAGAGAGTAGCTCAGTTTTTTTTCCATTTATTTTATAACCACCAATCTGTTGGAACCGAGAGAATTCAGAAAAAACTCGATCTAAATTCTCTTTCTCCGGGGTTAGGTATAAAATAATATAGTCAGCAAATAGCTTGACTTTAGACATCGCAGGTATTGGAGGAGTAATAGCAGCATTATTTCGAATTTTTAAAACCAAAGGTTCGATAAAAAAAGTGAAAAGTAGAGGGGAAAGCGGGCATCCCTGCCTCGTTCCCCGTTTTATTGCCACTTCCCCTATCTGTTCTTGATTAATGACCACCTTAGCACTCGCACTCTGATAGATATTTCGAAGCATATTAATTACTTGTTGTGGGACGCCAAAATGATCTAAAGTAAGAAATAATGTTTGCCAATTCACCAAATCAAAGGCTTTTTCTGCGTCGACCATTATAACTGCCGCAGGGATTTTGTTAGTGCTAAAAAAATCTGCGATAAATCCTGTTTGATCCCTGTGAATTACCTCTTGAGCCACAGGAAGAAAACGCAGGGCTCACAACTTCATCAGGATCTTGTAATCAGAGTTGAGTAGGCTTATTGGTCTAAACGAGTTGACATCTTCCGGGTTTTTATCTTTTTTTACAAATGATATTATAATAGATTCTTTAAACTCACTTGATACCATTCCACCCTTTCTAATATTATTAAAAAGTCTCTTTAATGGGGATGCCAATTCTTTCATAAAAACCTTATAAAATTCCAGTGGGAACCCATCCTGACCACACGCCTTGCCCCCAGCCATTGATTTAATTGCTTTTTATTATTTCCTCCTCCCCTATATCCTCGTCCAACTCTCTAATTTTATTCTCGGAAAGCCTGGGAATATCTATGTCTGAAAGATACACCCGAATTTGTTCATTACTAGTAGGATATTATGTTGAATAAAGCTGCCCATAATGTTGAAGAAAGATCCGTGCAATATTATCCCTGTCTACTATAACATGATCAGAAACCGGATCCCTAAGTGAGACAATCAAGGAGGATTCTGTTTTTTTTCTCGTGGAGTTAGCTAATAACTTTCCAATCATCTGGCTCTCCTCATAGATTTTTTTTTTTTTTAAACTCTTTTTATTAACATTTCCATTTTCAACCAGTACTGCAATACCATATCGTGCTTTATCAAGTACATCACAGTTTGCTCGTGTCAGCCTTTGCCGAACGCTAAGGGTCCCATTCGGTCTCCTCAGGACCCCAGCACCCTCCTCCTCCACCATGCCAAACATCTCGTGTCTTGCTTCCCCATACACCCCCAGTTAGTCTGAATCATCTGACAGGGATTCATCCTGCGGAGGGTCACAAATGTTTCCCCGATAGTCATTCCACTTCCCCCATATCTTAGTCCATTTTTTGGGGCATCTTCTATGTACATAGACCGATTTCTCAGTTACCATTAGTTCGTCCATACCATTACACCATTTTCGGAGGGTCGGGCCTGCCTGGCTCCCCACTGTTGCGCAATGTCTCTTTTCGCCAAGGCCATCCCTAGTGCTACCCATGTTTGCACTGTCTGCGTAATGTCCGCTTCCTCCCAGATGTTAAAGATACACCCCCTTGGTTCAGGGACCAATGTTGCCCCTGTGACTTGCGCAATTGTACGCATGACTGCTTTCCAATATTTATGGATGTCTACACATTGCCATAATATGTGCCAGAACGTGCCTGGCTCCCCACACTGTCGGACGCAAAGTGGTGTGTCGGCTCTGTGTAGTTTATATAGTAGTGTCCTGGTATAGTAGGTACGGTGCAGTATCTTCAGTTGTATTAATTTAAATCTGGCTGAGATCGCCACTTCTCGTGGCGATGCCAGCGCGTCCTGCCAATCTGTCTCATCCAGCTCCCCCACGTCGGTCTCCCATTTATCTTTTAGGGCTCGTGTTGGGTCTGGTTGGTTGTTTACGATTTTTTTGTATGTGAGTGAGATAGCTTTCTTCGTCATATGATCAGTAAGGAGCCTGTCCTCAAGGGGTGTGGACTCTGGAAGTTTTGTGCCTTGTGGTATAAGTGCTGTGAGGGCATGCCTTATTTGTAAGTAGCGAAACGCCTCAGTGTCAGCCATCCCATAGCTCCGCTGCAACTGCTCGAATGGGACGGGGTTCCCCTTTTTCCACACGTCCCCCACCTTTGAGATACCGATCAAGTCCCATTGTTTGAACCCCTTCGTGTTCCTTAGCCTTCCCAGTTTATTGGTGTCCCAGAGTGGTGTCGCCTGCGTGATGACTCCTTCCCATCGCATCTCCTTCTGCACTGCGTGCCAGATCTTAATTGTATGAGCTGTAGGGCCTATAAGATGCTTGTGTTGATTCCTATTGTAGAGTACTCCCATAAGGTTATCTGCCCCCAGCAGATGCCTATCCATACGGTAGGCCGGGTCTCCCTGATCAGCATGAAGCCATTGGTTGATTACCACCAGGTGTGAGGCCCAGTAATATATCTTAATGTGTGGGAACGCTATCCCTCCATCATACCAGCCTTTCACTAGTTTGTGCATCGCTATACGCGTCGCCTTGCCATCCCACAGCAGCTTGCTGAGTTCACTATTCACTTCCCTAAAGTATGCTGGGGCTATCGGGAATGGTGTATTTTGAAGGGCGTACAGAAACCTCGGGAGCGCCATCATTTTAAAGAGGGCTGCCCTGCCCAATAGGGTGAGCGGCAGAGACCGCCAGCACTGCACATCCCTGCGGAGTCGCTCCAGCGGTTTTTTGAGGTTTTCGGCTATGAAGTGGGATTCCTGCGCCGTGATGTGGATGCCCAAATACATGAATCCATCAGTCACTATCTTAGCAGCACAGTTACGTGGGAGTCGAGGCCTATCGCCTGAGAGTATATAAATATGTGATTTTTCCCAGTTTATGGTATACCCTGAAACCCGGCCGAACGCCACACAAATATCCATGAGGCAATTGAGGGATCGGGCCGGTGAGGCCAGAAAGAGGAGTATGTCGTCCGCGTAGAGCGATATTCTGTCTTCCCACCCCGGCGCCCATTTAAAACCACGGATTACTTGGTCTTGCCGTATCCACGCCGCCAAGGGTTCCAGCACTAGTGCGAATAGAAGCGGCGATAATGGACAGCCCTGCCGAGTCCCCTTAGCCAGAGGAAAGGTGCCCGAGATCCTCCCATTGGCCACCACCTGCGCCATGGGTTTCGTGTACAGCAGTTCCACCCATTTTATGAATTTGGGACTGAAACCCAAGTGGTGAAGTACCGCGAATAAAAACGGCCATTCCACCATATCGAACGCCATTTGCGCGTCCAGGGAGAGAATTATGGCGTCCTCTTGGATGAGGGATTTGCGCGCCATGACACTATGCACTCGCCTCAGGTTCAGCGCCGTGTTCCGATGCGGCAGAAACCCCGATTGGTCCGGGTGAACCACCGACCCCAGACAAGGCTGGAGCCGCCTCGCTAGCACTTTGGCCAGTATCTTTGCTTCTGCGTTGATTAGGGATATGGGCCGGTAGGACATGCAACTGTTTGGCGGTTTCCCGGGCTTGTGTATTGCTACTATCGTAGCCAAGCGCTGGTCCCTGGGAAGCTCCCCCCTTTCTAAGCTGTCATTATACATGTTCAAGAGGTGGGGTGTTAAGACCGTAACCAGGTGTCGGAAGAGCTCCACTGGGATACCATTAGGCCCCAGAGCCTTGCCCGTGTGGAGTGCGAGTATGGCCTGAGTCGTTTCTTCCTGCGTAATGTCCGCCTCAAGCGCCTGCACTGCTGTTTGAGCCAACTTCGGCATTTGGATGTCGTGCAGGAAGGCTCTGTTTTCTTCCATAGTGGCCGTTGCGGTCGGCGTGTATATGCGTTCATAATGTGCCGCCAGTTCCTCTACAATGGCCTGGGGGTCTGTGATTGGCGCGCCGTGTTGTGTGGCAAGCTCTGCTATCCACCTATTAGCTTTGTCTTTTTTATCTAACCAGGCCAGTAGCTTCCCCGCTTTATCCCCCTGCTCGTATACTGTGTGTCTTGTGGTCTGTAGTCTAGATTTTGCCTCCTCCCATACAAATGGCTTGTATTCTTGTTCCGCCAGCTGTAGCCCATGTGTTGCCGCCTCCGTAGCGTCGGCGGCGTAGTCCGCCTCTGCCCTTTGCATGTTCTCCTCTAGCGTGTGGAGTTGTTGGCGCTGGCGCTTCTTGTGGTGCGACACTGAGGAAATTGCCTGGCCCCGCAGGACCGCCTTATAGGCTTCCCAGAGCGCCGCTGGCGACTCCACCGTGTGTTCATTCTCACTAAAGTATTGTTTCGTGGTGGTGACCAACGTTTTCTTGATCTCTTTAATTGCTAAATAATGTGGGTAGATCGGGAAGAGCCTGCGCCTGCCTGGGATGTCTGATGAGTATGTGAGCATTATTGGGGAGTGGTCCGAGATTCCCCTGGGCAAGTGTGTCACCTCCGCTATCCGTTCCAATCCCAGCATCTGGGTAAACATGTGATCTATCCGCGACTCACTGCTGTGCACCCCTGAGTGGAAGGTATATTGCCTGTCGTGTGGGAATTTCGCTCTCCAGGTATCTGTGAGGCTGATCGTATCTACAAAATCTTTAAGTTTCGAACTAGAGCTACTGGGGCCTCTGGGGGGTTGCCTATCCATGGCGGTGTCAACTACGGCGTTGAAATCCCCCCCTATAATCGTTGCGCCTTGTGGGAGCGACAACAGGAATGCGCCCAGGTCTGGGAGCGCGGTACCATGTAATGCTGGTGGGATATATACTGATACGAAGTTGTACCTTTTCCCTTCCCATTGGCCCGCCAATGCGGCGAATCTGCCCTGTGCATCGGTCCATGTCTGTTGTATTATCAGTGGACAGCGCTTATGGATTAATATACCTACACCCCGGGATCCAGAGGTGAACTCCGAATGAACTCCCATTTTATATCCCCATCTGTCTAAGGCTTGACATGCGGAACCCACCAAGTGCGTTTCCTGCAGCAGTGCTACCGCCGGCCCCTTTCGTTTAATGTACTGTAATACCAGCCCCGTTTAATCTTGTCCCCCAACCCGTTGACATTCCAGGACAGGACCGCTAGGTGCTTGCCAGTACTGGTGTGGTCAGTGGTATGCGGATTGTCGGTCGTCCCTAAGGTCTGTTCCGTGTCAGGCCCCATGTGCTATCGTATGTGGTATGTGCGATGTACAATGAACGGTGTGTGGAGAGTCTATGCAGATGCTGACTGAGCTTGCGGTATGCAGATAAAACCTTGTGAACCAAAACCCCCTGTAAACACCCCATCCCCCCCCCCCCACCTCCCTGCTGCCCTGCCCGGCGGATTCCAAACTACCCACCACCCCCAACTGAGCAGAGTGCTTTGTCCCCATAACTGTGTACTTGCGTGCCAGGGGGGAGATGCCAGTTGCACCCAGTCTTAGTCTCCCCCTCAGAGCTTCATTATGTCCACGGCTGTGAAGATGGCTCAGGCTCCGGCCGTACAAGCCTCCCCCTCAGCTTTCTTCAGTATGGCGCCGTCACCAGCCTTCGTAGGCCCTCTGTTCCAGCACCAGCGAGAGGCCCCGGGGAGACAGCCAGGTCCAACCCCCACGGCCATCCCCCAGGAGCGACAGAGGTCATCGTGCCATTTCCGCTGTCCGGCGAGCCCCACGTTCATATCGTGCTTGGCGCGGTGTCATAGTCCTCCGTCCGCCCCCTTTTGCGATGGGTCCGATACCTCCGCCCTGTCCGCGGACTGTCCATGTCTCTGCGCCGCTCCAGTGCGTCCCGTTGTCTTCCGCCAGCCCTCTAGCCATTCTGTGGCCTCCGTCGGGGACATGAAAAACCAGGTTTTGCCCTCCGCCTCCACCCTGAGCTTCGCGGGGAAGAGCATTGCATACTTCAGTTCTCTCTTCCGTAGCTCTTTCTTCACCTCCAGGAAGTCTCTGCGTTGCTTCGTTACCAGCGCTGTGTAGTCCGGGTATATCTCTATTTTGCTATTCTCCACTCGGAGTGGGGGAGCAACTCGCGCTGTCTGCAGAATGGCGTCGCGGTCGCGGAAGTTGAATATTCTTGCTAGTATAGGCCGTGGTGGGGCTCCCGGTTTGGGCGGCCCTCCTGGCACCCTGTGCGCCCTTTCCACTGAGAAAAACTCCGACAAACCTCTAGGTTGGAGTTTATCCTTGACGAGGTCTTCCACAAATAAGTCCAGCGCCGGACCACGCACGGTCTCCGGCACTCCCACTAAGCGGATGTTATTTCGGCGGGCGCGCCCTTCTTGGTCGTCCAGTTTTGCCTCCAGTTGTTTCTGCGCCTGTTCCAGTGACCTCACTTTGCTTGTGAGCAGCGTTGTCTCCGTGGACAGGGTGGCCGTCGTGTCTTCCACCTCCTTCAGCCTGTCGTTGATTTTTGACACGTCTGCTCGTAACAGTGTAATGTCCGTGGAGATCGTACCTATCGCCGTTTGCATTTGCGTCAGCGTGCGCATTATATCATGCAGGGTAATCTCCCCAGGCTGACCGGCCTGCGCTGTGTCCTCACTCTTCCTGGGAGTCTCTGGGGTCTGCGAGCTCTCTCTGCGGTAGGCATATTTGTCCAATTTGCCTGCCTGCGGCCCACGCTGGCCTTTCCCCCCCATGGTGCTTACTCCGTCTCGCGGTGTAGCGGGCAGGTCGGTAGTCGCCGCTGCCAGACTGCGCCGTAAAGGTCAGCACTCGGCCTTTCGGTTTTCCCTCCCCTCCTCGCCTCCGCTCGTGCAGGGGGCCGTTATCCAGAATGCGCCCACTCTTCTCAGGTCGCGACGGGGAGCCCCATATGCAGCCCACGGTGCGTCGTGTCCACTATGCGTCCCTGCCCCAACCCGGTAGGACTGTGCGCGGGGGGGGGTTTCGGCGCTTGATCTGATCACCAGTGTCGCCCCCGTCGCCGTGGGATCCCCGGCCACGTTCCGAGGGAGTTCAGGCTCACCAGCACTTTCTGCTTTCAGTCCCGACCAACCCGGGGCACGTCCGGGCTCCGGGCCGCAGATCTAGACAGCAGGGCCCCTTATCCGCCGGTGCTGGGGGGCCGGGACACCCCTGGCACCCGTGTCCGGGCCGCGTTACCTCGTCTCCACTCCTCTGCGTGTGCCCCGTCCCGCAGTTCGGCCTCGCACTGTAGGGCCCTTAATGTCATGAGGCCCGGGTCCATGTCGGTCAGCGCTCCCACGTTCCGTGCTCCGCTGCCGCTTTGCCTCGTCCTACGCGGCGTCCTGGTCCTCGGAGCGGGTCAACGCTGCGCGCCACCTCCTCGGCCGCGCCCGTTCACTCTAGTCCCTGGTCGCGGTCCCGGGGAGTAGGTCGCACCCCCGGCCTCGCCGATGCGGTCCCTGCGGTGGCACCAACAGCTCCCAGACGGCACTCGAACGGCACCGGAGCCTCCCGATAGCCGGCGCAGCTGGTCCTTGTCGCCGTGGATGCGGATAAGTGGCAGGATTTTAGGGGAAAGAGACTAGTGAGCGCGGAGCTCTCCTAGGCTGCGGCCATTGCTGTCGGCTGCAAGCTACGCCCTCCTCATAGATTTTTTGTTGAAAGATTTTAGAATTGCAAATTTCCTCCAAGATAAAAAATTCCCTTAGTTCCGAGCTAGCTTCATTATAGTGGTTAGCCCGATGCTGGATCATTAAGGCATATTCTTGATTAACCTTATTCTGTAGGTCCTCTATTTTCAGTCTCCGAGTTTTGGACTGACCGGCCCTCACTGCTATTATTTGGCCCCGAGCTGCGGCCTTGAACACCCCCCAAATAGCAAAAGGGGCAGCAGTATTATCATTGACCAAAAAATATCGGAAGATCCATTCTCTAAACCCTGAAATCCATTCTGCGTTTTGTAGGAGAAGACAATCCATCTGCCATCTAGGTCGTTTCCTAACCCTCCGCCCTAAGACTAGGGATATTCCTACAAACGCATGATCTGAAAAAGGATTGTCACTGATCCATGCATTTGAGACTTGTAACGACCTAGATATTAAGAAATAATCTATCCGGGAGGCTGAATGGAACCGGTGAGAATAGAAAGTAAAGAATTCTATATCTTGGTGGAGTTGCCGCCAAGGGTCTGCCAGCGAAAATTCCTCTTGAATTGCTCTCATTATTTTTTTAGTATTTGGTTTTAGTTGTTTTTTATTTTTGTTCGTAGTATCCTTCCTAATATCTAAGATGTAGTTGTAGTCCCCCCCTAAAATAATTTGTCCGGGGGATCCAATGAACATTTTATAAATCTGATTCAGGGGTACCACATTATCAATTAATTGGACCATAATAATTTATAAAATTTAACCTTATACCCTTAACTACAGTTATTACCCAAATCCATCTCTTGAAAGTGTCTCTATGAACCTGCAAAAATTCCCAATCTATTTTGCTAGAAAAATAAATTGCGACCCCTCTCATTGCTACCCCTGCAGAGGCAAAAAAAGCTGTAGAAAATTTTTGGGGGATATATAAATTGGGGGAATTAGATTTAAGATGTGTTTCCTGCAGGAAAAGAACATGGGGATCCAGTGAGGAAGCCCATCTAATAAGTGCACCATATTTCTTTTTATTCAATAAGCCATTGGTGTTTAGCGACAGGATCTGTAATCTTCCACTTGCCATGTTTGATCACTAGAAATAGCATTCTATGGACCTTTTTCTCTGCTCCTTTTTTTCTGCAATACCCCTTCCCCTAGCCCCCAAAACCCTCGACACAAACCCCCCCCTAGAAATGTGAAACCCCCTCTCCTGCAACCACGCTATCCACATTCCCCCCCCCCCCACCATCTATCCTGGGTGGCATGTTGTTGCACCCTTTGTAGCGGCCAACAATGGCCACCCCTCCCCTAATAAAAAAAACAGAAAACAACAAAATAAAAGAAAGCAGGAGGAAAAGAAGCAGGAAAAGAAACGAGGTCTAAGAAAAACAGGGGAGAAAGAAAAAAGAGAAAAAATATAAACAAGAAATGACCCATTTACAGAACCTTTACAAGACTGTCCTGTGCGTTTCACCACTAAGATTCTGCTGAGGGTCTAGAGAGCTCTTTCAAAAAGATCTGGGCCTCCTCTAGGTCCGAAAACATAAAAAACTTCCCCTTCACCAGGACCCGTAGCTTGGACTGCTGCGCAATCTAGGCCTGGGCACCATGTGCCTTAAATAAATGCAGCATCTTGACAAACTCCTTTCTTCTACTCGCTGCTACCGCAGTCATGTCTGAAAAAATTTGACACTTCTGAGTCTCATTAATCGAAAACTGGCTTTGGTTAATAGCCTTTGAAAGAATTTTCTCTTTTATTCTATAGTCGGCGAAGTTCAGGTATCGTCCGCGGGAATGGGGAATTGGGGAAAGGCTGAGCTGGAACACGATGTGCCCTAGTAATGGAGAGTGTTTTAAAGAACAAGGGTACCCCTTATGCGAACCTGGGGTGATACAATGTGGAAAAGAACAATGGTTCGAGTTGGCCTGAGAAGGTCCGGTGAAATGAAAAAGCCCTTAGGAGGGCGAAATGATTTAGTATAGGTTCAAGGACTCACATTTGGAGAGTGATACTTAATATAGAGGAACAAGGGACAGGGGAGGTCAGTGTATGACACTTATTTATTGAATAAAGATTGAATTCAAAGTGCTCACATATTTAGTGACAAGAAAGCGTGACATGCAGGTGAGGGTGGAGACTTTAAAAGAGAACATCGAATTGGCAATAATTGAGAACCATTTTAAATTAAATTAGTACAAAATAGGTTCGAGTTGCATAGGGTCGACGGCGTTTCGAACTCAGTTATTTGAGTTCATCATCAGGACAAAATGTGAGCATATGAACTCTAAATATGAGAAAAATACAGAAAAAATAAATCAATAACCAATTACAAAACATAAATTAGTCCCTGAACTTTAACAAGCATCACAAGCAATTAATGAGCGGTACATAGTGTTCTCCAAAAAGTGATGCAATTACACAAAAATGAAAAATCGGTAACTTGGCAGAGTCAGCAAAGTGATGGAACTGAGCAGTCTAGTGCCCTGAAGGAATGCGCAATTACATGAAAAGGATGTAAGAGACTCCGAGCTCATAGTGACGAAGTAACTTATAGCGCTAGGGGCGGAGGTTGGGGCATCATTGCGCGCGCATGAAGAGGAACACTTACTGAGTATATGAGCGGTAAGGTGACCGGATAGTCGTCAGTGAAAAACGTGTTCGTCGCGGGAGTGGACGTCTTGATTTGAAACCATTAGTCTAGAAAAACGGAGTGACTATGGGTTACAACTAGACAAGGCGCGTGGTGATTGAAGCAAGAAGACCGCGTGGTGTCAGGGTAGTGAAGACACTTACTGAAGTAATAAAATGGGTCCAGACTTCTCAATAAATGGAAGCGCGGAGTCAGTGCCGAAACATATTCAAGCAGGTATCAGGAGGAAGTTACCTGAAGGAAAAGGGGTTGGGTTGTTAAGGGGGTGTGTACGTGTAATTACGGGCCGGTGTCAAACTGAGAGCGCAGACACTTACTTGAGTTAGGATTGTAATCATGCCTACTCAGCGAGTTGAGGCGAGTTTGCGGTGCCGAGGAAATTAATCTGTAGAGGAGGATGCGGGAGGTTACCTTCAGGCGGAAAACAGAGCCGCGAGCAAGTGGAGGGAGGGGGTGTAGTTAGAAAAGTACTTACTTAATCCATGCGGCACTCGGTGCAATCAATGGGGGTCACGGGGAGTGGAGCGAATCCTGTGTGCGTGTGGTTACGTGCGGCGACTGGCCGGGTGGTGGGAGGGGGGAGGGTTTTAAGGGGCAGGGTTGCCATTGGTTACTCGAGGCGTCTGCAGCTGCGCCGATCGCAGGGTGTGAAGACCCAACAAGGGTAGTAGGCTCAAGGGGTGCCTGTATGCAAATAAAAACGCTAGCATGAATGGGACTGCTGGAGTTACTAGTTAATGTCGTGGAGCATGATTCCATAGCGCTGTGCAGCCAATGTTGAGAAGTCATAAGTCTGGGGTCAATACTAAAGGGCCAAGGGGGGGGTGTGTGTTGGGTGGTTCAGTAGCTAAATTGCAGCATTAATATAGTAAAGGCAGCGTAGGTGTTCAAATACTTGCCCGCTTAGTCTACATTCAACTATATTCAACTATATACAAATAGTACAATAGGGAACAGAAAGGTTGCTTTACATACAAGAGTACAGAAGTCTCAGGGTTGGCAAGAGGAGACTGTAGTTTACAAGAGTTAAAGGCATGTTTGAACACAGTAGGTGGTTACAGAATGGTTCTGTATTCGTCCAAAGTGTTGAGTCCTTGTTCAATGGAGCGGCATTTAAAAATCCATTTACATTCCATACGGTTAAGGATTTGCTGTTGATTTCCTCCTCTGTGGTTGTGTTGTAAGCTGTCAATCACTTGCCATGTGAAGTCAGATTCAGAGTGTCCTTTGGCCAGAAAATGTTCCACAAGTGGTGCTGTTTGTATTTTGCAGCGGATCCTGCTCCTATGTTGCGAGATCCTGGTCTTGATTTTCTGCGTGGTTTGCCCGATATAGAGTAGCTGGCAGGGACATTTTATACAGTAGATCACATTTTGTGAATTACAATTAGAGAAAAATTGTAAAGTGTGTTTGGTGCCATTATATTCAAAAGACTGGGTGTTACAGGTGGAATCACACGACAGACAGTTGTTACATTTGTAGTGGCCTTGTAGAGGAGGGAGGCCAAGGAAAGAATGAAGTGTATTGTCCTTGTGCACTGGTTTCTGGGCTCTAACTAGGTGGTCCTTAATATTACGTCCTCTCTTGAAGGCAAAAAGTGGAGTGCCTGTATTGAGTTCCAATGGGCCTAGCACTGACCAGTGTTTCTTTATCATTTTGGTTAGTTTATTGCTAACCGGACAGAAGGTAGTGACGCATGTGATTTTGTTGAGGGATGTCTTTTCTTTTGGTTGCAGCAGGAATTCACGATGTGAGTACCATGCTCGTTTCATTGACCTCTTTACTAGACGTCTAGGGTAGCCTCGATCGGTGAGTTTTTTACATAGGATTTCAGCCTCTTGGAAGAAATCCTCTTTGAACCTGCAATTTCTGCGGATGCGGAGGAATTGACCGTAGGGTAGGCCATCTCTCAGAGCCCTGGGATGACAGCTATCGTACTGTAGGAGGGTGTTGCGCTCTGTAGGTTTTCTAAAGAGGGTAGTGTAGAGTTCACCCTCGGACGTTTTGACCGTGACGTCTAGGTAGTCAATTTTGTTTTTATTGAAATTGTAGGTAAATTTTAGGTCCGGCTGGGTGTTATTGAGCCATGTACTAAATAGTTGGAGTTCAGTTTCAGTGCCTGACCAAATCATGAAGACGTCATCTATGTACCTTCGCCATATGCGAATTTTGTTAAAGAAGGGGTTGTTGTTGTTGAGGATGAACTTGTTTTCAATATCGTCAACAAAAAGTATGGCAAAATTAGGAGCGAAAATGGCCCCCATTGAAGTGCCTTTACATTGCCTGTAATACTGGTCTTCAAACATAAAATAGTTTCTGGTGAGGGCTATTTTCAGAAGTGAGATGATGAATTCTGTTGGGACCCGATGAGGTGCTGGGCGTAGATTGAGATGTTTAGTGATAACTTCTATGCCTTTGTCTTGGGGAATGTTGGTGTATAGTGACTCGATGTCCAGAGTGACCAGGAGTTCAGTTTGGGGGTCAAAAGGCTGGGATTCAATTAGATTGATAAAGTGAGTGGTGTCCTTAACGTAAGTGGCGGTGTCTTGTACCATATTCTTTATAAAAAAGTCAATGTAGCTCCCTAAGGGTTCTAGAATGGAACCGCAGCCAGAGAGGATGGGTCTGCCTGGTGGAGTTTCCAGATTTTTATGGATCTTGGGAAGAGTATACAGGACAGGAGTCCTAGGGTTTTTATTGTTTAGAAAGGAAAATTCGTGTTTGCTGATGTAGCCTTCTTCTAGAGCCATTTTGGTAGTTGTGAGGATGAGGTCACTGATGTCTTGAAGGGGATTGCGCATAAGGCGTTCATAATGTGACGTGTTCCTGAGTTGGCGTTGGATTTCATTGTCGTAGGCGGTTTTGTCCTGTAGGACGATGCCGCCTCCCTTATCACAGGGTTTTATCACCACGTCATCGAGGTTTTTCAGAGCGTTGAGACTATGTCTTTCTTCAAGGCTAACATTGAAGGGAGTGAACCTGTAGTTAGTTTTTATGTTGTTGAAGTCTTTAAGTACGAGATGTTCGAAGGCAATAACTTCCGGGGGCATCGAACCAGTGGGTGGGTTGAATGTGGATTTGGGTCGCAGTCCTGTGATATCATTTCTAGTGGTTGTCTCTTTATCTTGGAAAAATACATTGAGTCTTACTTTCCTAAAGAATTCGTACTTCGTACTTAAAGACTTCAACAACATAAAAACTAACTACAGGTTCACTCCCTTCAATGTTAGCCTTGAAGAAAGACATAGTCTCAACGCTCTGAAAAACCTCGATGACGTGGTGATAAAACCCTGTGATAAGGGAGGCGGCATCGTCCTACAGGACAAAACCGCCTACGACAATGAAATCCAACGCCAACTCAGGAACACGTCACATTATGAACGCCTTATGCGCAATCCCCTTCAAGACATCAGTGACCTCATCCTCACAACTACCAAAATGGCTCTAGAAGAAGGCTACATCAGCAAACACGAATTTTCCTTTCTAAACAATAAAAACCCTAGGACTCCTGTCCTGTATACTCTTCCCAAGATCCATAAAAATCTGGAAACTCCACCAGGCAGACCCATCCTCTCTGGCTGCGGTTCCATTCTAGAACCCTTAGGGAGCTACATTGACTTTTTTATAAAGAATATGGTACAAGACACCGCCACTTACGTTAAGGACACCACTCACTTTATCAATCTAATTGAATCCCAGCCTTTTGACCCCCAAACTGAACTCCTGGTCACTCTGGACATCGAGTCACTATACACCAACATTCCCCAAGACAAAGGCATAGAAGTTATCACTAAACATCTCAATCTACGCCCAGCACCTCATCGGGTCCCAACAGAATTCATCATCTCACTTCTGAAAATAGCCCTCACCAGAAACTATTTTATGTTTGAAGACCAGTATTACAGGCAATGTAAAGGCACTTCAATGGGGGCCATTTTCGCTCCTAATTTTGCCATACTTTTTGTTGACGATATTGAAAACAAGTTCATCCTCAACAACAACAACCCCTTCTTTAACAAAATTCGCATATGGCGAAGGTACATAGATGACGTCTTCATGATTTGGTCAGGCACTGAAACGGAACTCCAACTATTTAGTACATGGCTCAATAACACCCAGCCGGACCTAAAATTTACCTACAATTTCAATAAAAACAAAATTGACTACCTAGACGTCACGGTCAAAACGTCCGAGGGTGAACTCTACACTACCCTCTTTAGAAAACCTACAGAGCGCAACACCCTCCTACAGTACGATAGCTGTCATCCCAGGGCTCTGAGAGATGGCCTACCCTACGGTCAATTCCTCCGCATCCGCAGAAATTGCAGGTTCAAAGAGGATTTCTTCCAAGAGGCTGAAATCCTATGTAAAAAACTCACCGATCGAGGCTACCCTAGACGTCTAGTAAAGAGGTCAATGAAACGAGCATGGTACTCACATCGTGAATTCCTGCTGAAACCAAAAGAAAAGACATCCCTCAACAAAATCACATGCGTCACTACCTTCTGTCCGGTTAGCAATAAACTAACCAAAATGATAAAGAAACACTGGTCAGTGCTAGGCCCATTGGAACTCAATACAGGCACTCCACTTTTTGCCTTCAAGAGAGGACGTAATATTAAGAATAGTTAGAGCCCAGAAACCAGTGCACAAGGACAATACACTTCATTCTTTCCTTGGCCTCCCTCCTCTACAAGGCCACTACAAATGTAACAACTGTCTGTCGTGTGATTCCACCTGTAACACCCAGTCTTTTGAATATAATGGCACCAAACACACTTTACAATTTTTCTCTAATTGTAATTCACAAAATGTGATCTACTGTATAAAATGTCCCTGCCAGCTACTCTATATCGGGCAAACCACGCAGAAAATCAAGACCAGGATCTCGCAACATAGGAGCAGGATCCGCTGCAAAATACAAACAGCACCACTTGTGGAACATTTTCTGGCCAAAGGACACTCTGAATCTGACTTCACATGGCAAGTGATTGACAGCTTACAACACAACCACAGAGGAGGAAATCAACAGCAAATCCTTAACCGTATGGAATGTAAATGGATTTTTAAATGCCGCTCCATTGAACAAGGACTTAACACTTTGGACGAATACAGAACCATTCTGTAACCACCTACTGTGTTCAAACATGCCTTTAACTCTTGTAAACTACAGTCTCCTCTTGCCAACCCTGAGACTTCTGTACTCTTGTATGTAAAGCAACCTTTCTGTTCCCTATTGTACTATTTGTATATAGTTGAATATAGTTGAATGTAGACTAAGCGGCAAGTATTTGAACACCTACGCTGCCTTTACTATATTAATGCTGCAATTTAGCTACTGAACCACCCAACACACACCCCCCCCTTGGCCCTTTAGTATTGACCCCAGACTTATGACTTCTCAACATTGGCTGCACAGCGCTATGGAATCATGCTCCACGACATTAACTAGTAACTCCAGCAGTCCCATTCATGCTAGCGTTTTTATTTGCATACAGGCACCCCTTGAGCCTACTACCCTTGTTGGGTCTTCACACCCTGCGATCGGCGCAGCTGCAGACGCCTCGAGTAACCAATGGCAACCCTGCCCCTTAAAACCCTCCCCCCTCCCACCACCCGGCCAGTCGCCGCGCGTAACCACACGCACACAGGATTCGCTCCACTCCCCGTGACCCCCATTGATTGCACCGAGTGCCGCATGGATTAAGTAAGTACTTTTCTAACTACACCCCCTCCCTCCACTTGCTCACGGCTCTGTTTTCCGCCTGAAGGTAACCTCCCGCATCCTCCTCTACAGATTAATTTCCTCGGCACCGCAAACTCGCCTCAACTCGCTGAGTAGGCATGATTACAATCCTAACTCAAGTAAGTGTCTGCGCTCTCAGTTTGACACCGGCCCGTAATTACATGTACACACCCCCTTAACAACCCAACCCCTTTTCCTTCAGGTAACTTCCTCCTGATACCTGCTTGAATATGTTTCGGCACTGACTCCGCGCTTCCATTTATTGATAAGTCTGGACCCATTTTATTACTTCAGTAAGTGTCTTCACTACCCTGACACCACGCGGTCTTCTTGCTTCAATCACCACGCGCCTTGTCTAGTTGTAACCCATAGTCACTCCGTTTTTCTAGACTAATGGTTTCAAATCAAGACGTCCACTCCCGCGACGAACACGTTTTTCACTGACGACTATCCGGTCACCTTACCGCTCATATACTCAGTAAGTGTTCCTCTTCATGCGCGCGCAATGATGCCCCAACCTCCGCCCCTAGCGCTATAAGTTACTTCGTCACTATGAGCTCGGAGTCTCTTACATCCTTTTCATGTAATTGCGCATTCCTTCAGGGCACTAGACTGCTCAGTTCCATCACTTTGCTGACTCTGCCAAGTTACCGATTTTTCATTTTTGTGTAATTGCATCACTTTTTGGAGAACACTATGTACCGCTCATTAATTGCTTGTGATGTTTGTTAAAGTTCAGGGACTAATTTATGTTTTGTAATTGGTTATTGATTTATTTTTTCTGTATTTTTCTCACATTTAGAGTTCATATGCTCACATTTTGTCCTGATGATGAACTCAAATAACTGAGTTCGAAACGCCGTCGACCCTATGCAACTCGAACCTATTTTGTACTAATTTAATTTAAAATGGTTCTCAATTGTTGCCAATGCGATGTTCTCTTTTAAAGTCTCCACCCTCACCTGCATGTCACGCTTTCTTGTCACTAAATATGTGAGCACTTTGAATTCAATCTTTATTCAATAAATAAGTGTCATACACTGACCTCCCCTGTCCCTTGTTCCTCTATATTAAGTATCACTCTCCAAATGTGAGTCCTTGAACCTATACTAAATCATTTCGCCCTCCTAAGGGCTTTTTCATTTCACCGGACCTTCTCAGGCCAACTCGAACCATTGTTCTTTTCCACAACTAGTAATGGAGAGATCCCTCTCATGTTCCGGCATAACTTGCTGCTTTATAAACGAGTTGACCCAGTGGAGAGTTTGTGAGCCCTCGATCCCTTCAGGTACCCCTACTATCCGGAGATTGGATCTCCTAGAGTGGCTCTCTAATTCCTCGACCTTATTCTCGAGATATCTTCTCCTTTTTACGGCCTCATTTGACTCGGACAGAACAGAGCTCATTTGATCCTCCATTGTGGATATTCTAGTCTCAGCCTCAGTGACTCTACAAGGGAGACCATAAATCGCGTCTTCAATTTTGTCTAGCCGCTGATTTAGAGTGCTAATCTCTGTTTGCTGTATTTTCTTCATATCCCTTATTTCTCCCAAAATCAAATTTAGCATATCCCTAATATCTACTTGAAAAGTTCCCGGATTGTCAATACTAAAATTGGCTAGGGATATATTTTTAGAATAAGTTAGCGGCGTCGTGGAGGATAGGGGCCCTGATTCTGCTGGCGGCTCTTGTATAGAAGGCTGCAAAGACAGCACCGAAGCCTGGAGGGGCTCAACAGTTATTCCTGGTGCCCCTAGATCCCCATGCACCATAGAGTCATCAACTTGTTTTACTATATCCACCCCAGGGGATAAATCAAGGGTCTTTTCCTTCCCTGTTGACTTTGTAGGTTCCAAGAGATAAGGATCGTCCTGCAGGGTGAGATTCTCGCAGCCAGTCAGGGTCACAGGCGAGATTAACAAGGATGCTGTAGAGCCTACTAGCTGAGGTGGTGAAGGTTGCTGAGGAGGCTGGGGAGATTGTAAAGATTGTTTTTTGGTGAATAACAGGAATTTTTTAATCCCCTTTGGAGCATTGCTTGTTGCATTAGAGTTACGATTAATACAGGAGAAGGCAGGCGTATCCCCACCCAGGCTACTTTTCTCTCGAGGCACAGATAGATCAGCCAGAGACGTACTATCTTCGCCAATATCCGCTATCATGACCGGGGAGGTATCGTCTTCTGAGCTTTCCAGCATACTACGACTCTCTGGTGAGGATAAAGCCACTCCCCTTTCACTTTTGCGAACCGCTTGACGCGCCATTTTTGTAAGAGCACGGCACGTTTTCTTAACTTTTTAAGCTTCAGTTCTAGTGGATTTTGCATTTGTCGCTCCCTCTTTCTGGGGTCTCACCATGCTTATTTATATATTTTTTTCCTTTTTCTTCCCTCCCCTTCTCCTTTTTTTTTTTTTCTCTTTAGACTCCAAATGTTGCTCAGGTTGTTTTTTCTCCCCTGTTTAATAGTCTCTCAAACAAATTGTCACCTCAGCTCCCCCACCACCATTTCCTCCGTACGTGTTACAGCAGGACTGTGCAGGATTCAGGTGATGCTCTGCATCCCTGATGCCGTAGTGGCGTTGCAAGCTTCAGCTATCGATAGCAATGAAGCCTGTTAGAGCCTGTGCCTGAGCCTAATCAAGAATAAAGCTGTAGAGCGTCACGCTGTTTCCCATTGCATCAGCGTTGAAGCCCGTTTTTCTCTCTTTCTTTCTGCTTTTCCGTCACGTATTGTAGCTGGTATTTATTCCTTTTGCCGGCTTCTGGCAGCTCGGCTTCTGGCAGCTCGAGTGGAATTAAGTCCCTCGCCGCCGCCATCCGCCGCCATCCGTGTCTGCTTCGTCCTGCTACGAGCGAGAAGGGGGCGGGGCCATTGACGCGCTAGCGGCGTAGATGCGTGGTACTCCTACTCGCCGGCATCCCCCGAATGTATGACTGACTTTAAAACATTATTCGTGCGTCTATTTAGTGATTCGAAAGACTATGGCCCCAGTGTTACATCTATCAAGCCACCATGCTGTCCGGCACCAATCGTTCGTTTCGCAGTAAGTGCCTGCTCCCCTGGGTTATCGATCGCATGACGGGCTAATCAGAGTTTTTGTGGTTTAAGGTGTATACATTTTAACTGAGAGCCCTTGACTTTCTACATATATTAAGTGCGGGTATGTGGCTCTGGCGCTGCTTCATTTGTTGTAGCACTGTGTTCTCACTCTTATTACGTATGTCAGGTATTGATGACATTGGGCACTTACATCTTTCAGCTATAGGTGTGCCCTTTTCTGTTTTAGCACATATGTGTTTTCCTTTGAGCCCCCGTTTTGTAATTAAGTTCAAATGGTTGGTTGAGCCAATAATAGCCTTTTTGTTTTTGGTGTTATTATCAAGACAGGGAATGAACCAGACAAGATTTCTAATGTATGCGTAATTGTTTTTTCCATTCATTTTACTTACAGATATTGACAGCGGGTCCTACTTATACCCGTGTGTCTTTAGACTTATGAGTCTATGTTCTAACCTTAGTTAGACTGCTATTGGATATTGGTTTCATTCTTATTAAGGTGAGATCGAATGTGATGGATTGTCTAATCAGAGAATGACCCCAACAAGATCCCTTATGTATACTTAATTATTTCATCTTATTTAATTTGCTTTCAGATATTGACAGCGGGTCCTACTTACACCCGTGGGTCTTTACACTTATGGGCCCAAGTTCCAACCTTGTGATTATCACTGGATACAAGTTTCAATTTATTAAGGTAAGACTTTATGCCGGTGTTTTGTAATCAGGGAATGAACCCGACAAGATCCCTAATGTATGCGTAATCGCTTTTTCTTGTTTACTCTTGTTTTTAGATATTGACAGCGGGTCCTACTCACACCTGTGTTTCCTTATATTTATGAGTCCATGCTTCTACCTGGTGATTATTGTTGGATAATAGTTTTATTTTATCAAGGTGAGATGTTATGTGTCGGATTTGTGTTTATAAGACCATAAACTGCACAGTACTCCTTGCGTCATAGACGTCTATTCTAAGTACTGCATTTGCTTTACGCTAATATTTCTTACTTTAGAAGAGTACATTGATTATACTCTCCTGTTATGTCCAGTTACTTGTCCTTTTTTACTTAACAGAATCTGTTTAAGAAACTTTTGGAACCATTGCTCAAATCTATGTGGACCTTTCTGATATCTGTTTTTTGATCCAGGTGAGACACTTTGCGTCGGGTTAGCCAAATGGATCATTAATGCCATATTACCCTATTTCTTTGGGCTATGATCACCCCTTGGCTGGCATTACTTATTTCTGCTTAAACATGACGGCCCTAGAAGGGGTTGTGTTTTTGTTTTTGCACTTATTGGCTTCTATTTTTTCACTTTTTGCACTATTTTGGATTGTTGTATGTTGTGTTGTACATTTGTTTGTTTTTTCTTGGACAATCTCGACCTTTGGAATTTTGCATTGTACCGTCCTCCCACCTCTTCTAGAATTACCTGGACCGATCAAATCGATTGAACCAAACGTGTGCTCGTATACATCTGTATTGGACCAACCTTGAAATAGTCCAGTTTTTCATAAATTAATTACTATTCCTCATAAGGTGAGATGCCTTCTTTTGTTATTATATCATATGGTCATGTTTTATTTGGGGAGTTTTCTACTATGATCCTTCATATCTCTTTGAGTGGTACTGACTCTGTCGTATGATATCTGGTACTAGTATTATCACAATACGGGCGCCACTCTGTGGACTTCTGATCAAATTTTCGTAGTTATTGATTCCTGTCCTGCCTTTGCTCTTCTTTGTTTACATTTTTTTTTTTTTATCTTTATACCTTTCCTTCCAGGTGGTTTGGCTCACTATGTCTAGATGCTACTATAGTGTAACAGATATTTGCTTTTTGTTTCTTTTTCAGTTTCTGTGTATGATTTCTGAATTATAAACAAGCTTTTGATAAGAGTTATTATATAGAGTGTATTCCTTTACTGTCGTCATTTTTCCCATCATTTGACTTTCTATCTGTCCACTACTTTTTCCTAATTGGATTAATTTGGCGACATGTCAATAATGTTTTAAAGTCATCATCATACATATATTTTTGTGTGTATTTGCTGTTATTTGTTGACATATGTGTTTTAATCTTTGTACTGTTTTTAGGTTGTCTGTTTTATTAGTGTTTTGTATTGTTCACAATTTTGTCTATTTATTGTATGTATATGTACTATATGTATATTTATGGCAGTTTTTATCATTGTTACAGCCCTGACGAAGTTCCCGTGGCACTAGGGAACAAACCGCGTTGGCTGTGTGCCGGTTTTAAAACAAACAAGATTAAATAAAAAGAAGAACTTTTTCGGACCACAAGTGTGTCTCCTGTTTGACTTCTACCCAGTGCACCTTCCTCTTTTGTGGACTTTCTTACTAAACTGGCATCTTTCAACGGCGGATACTGGGAGTTGTTGCACTTGTTCTTTGATTTACGAAACTAGTGGAATTGAAGTGCTTGACATTGGCCAGCTGTTGTGTTCTTTATAGATTCACAACATGTCCCTGTTCTGCTGGCTCAGACTGCCTCACCACATGAGTCTGAATCCAAAGCTACTACTGACAATGACACGCATCATTAGGCTGAGACAGCATGGTTAGAGCTGCGAGAATTGCAGGAAGCTGCTCCTCCACACGAAAAATAGTTATGGGGAGAGAGAAGATGCACCCAGTCAGGGGATTCCCTAATGTATATACAACTATCTACTGGTAGGCCAGTGATGCCACAGGCTTTGCTTATGATAGCTCTTGATCAGCTACATTTACCAGCCCATACCTCAAGAGATTATTGGTCAATGCAAATACAACATGGCTGTGTTTCCACCCAATTTAAACAACATACTTACCATGTACCTTCATAACTGTGTTATCTATTAGCAATTTTTCCCTAATCCCACACTAAAAGTGATCAATTCAAGCATTCCACAACCACAAGGTCCCTTTAAAGCCCTTTTTATGGATTTTGTGGATATGATGGATAGGAGCAGTAACTACAGGTACCTCATAGTTTTGGTCTGCCCCTTTTCTCAATTGATTGAAGCAGGACCATGTGTAATTGTGATGCTAAATCAGCAGCTTCATTCCTAAATCGTGAAGTAATCCCATGATGGGGAATTTCAGAAGGGATAAGATCCTACAATGGCACTAATTTTTAAACACAATATTTATGCATATCATGACACAACTAGGGATAAAACAAACTGTCCTCCGTGTGCCACCTCCAAAGTAATGTTATAATTGAGCGCCTGAATGGCCTCTTGAAGAGTAAGATCAGTAAATTGTATGCTATGTTACACAAGAAATGGTTGTATTGCCTACCAATAGCACTCTTTTTCCTTAGGAATACACCAACTTCTGACCATCATTTGAAACCCCATCAAATAGTGACAGGGAGATCCATGAATACTCAAGTCCCTGCCACTAGAAGTAGTGTACAGGGAGAAAGCTCTGCAGAGATCCTAAATGATGATATACATATGTATTTGTGCGAACTAACAAAACGTGGAAGATTCCTCTCTAAACAGGTAACAAAGGAGAAGGAGAAGCGTGCCACCGCTGAGGTCAACCTCCCAGATGTGCACATAGGAGATACAGTGATGGCAGGAAACCTTGGTTTCACTGCACCCATATTCGTCTAAACCCAGCATCTCACCGAACATCATGAACAATGTGAATAGAACAAGAGGAGGAAGAAGATTGTCATTATAAAAGCACCCCCACCTCTCCTTTTGGACTATTTTGTTTGTTTAAGTTTAAACTGTGCAAAAGATATGTATTTTTGTTTTTATGCTACCTTTTTATCTCTTGGTTCTATCTTTTCTGCTCTTCGATAGCAATGTACTGTTTAATCCTAATATTTGTCATGTATGAAGAGAATTCTCTAATAATAATGTGACCCCAAATGCCCATTCTCATGTGTCAGATAATATGTAGTATCAGCATATGTCAGACATAAGTTCAGAAAACACTAATGAATCCTGTTTTGTGTGTTCCCGGAATTCCTCATGCTACTGGACCAGAAAGACTGCAATCCACAAAAGAAGTATCCCCATGTACAGCTTAATGTTTACTACATCTCTACTGTGTAGGATTAAGGCCCAAATGCAACTAACACATGTCAAAGTAGTATGTTTCTTAGTAAACACCACAAAATATGACTAATTAGCAGAAGTATTATATATTCTTACAGATAGACAGGACATCAGGGATGAAATATCAATTATGAGGAAGACAGGTTGTCCCATCACTGTAGATCGGATCCAGATGGTCCTAGATTTAGGATTGTTAGGAGGAACACGCAGGCCAACTAAGTGTAACAACTATTTTTAAACCCCTTGCTCCTAGATTGTGTTCGTAGGCCAGCATTTAGAGTCACTGGGTCAATCTTTACCCATGATTAATGGCATCCCAATATTGACTTGTCCTGTAGGGCTACGTCTTTATGGAATGGCACCGTTGTTAGTCAGGATGCAATCGGGAAATGTACACATTTCTGGGATGAAAATATTTCATGTTACAACTTAGGTAGATAGCACAATACGTCCTCAGATTGTTATGAGACTAACTTATGTTCCTTTATGTTTCAGAGGAAATGGCACTGTTAAAGTATGCCAGAATATTGGCTGTAAGACCACAATTCACAGCACTAACATGCTGGAGGGCACCTCCAGCCTCATGGATTAATACAGGCAGTACGGAGAACTGCTGTATTCCCAGTTACCACCAAACTGGGGTGGAGTCTGCTCCATTGTGACCTTGCACACTCACGATTTGGAAATTCCTGAAATCAATATATTTGCATGAGCACACCATGAGCCGTCCAACAGCCATACTACATCATAATCGAAGGAAGAGACTGCAGAGTATTATAGTATAAGCACTTGGAATGATGTTGTCATGTTCCCTCAGCAGGGGTTGGTGGCCTCTACGCATAGGGTTTCCCTCCCCTGTATGCATGTGGCTGTATCTGATGGAAAGCTAGGGCCGCCAGCAGGCAGCTGGCACCCAAGAAACTCCGAGTCCCAGAATCCCTTGGGATGCATAGCCAGTATGAGGATCAAGAATAACCTGGAAGTCCGGCGCTATAAAGTCCCTCCGCTTCCTGGGGTCGGGGCTTGACAGTCTCACCAGCAACCTTGCTGATCACCTTGCTGGGGTTCCTGTTCGTGATAACATTTGGTTTCCCGCAGCTTCCAGAGTTCCTGAAAGCGGATGTGTGTTCCCCACTGGATCGTGTACGAGTGTGTTCCCCGCCGGATCGTGTACAACGCAGATGGAGTTTATTTCCCGCTGGAGTCTGCTTTTTCCAAGGGAGTGTTCCGCTGGAAGTGGAGTCCTCAAGGCTTCCTTCGGTCTCCCCTGCTCCAGACAGTGATTCTTAGCCGCCGGAGTTCCTTGGTCTTCATTGCTCAGTCTACAGCCATTACCAGGTACCGTTATTATAAAGTTGGGAGCGAAGCTCAGGAGTGCTCCTCCCGCATTCACACTCTGTTAGATTTGGGGGCCTCTAGTTGGCAGAGGTAGGTACCTTTGACAATTATGGACCCTTGCGTCGAGTCAGGGTAAGGGGGTAAACTCCTAAAAGAACCCCTGCTCACCCCCTTGGTAGCTTGGCACGAGCAGACAGGCTTATCTCAGAGGCAGTGTGTGAAGCATTTGTGAACACATACAGTAACCAAGTGACCACACTGCAGATGGACACCACACAAGTTTTAGATAAAAAATAAGTATTCTTTATTTAGATTTAACACAAGACCACAAACGACAAAAATCCACAATACTGTACTTAAAATGGTAGAATTAGGGGGGCCTGGTCTCGCTGCAGATGGAGTGAGACCCACGCCATCGGAGCTCCGGGCCGCCGCCGGTTAAAACAGCCATTATAAGTAGCACAGCGGCCCCAGGGACACTTCTTCTGGGGATGACCAATGAGCAGACAAACCTGGGCAGCTGCTAGGAGTCTCGGGACCCTGGAGATCGAGAGACAGAGGTGACCGCTGCGACGGAGGCGAGTGCCTGTTCCGAGAGAGCGCGCCCGCTATTTTGTGCGCCCGGACCCAGCGCGCTCCGGCGGCGATGACCTTCACCTCCATGGGCCAGAGGCAGTTGATGAGGGAGCGCAGGAGCGTTGTGGAGCTGTGAAGTGGTACAACTGTACCGGCGCCCCTACTGCACTGCGGAGATCGGCTGGGTGTCAGTGGAGCCCCGGGCCGCGGAGGCGGGGAAGACCGCGACCGCCATTTTGCATTCTTACGCCCGAGGCCACCGGAGTGAACTTCGGCCTTGTCCAGCGGCCCCTGATTGAGGACTATCAACGCGGGGGCGGCAACCTGAACCACCCGAACCACGACCTGAACCACGAAGGTACCGGGCTTGGGGTGTGTAGATGCTGCTGCTGGGAGAGCACCGTGCCAGGGGGCACTTTCTTCCGCCACTACTATCTAGGACTCTGACCCTGACGGGCCGCGGCCTATCTCATGGCTCCCGGATCCTCACACCTGATGTCCTGCAGCGGCTAGGAGACTAGGTGGAGGTCCCTCACCACTAAGCGCCAGCCCGCTCACTACCGCTGATACTCTGCCATAAAGTGGACTGGGCCCAGGTGCGCACATGACCCTGACTTTTCAGAGCCTTTGATCTCCCGGGGGCATAGCAGTGGGTGCGGTTGGACTTCCGACTCCCCTGGCATGCACCTCGGCTTGGGTGCGAGACTTGATATTTGTGCCCCTACTGCGCTGCTCTGATCGGCTGGGAGCCGGTGAACCCCAAGCTGCGGGGCGGGGAAGACAGTGACTGCCATTTTGCACTCTTCGGCTCGAGGCGCCCGGGGTGAATCCTGGCCCTGTCCAGCAGCCCCTGCTTGAGGACTACCAGCACCAGGGCGCAACCTGAATTACAAAGGTACTGGGCTTGGAGCGTTCCGACACTGTTGCTGGGAGAGCGCCGTGCCGGGGGTCGCTTTCTCATACTGCTATTGCCCCTGGCTCTGACCCTGAATCAGCGCTGGCTGACTCTGAGCGGCGGCGTTCTGCAGTCCCCGGGTTCCCTCATTTGATGCTCCACAGCGTTTGAGAAGCTTGGTGGTTGTCCCCCACTACTGGACACCAGCCCGCCTGCTATCGCTGATATCCCGTCATCACCCTGTCACAAAGCGGAGCGGGCCCAGGCGCTCACATGACCCCGAACCTCCGGAGCCTCTGATCCTCTGCCGGGAACATAGGGGTGAGTGCGGTTGTACCTCTGATTTCCTTGGCATACACCTCGGCTGGGGTGCCGGCCTGGACATTTGTGCCCCTATTTGTCACTGCAGAAGGCTCTGGACCTCTCGCAGCAGAGTGTGGGGGTGCTGTTTGTGGAGGCTGGGCTGGGCCCGAGGCACTGCCGGCTTGGGGCCACTTGGGGACCACGGAGAGTGGTCACAGCTTGCACTTTCCAGAGGGGTCCCCTACACCGCGTGTCAATCGAAGCCCTGACACTTGAGAGCGGTCAGCTCTGCTCCCGCGGTGTGTTTGGCCTATCGCCGCCGGGTAGTAAAGCTGGGGCCTCTACTTCATCTTCCTGCTTAATTGGAGTGTTCTCGCTGGATAGGCTTTGGTGAATGTGTGGTGTATAAGGTCACCTGACAGTGCCTTTGAAGAAGTCCTTGTCATCTACCGGTGCCGATACCTTCCTGGAATAGGGCTTTATCCTGAGGGCGTTACATGGTATTGGTGAAACTGGGCCCTCTCGGTGCCCCAACTGGCCTTTAAGTCACATCTTCCTACTAGCCCCGGCGCACCTTTGGGGAGATTTGGGGGCCGTCACTGCATCACACAACCTGCGTTGGTCGGCACCCCACTGGTACCCTGTCTGAGTAGCGGGACCTGCTCACTTCGGCTGGACTATACAGTGCCCTTGTCAGTGTGGCACTTGTTTAACGGGGTCATTTAACCTGGGGCCATGACCCGCTCGCGGACGGGGAAAGAACCCTCTGCAACCCCAAAAGATAACCCGGTTACGGTCCTGTGGAATAAGCCGGGCGCCGCCACAGCAGCAGATATGGCAACGGCGGCCAGGGCATCCTCCAAGCCTGTTACACAATCTTTCATGGCCACTTTCATGCACGAACTCAAATCTGAAATCGGATCCCTTAGAACAGAGGTCCAGTCCTGCGTCAAGGAGCTCCGGAGGGACGTCGTGGAACTTGGGGGGCGGGTGGACGATCTTGAAAAGACACTTGACGCCCGATCAGAGGATCAAGAACATCTCTGGCAGCGCCTGGCCACCATAGAGGAGCAACATATTGAGCTGCAGGTCAAACAGGAGGACTTGGAAAATAGGGGATGTCGCAACAACCTGCGCTTGCGAAGGATCCCTTTTGGAGCAGAAGGTGCAGATATCATGACCTTTGTGGCTGAGCTGTTCCAGGAAATTAGGGGGGACGAGGATGCATCGCCGCCAGCATTAGACCATGCGCACCGAGTGTCGGGCCCTTCTGGAAGACCAGGCCGCATACCAGACATTCTGACACGGGTCCACTTCTATACGGAGAAGGAAGCTATCCTCAAAGCAGCCCGTGATAAGTCGGATCTCTCCTTTAAGGGTACTCCCATTCAGCTGTTCCAAGATCTTGCGCCTGCAACGCTCCGTCGCCGCAGAGACTTCCGGCCTATAACGGATAAACTACGAGACCACGGTATCCGTTACCAATGGGGTCACCCGTTTGCACTTATTTTTCAGTGGGAATCCAAGCGCCGGGTACTGCGGTCCTTCCGCAAAGCTGCTCAACTGCTCCAGATCGAGCCCCTCGCGCTCGGCCCCCAAGGCCCGTTAACCGATAAAACCCCTGTGGTCTACAGTACATTGCTCCAGGCGGCCTTCACAGCTCGGCATCTACACATCATTGCAAGAGAAGCAGGACATCATACAGCACATTCGCTCCTTAAGGGTGGACATTCGCCTACAAGTTCTCAGTCACCTCCTAAATGATTACTCAATACACCCTCACAGCGGTACAGGTGGTCTGCTTTTATTCCTTGGAATTAGCCTTCTGCAGAATTGGGATCAGCGTCTTCTCCCCCGGAGATACCCTGTGGATGCGATTTTTCTGTGCCTGAATCACGCCCCGACGGCAATGCCGGATCAAGCTCCCAACGGTGATAGAGTCTCAGTATGACCTACCCCCACTTCTATTCCTTGCAGAGTGACATCTCCGGGATGGCCTGTGCCATGTGCCTGGCCACTGCCCGGTCTGGAATAGACTTAGTTGGCTATGTTGGCCCTGGTTACGTTTATGCTATTTTACACCTCTCTTTCCTCCTCCTCCTCTCTTTTCTATCCTACCCTTTCCCTGGGCAGGGGGAAAAACCCGGTAATTCATGGGACTCCCGATGGGCGGGGCGTCCTGCACTCTCCCAACGCTTTGCGGTGATTGCTTTCGCCTTGGTATTCCTCGCCACACCACCGGGGGAAAGACAGACCACCTGGTTTCCGGCCCTTACCTCACAGCCTGCGCTAGCGTTCACCCCTGACATACTGCTACCATGACCTCAGTACCTTGCTTGAAGCTTCTCTCCCTTAATGTAAAGGGGCTTAATGCCCCCAATGAGCGCCTCCAAATATGGCGCTATCGCTTACTGCAAAACCCAGACATTATCTTCCTGCAAGAAACCCACCTTTTGCGCGAAGACACCTCCCGTATGACCCACCCCCGATACCCTCTTCAATTCTGGGCCTCGGCTTCTACCAAGACAGCAGGAGTGGCAATCCTTTGTCGGGCAGGTATCCACCAGGGAGACTCCACAACAATTTGTAGTAAAGATGGTAGATTCCTCAAAGTGATGACCAAGATTGGACACCCTGTCCTCACGTTATGCAACACTTATGCACCAAGCCAGGCCCAGGACCCATTTCTGCGGGGGTTACTGCGAGAACACATAACTGGATGCGGCTCAGAGGAGGTCTGTCTGTGTGTACACGTAGCGCTGGGACGCTCAAGGGCAGCCATGCGCTTTAGAAATTCTTTTTCATTTCATTTCATTTCATTTCACATGACGATCCCGACCTTATCTTGGAGGGTGACTTCAATCTAGTATGGGAAGCGCAGCTAGACCACAGTGAGGATGTTTTTCATGGGGCGGGCGCCATGTCAACTGCCTTAAAGAAACAGCTAACTGCACTAGGCCTTGTAGATATCTGGCGATATCAATCGTCGGACACACGCGATTACTCCTACTATTCTCATTTCCACCGCTCCTACTCACGTATTGATCACCTTTTCGTCTCACACTCCCTAGTTAAGGATACACTATCAGCGTCTATGTCCGATATTTCAATTTCTGATCACGCCCATGTGGAACTTCTTATCCATGATAGCTCTCCCTTCCCAAACGCCCCTCAAGATGGTGGTTTCCTCTTCATGTTCTAAGAGACCCCTTTGATGCGAAGGAAATTTAAGACTCCATCACATCCTATTTTGAGATCAATGACCTCCCGGAGACCCCTCTCCCAGTGGTCTGGGATGCGTTCAAAGCCACGATTCGTGCCACTCTTACATCTATAGCTATAGCTCGGGCAAGGGAGACTCGCCTGTTCGAGGAAAACTCTCCCACGACATTAAGACGCTGGAGAGTCTGGACCAAGACTGTCCCTTGGCGGTGCACAAGTGGCGCTTAGCCACGCTCCGTGGCCAGCTCCAGGCACACAGAACTAATAAGGCCAAGCACGCTCTCTTAGCTTTGAGACAGCGGTTTTATGAGGGGGGAGACAAGGTGGGCACTGTGATGGCACGCCGTCTTCGAACGCGAGCAGCTAAGGCACATATTGCCAAAATGAAATTGGATGATGGCACCTGGGCCACTACTGAAGCGGCTAAACTTCAGGCGTTCAGGAATTATTATTCGTCCCTATATGCCAGGGAGTCGTCTGACTCGGACCAGATCCTGGCCGCCCTGAAGGCCATTGAATGGACCCCGATTAGCGAGTACCACTCCCAATTAATGGAAGATCCTATCACCCTGGGGGAACTTACTGGCGCTTTAAAAGATCTTCCTTTGGGCAAAACTCCGGGCCCAAACGGCTTGCCAGCCTCGTTCTACCGTGCCTTTCTACCGCAAGTTCAGTCTTACATGCTCCGCCTTTTCAACTCTTTTTCAGATCAGTTGGGTCCTTCCACAGACATGGCAATGGCGGAAATTGCCCTAATCCCCAAACCCGGGAAAGATCCTATGCTCTGCTCTTCATTCCGCCCCATCGCGCTTCTAAATACAGATCTTAATCTGTACACTAAAATACTAGCTAAACGCCTCAGCATCCACCTTCCGGGCTTCATAGAACCAGACCAGGTGGGCTTTATTCACCAACGCCAAGGGGCGGAAAATATTTGCCGTCTTGCGCACCTAGTAGGAAAGGCCCACCATTGCAACATACCAGCCTGCTTGATGCTGAGAAAGCATTCGACCGAGTCGACTGGGCATTTCTCCGAGCGGTCTTGCAGAAAATAGGATTGGGTCCACAAATGATCGTCAGAATCATGGCTCCTTACCACTCCCCGCTTGCTAGGGTCCGAGTCAACAGCCCACTCACACAGCCCATTTCCATCCACAGGGGAACCAGACAAGGGTGTCCCCTATCCCCTCTCCTCTTTGTCCTTGTGGTTGAGCCCCTGGCCATCCTGATCAGGCAAGACCCGGATAGTCATGGCATCAGGCTCGGGGGCCTGGACCATAAAATAGCTTTGTTTGCAGATGACCTCCTTCTTACTTTATCCAATCCGCTGGTTTCCTTACCTGCCTTGCATAGGTTGCTCCAAATGTACGAACAGGTTTTGGGGCTTAAGATTAACCACATGAAATCATGGGCCTTAAACCTTACGATCCCCGTGGATGAGGTCTCTGTGCTACAATCTCTTTTTCCCTATCAGTGGGCATCCCGCTCCATTCAGTATCTGGGACTTAACTTGACCTCCTCTCTCGTCACATGGACCGAAGCAAATTGGCAAGAGTGCAAGACTGCGGTTATAGCTGACTTAAGGGCATGGAAACCTGTCACTCTCGTGGCTGCGGCGCTTAAATACGATCAAAATGTCGATCCTCCCAAAGATACTTTACCTTTTCCAGATGCTACCCACGCCCATTCCAGAGCACCAAATCCAGCGAGAACTCAACGGGTTCGTATGGGGAGGGAAAAAGCCGCGACTTAGCATGGCTTCCACGAGAGGCATGCTCTTGTAGCGCTTACCTTGCAGTTCCCACCAAGACTGTTCTCGAGATATGGGATAAAGTAGCAGTGCGCAAAGGCCTCACATCTTTCCAGTCCCCTTATACTCCCATTGCTTGTAACGCTCACTTTCTGCCGGCTCTTCATCTGCCCTACTTCGCACACTGGACTGAAGGGGGCTGCAGGACAATGCGGGAGCTATTTATAGGGGGTCTCTTAAAACTTTTTAACAATGTCAACAGGAATACCAGCTAGATGAGGAGGCACGGTTTCAGTTTGTCCAACTCAGACATTGGGTACAGGCATCCTCGCTGACACAAGCGGCTACTCGGGCCCTCACCCCGTTCGAACAGTTGGTACGGTCATTTGACAACACTAGGAGATCAATATCTTGCACATACCACGTACTCCAGCATTCGCAGCGAACCGCCCCACACTCTTATCAGCAGCGGTGGCAAACAGCCTCTGCTATCGATATTACGCCCGCCCAATGGGTACATCTATGGCGGGACATCCCCAAGGTCTTCCGCAGTGTCTCCCAACAGGAGTCTGCCTACAAGGTCATGACACAATGGTACTACACCCCTCACAGATTGCACACAATGTTCTCTACCACCTCATCCCTATGCTGGCGCTGCACTGGGGCCACAGGGGACTTTCTTCATGTTTGGTGGACCTGTCCGCTCTTGACCGTCTTCTGGAAGGAAGTTCTCAGTCATATTGGACAGGTATTAGGTTACCCGCTCCCAGAAGACCCACTTATAATCGTCCTGGGCCTCCGGCCGGTGAAACTGCGAGCCACGACCCGACGTGACCGGCACCTCAGCCTACATATGCTGGGGGCTGCCAAACAAACCATTGCTCTTTATTGGAAAAAGTCGGCGGCACCTCCGATCAACGTATGGTTCACACGCCTGTGGCACACGGTGGCGATGGAGCTCCTTACAGCTCGACTACAAAACCAAGACGCTAAGTTTACCAAATTGTGGAGTCCACTGGTGGATCACTTAGGACGACTGGAATATGCTAGACTCAAACCCCTGAGGTTGAGTGCCCTCCGCCTCTTTGATGATGCAATTTCCCCTCCAAACGCAGACAACCTAGGAATGCGCGCAACCGGTCCAAGCTGAATGGTCTATGGGGTGCCCCCCCTAAACCATGCCTTGCTGCAACTGCCGCTGACCCTGGTCTGCATGCTCTCAGCACTTGCTAGTGACCCTCAACACCATAGCGTTAGCGCTCTTGCAGTCCACAGCTTTGGTGGCGCCAGCCTCTCTCCCCCTCATCCCCCCTCTCCCTCCTTCTCTCTTCTGCTCCACATTCCGCACCTTATTTTCTCTCTCTTCCCCCCCCAACTTGATTCTTTGGGGACTTTCTCTCCCCCCCTCTCCTTTCCTAGTTCTTTTTCTTTGTTTATCTATTTATATTGGAGTTTATTTGTTTTGCAGCGTGAAGGAGCTCTATCACAGCGTTTCTTTAATACAGTAGTCTCTGCACACGGCCGGCCCAATTTGGGTTGTAGGCGACTTGCTGTGTAACCCAACATAAGTGTGATGTCAAATAATGCCTTTACCGCACGTATTGAATGCTAATCAATCCATCACCGGGTTATAGGCGACTAGCTGTTTATTTTGCTGCATCTCCCTCTATTCTTTAATAAAAAGAGTTAAAACAAAAATGGCAGAATTAGCTTAGTTCTCTTCAGATGTTAAAATGCGACACTTTGAGTTCAATGTACCTTAAGATGCGTAACGCAATACAACGAAAGTGTTGCAGGGAAGGTGATGCGTCGGTTCCTTACACGCAAGAACAGTGATGCGTCGGGTCCCTACTACTGCCTAGGGGATGCGACTGTTCTTCTCTGTGAGGGGAGGTGATGCGTCAGTTTCTTACTGCGCTTCCGTGGCGATGCGGCACGCAACGCTGTGATGCAATGCAGATCCGGTGCAAAGAAACAAAAATGGCGTATTTTCTTGATGCGATATGATGCGGACCGCGACAGGACCTGCAACACGCTTCTCGGTGATGCGGTGGCGTCTGCTGGGACGTCGATCCTCTTCTCTGATGGTGCGGGACGCTCCGGCAATGATTCGAGACGCGACAGGCCCTGCGACACGCTTCCCGCTGATGCGGCAGCGTCTGATTCGAAGTCGATCCTCTTCTCCGGCGATGCGAGTTGCTTTGACAACGATGCGAGCCGCGACAGGCCCTGCGACACGCTTCCCGGTGATGCGGCAGCGGCTGCAGCGACATCGATCCTCTTCTCCGGCGATGTGAGGCACTTCGGGGACCCTGCGATGACTCAACGGTTCTTCTGGGCCGCGACAGGCCCTGCGACACGCTTCCCGGTGATGCGGCGGCGTCTGATGCTACGTCGATCCTCTTCTCCGGCAATGCGAGGCACATTCTCGTTGTGAAGCGACAGCGGCAGTTCGGCGACACGCTTCTTGCTCGTGAGTCACGCTTCCAGCTCCTTGCGACATGCAGTCCCTCAGAAAGCCTCGCAAAACTGCCGGCACTTCCAAAGAACTCTTGGGGAGCTGGTGGGTGACTACTGTTGTCCCTGAGACTTCAGCAAGAGGCAAGCTCTTTTCTCAAGCCCTTGGAGATCCTTCACAAGATGAAAAAGGTACACAAAGTTCCTTTCTCCTCTCTTTGGCAGTCAGGCAACCACTGCAGGCCAATCCCTCAAGCTTAGGGATAGTCTCTCCTCAGTCTCTCTGGTTCCTCTCCTCAGCAAAGGTTTCTTCTTGTTTTCCAAAGTGATCTAAAGTTCTTGGGTTTGGGTCCCAATGTTTATACCCGATTTCTCTTTGTTCCCTGAAGGCAGAGAGGCCTTTGCCTAGTTCAAACCAGTTCTGGTCAGTCCTGGAGCACTCTGTTTACATGACTCCTTCTTTCCTTTCACAGTGCAGGGCAGAGATATCAGATGCACCACAGGAGGTGGAGCAAGCATTGTGGAGGGAAGGCACAGCCCTATTCAGGTCCCAGGTGAAACTCCTCCCACCCATCTAGATGCAGATCCCTCTATTCAGCCCTGTGCTGACTCACCCTGTCTCCTGGAATCCCCCAGCCCCTGTCATTCAAACTCCAGACAAGGAATACACAACCTAGCAGAGGCAGGTTTGGATGGTTTGACAAGAAAATATCTACTTTCTAAAAGTGGTATTTTCAAACACAGAATGTTTAAAACCAACTTCACTAAAAGATGTATTTTATCAGCATGAGTTCAGGCATACTAAACTCGGATTTCTACCATGTTCGCTGAGACAGTTAGGATAATAAGATGTAATAATCAAACTGCCCATTCTGGCCTATGGGGAACAGATAGTCTTGCAATAGTGAAAAACGAAAATGGCTGTAATTCACTATTAGGACATACCACACACACCAGGGCATGTCCTATCTTATTCTTACAATGCACCCTGCCCTTGGGCCTACCATAGGGGTGTCTGATATGAAGAAAAGGGAAGGTTTAGGGACTGGCAAGTGGGTGCACTTGCCCAGTCAGCTTGGCAGTACCAGACTGCACACAGGCTCTGCAATGGCAAGCCTTAGACACACTTTAACAGGCTGCTTCTGTGGGTGGCACAACCAGTGCTGCAAGCCCACTAGCAGCATTTGGATTACCAGCCCTGGGCACTAATGGTGCACTGTACTAGGATCTGACAGGTAAACCAAACCAGCCAATCATGGAATCACTAATCCATACATCAATTTACCATAGGGAGCACTTGCACTGTGGCACTGGATAGCAGTGGCACAGTGCCCAAAGCATCGAACACCAGAAAAAACACGAGGCAATACCAAAATATGGAAGGGAGACCCACGCCAAGGTGCCAGGTCTAACACACTCCATGACATTAGTTTGTTTAAATTCAAATACCATTCAGTAACCAGTGGGAGTATGAGGGCAGTGGAAAGGCACTATCAACGCTGTGCGTGCAACAGCGGATGGGTACAATTTACTGCTGTTCTATGAGCAGACTGTGCATAGTTTATATTGTTTTTGGCCTAGATGAGCATTGCAACATTGCAGTAGCTCAGGTATCTAGCTGCTGAATCATCACCTATTATACTGGACATTTTGCTTTGGTCTTCACTGTGCCTTTTTGCGTACTCTCCTTTACCTGATGTTGAAGGTCTCCCAAATCAGGATTATTGTCTCATGTTCCATTATCATACTGATGCTGCATAAGTGTTTGTGAGTATAGCGAAGCTTTGAGTGTTCTGTTATTTATGTATGAGTGCAACTTCCTGTTCTACCTCTCACTCCCTCTCTTTTCTCTCGTATGCAGTACTCACTTTAGGGGTGCCTTCTGACGATGTACCAAACCCCTAGACCAGACCAGACTTGGGTACAAAGAAGACACTATCCTAGCAGCTGTGTATTTTGTTTTATCCACTTCCCTTTTCCCCGGGGTGTTCCCCTGCATAGTGGTGTGTCATTACTCTGTGTGGGGTTACGCTCAGGGGAGTAGGGGGGTTCTCTACGTTCCTTCGTTCCTGCTGGTGGTTTCAAAGGTTAGTGGCTTTACTGGTTTTGCGCTGCTGACCGATCGCGACAGATTGTCAAGCCCAAGACTACTGCCCAGCCCAAATGATGGACACCAACGCGGTTTTGACCTCCCTCTTGGAGAGCATTACGTCTCTGCAACAAGAGGTACAAACCTCCCAATCAGAAAATCAGGAGTTGAGAAGGAGATGGGCACGTTACGCAAGGAAGTAGCAGGCCTGTTCAGAAAACATAGACCCGATAGTACCGGGAAGGGAGCTTACATTAAGGAGTGGACCCTACCTCCTCCAGTACATACCACGCACACACCCTCACAGGATAAGGCGCAGGGAACAGGGTTCTTTACTGCCGCACAAGCATCCTCCCCTTTTACTGACACTACTCCTACTGTTCATGTGGTGCAGAACACAGTGATCTTGTTGGCGCCTCCAGAACGCTTTTTTGGAGTTCCAAAGAAATTCGAAATATTCTTGAATCAATGCAGGTTGCACTTCCTGTGTAAGCCTGCAGTTTTCCAGGAGGAACCGGCTAAAACAGCTTTCATGATGTCTTACATGGGGGGTAACGCTGCAAGCTGGACCATCCTGCTAATTGAGCGAGACGACCCCGTCCTGCACAACTTCCCGAACTTTTGTCTTGAAATGAGAAAGTTGTTTGACCGAAAATCACATGTAATGACATTGGACCGGGAATTGCTAACTCTCAGACAAGGTTCCCAGGATTTGCTGACCAATATAACTACGTTAAAGCGCCTTGTAGTGGAAACCGATCAGACCCATGAGAAATGCACTACTCTGTTCTACCAGGAATTGCGCTGGGAATTAAAAGACGTTTTGTCTCAAGTACAACCAGTGCTGCAAGCCCACTAGCGGCATTTGGATTACCAGCCCTGGGCACTCCTGGTGCACTGTACTAGGGTCTGACAGGTAAACCAAACCAGCCAATCATAGAATCACTAATTCATACATCAATTTACTTGCACTGTGGCACTAGACAGCAGTAGCACAGTGTCCAAAGCATCTAACACCAGAAAAAACACATGAGGCAACAGCAAAAAATGGAAGGGAGACCCACGCCAAGGTGCCAGGTCTAACACGTGTCCCCTCCAGCTGAAATGTGGGGAGAACTACTCTACCTCCTGGGAGTTCTCATCAGTAAGGCAGAAAAATCTGGACTGACCGTCAGCATTGGCGTGCTCTGTACCAGGGCGATGTTCCACCGTGAAATCCATCCCCTGTAGGGAAATGGACCACTTCAACAGCTTTGGATTCTCACCCCTCATCTGCATCAGCCATCGGAGGGGCCTGTGGTCTGTCTGAACCCGGAAGTGAGTCCCAAACAGGTATGGTCTCAGTGTCTTCAGTGCCCAGACCACAGCAAATGCCTCAAGCTCAATCGCACTCCACCTCTGTTCCTGTGGAAGTAACGTCCCACTGATGAAGGCTACGGGTTGATCTTGGCCCTCCTCATTCATCTGTGACAAAACAGCCCCCACACCATGCCCTGAAGCGTCTGTCTGAACGATAAACTCTCTGGAGAGGTTGGGTGCCAGGAGCACGGGCGCCGTGCACATAGCAGTTTTCAGGGTCTCAAAAGCTTTCTGACAGGTGTCAGTCCAAATCACTTTCTTGGGCTGCTTCCTGGAAGTCAGCGCTGTCAAGGGTGCAACAATGCTGCCATACCCCTTGACAAACCTCCTGTAATACCCAGTGAGTCCTAAAAAGGCTCTCACCTCTGTCTGGGTTTCGGGGGGTTCCCAAGCCAGGATGATTTCAATCTTGGGCTGTAGGGGTGCCACCTGGCCGATCCCAACCTGGTGTCCCAAGTACACCACGGAACCCTACCCGATCTGGCACTTGCTTGCCTTGATAGTGAGGCCAGCCCTCCGCAGCGCCATCAACACTTCCCAGAGGTGGCGCAGATGTTCTTCCCAACTGGCGCTGAACACTGCAATGTCATCCAGTTAGGCGGCACTGAACTCTTCCAGTCCAGCCAACACCTGGTTGACCAACCTCTGAAAGGTGGCAGGGGCATTCTTCATCCCAAAGGGCATCACCCGGAACTGGTAGTGCCCATCTGGTGTGGAGAATGCTGACCTCTCTCTTGCCCCATCAGTCAAGGCGATCTGCCAGTACCCAGACGTTAAATCAAACGTACTGAGGTAACGGGCAGCCCCTAACCAATCTATGAGCTCATCAGCCCTGGTGATGGGGTGCGCGTCAGTCCTCGTGACTGAGTTGAGCCCTCGGTAGTCCACACAGAACCGGAGTTCTGGCGTGGCAGCCTTTGGGACGAAGACCACTGGGCTGGCCCAAGGACTGTTAGAGGAATCAATCACCCCTAACGCAAGCATTTTGGAGACCTCCTCCTTAATGCAAGCTCTCACCCTGTCAGTCACCCTGTAAGTTTTGTGCTTCACAGGAGGACTATCTCCAGTGTCCACATCATGGATGCACCAATCAGTGACACTGGGGACCAGGGAGAACTGATCAGGAAACTGTCCCAGCAACTGGCGGCAATCATTCTGTTGCTCAGGGGTCAGGGTGGAAGAGAGGTTTACACCATCCACTGACCCATCCTGCTCGATTGCTGACAGCAGGTCAGGAAGAGGCTCAGTCTTCTGCTTCATTCAAGCATTTGTCGCTAAGAGCATGCCCACTTCAGACATCTCCAAGTGGGGCTTCAGGCGGTTGACATGCAGGACCCGCAAGGGGTTCCTGGGAGACCGCAAGTCCACCAAGTAGGTAACCGGACTCTTGCGCTCCACCACCTCAAATGGTCCGGTCCACTTATCCTGGAGCACACAAGGCTCCACAGGGGCCATGACCCACACTTTCTGACCAGGCTGAAGCTCTACCAGAGTGACATTCTGGTGGTATCACCGCTTCATCTCCTCCTGACTGGCTTCCAGATTCGCCTCAGCGAGTTGCCTGAAACGCCTAGTCTGGTTCCTGAAGGCCAGCATGTAGCTATATACATCCTGGGGAGGTTTCCTGGGAGATTACTCCCGGCCTTCCTTGACCAGACTCAGAGGTCCTCCCACGGGGTGGCCATAGAGAAGCTCAAAGGTGCTGAACCCTAGAGATTTCTGTGGCACCTCACGGTAAGCAAAGAGTAGGCATGATAAGAGGACGTCCCACTTACGCCTCATAGGTTCCTCAAGACCCATAATCATGCCTTTTAGGGTTCGGTTGAACCTTTCAACCAACCCATTTCCTTGGGAGTGGTAAGGAGTGGTAAACTTGTAGGTTACCCCACACTCCTGCCACAGGGGCTTCAAATACTTAGAAAGGAAGTTGGTACCTCGGTCAGACACCCCCTCTCTAGGGAATCCTACTCGTGAGAAAATTCCCATCAGTGCCCGTCCCACCACGGGGGCCGTCACTGTCCTCAGAGGTATGGCTTCCGGGTACCGGGTGGCATGGTCCACCAAGACCAGGATGAACCTGTTGCCCATGGCTGTCTTGGGGTCCAGTGGCCCCGCAATGTCAATACCCACCCGTTCAAAGGGGGTGCTGACCACAGGGAATGGCTGGAGAAGGGCCTTTTGCTTTCTCCTACTCTATCCACTTGCCTGGCAAGTCTGACATGTCCTGCAATGAGTGCCTGAACTCTTGAGCATTTTGGGCCAATAAAAGTGGGTGACAAGCCTCTCAAAGATCTTGTCCTGCCCCAAATGTCCTGCCAATGGTACATCATGAGCCAGCCCCAGTAGGAAGGCTCTGAAGTGCTGGGGTACCACCAGCACACAGGCTGACCCAGGCTCAGCAACCTAAGGCACACTATACAGGAGACCATTCTCCCAGTAGATCCAATGTGATCCAGACTGATCACCTGCTGCCTGGCTTGCAGCCTGCTGCCGCAAACCCACAAGAGAAGGGCATTTTTTCTGCTCCTTGCAGAACTCTTCCCTGGAGGCTCCTCCTTCTTCCTGTCAATGGGTCAGCTCAGGCAGGTCCCCCAGTTCAGCTACCTTTTCCCCGGTAGGCTCCAGGGCATCCCCCTCAGGGTCGACCTCCTCCTGGACTGTGAGAACTTCAGGAGACGGTTTCCCGCACCCCCCACCTCTTCTCTTTAAGGCAGGCACCTGGGCCTCCCTCTCAGGCTCCAGGTTCTCTTGAGAACCCCTACTGGCTGCCATGGACCGTGTGGTGACACACGCCCAGTCAGGCAGACCCAACATCTCCAAATGAGCACTTTGCTCCACCTCCTTCCAAGATGAGCTCTCCAAATTGTTCCCTAACAAACAGTCAACAGGCATGGTGGGCCTCACAGCTACCTGAAGAGTTCCAGAGACCCCCCTCCCACTGAAATGGAACCTCAGCCACCTTGCAGTGGCTCTCTGTGTTGTCAGCGGCAACAACTGGATAGAATGCATTGGGGACAACCTGCTCTTGAGACACCAGGTGACACTTGACCACTGTCACACTGGCTCCTGTGTCTCTAAGAGCCTCCACTCTATGGCCATTGATGGTCACCCAGTACCTGTACTTCTTAGTGTTATCAGGCAGTTGGGTCCTGGGGACCACCTCGCAGTCTCCTAAACAGACAAGGGACATCTCTGCTGGCCCCCACCCACCTTGGACACCCCTCTCCTCCCCCAGGGCTACACTCGCCATCTGCCGGGGCAGAGCAACAGTGGGTGCTGTCTTTCCAAACTGTGGGCACCGGGGATCATTAGACTTATGGCCCACTTCTCCACACTTGTAGCACTTCAGGGGTCCCTTGTGAACAGGGTTACCTGTGGGGGCCCGTGCTTCTTCTCAGGGGGAGGCTGGGAACCTTTCCCTTGGTTCCCTTGGGAATTACTTTGGGGCCCTTTATGGAACTCCCTCTGCTTACCCTTGCCCCCCCCACTCTTCTGCTGGGGACCCTGCCCACTCTTGGCTGAGTCTCCCACGTGACCCTTGTGGACCCGGGTACTCACCCAGAGGTCCGCCTCCTCAGCAGGCTTCCTAGGATTAGTCAGCCTACTATCAATCAGGTGCTGGCATAGCTCTGGAAAACAATTACTTGACAAGTGCTCCCATGCAATTAAATCAACGAGCCCCTCAAAATCATTTACTTTGCTACCCTTCACCCAACCATCCAATGCTCTGCAAAAGAAAGTTACATATTCTACCCAGGTACTTGACTCCACCTTCTTGCAATTTCTAAACCTCTGAGTATACAATTCAGGAGTCAACCCATACCTGGACATCAATGCTTCCTTCATGTGGCTTTAAGAATTATGACATTCAGAGGGCAAGTCTAACAGTGTATCCAGCCCCTCACTAAGGAACCGCCCCCACAACCCCGCTCCCCATTCCTTCTCAGGGACCCGGTGGGAAGACATGGCTACCTCATAGGCCTTAAACCACTGCCCAATGTCATCGTTTTTGTAAAACTCTTTTACCACATCTTTGGGAATATACACTCTAGCTTCCACAAGCATTGACGGTGTGCTGCCACCAGAGGGAGTAATCTCTAAGCTCCTGGCTTTCAATTCCAACTCCCTCAAACTTTTCTCATGATCCAACTGCATTCTCTTTTCCTCTAGGGCCAATTTCCTATTCTCTAACTCCAGTTGCCCACTCAACTTGAGCTTGGCCAGCTTCATTTCATGCATCCTACACCTCTCCCTGTCCTCCAACTCCTCTGGAGACAGGCCTTTGGCAAACACACTGCTACTTATTGGAGAAGTTGCTCTCCTACCCCCTGGACCCAATGGCCCATCCAGCTGCCCTTCTGCATTCTTAACCCCTTACTCATCCTCAGGGGTACTTCTTGCTGCGACCCAGGCCCTCAGCGCCTTCTGGTACTCATCCTTCTTGGAGAGACCGGTCATTGCAACTTTGAATCTCCTGCACAAGTGCTTCAGCTGCTTGACATTGTAGCATTCCAGTGTCTCCTCTTCCCAATCATAATCAACACATGCTATGGATGCTGCTTTACTCATGGTGGTTAAACTTGGCAGTTCTTTGCAAAAATAGAAAGTCCCAGAAAAAACAATCTACCAAAAGTATGTGGTCGCGTTTTGGTCTGCACTCACTAGTAGTGTTCACCAATCACTGTACATGAGTCACAAATTCAAGTCCAAATTCTCACCGCTGACCACCAATGTTAGATTTGGGGGGTCTCTAGTTGGCAGAGGTAGGTACCTTTGACAACTAGGGACCCTTGCGTCTAGTCAGGGTAAGGGGGTACACTCCTAAAATAACCCCCGCTCACCCCCTTGGTAGCTTGGCACGAGCAGACAGGCTTATCTCAGAGGCAGAGTGTGAAGCATTTGTGAACACATACAATAACCAAGTGACCACACTACAGATCGACACCACACAAGTTTTATATAAGAAATAAGTATTCTTTATATAGATTTAACACAAGACCACAAACGACAAAAATCCCCAATACTGTACTTAAAATGGTAGAATTAGCTTGGTTCTCTTCAGATGTTTAAATGCGACACTTTGAGTTCAATGTACCTTAAGATGCGTAACGCAATACAACGAAAGTGTTGCAGGGAAGGTGATGCGTCGGTTCCTTACACGCAAGAACGGTGATGCGTCGGGTCCCTACTGCTGTGTAAGGGATGCATCGGTTCCTCTCTGTGAGGAGAGGTGATGCGTCGGTTTCTTACTGCGCTTCCGTGGCGATGCGGCACGCAACGCTGTGATGCGATGCAGATCCAGTGCAAAGAAACAAAAATGGCGTCTTTTCTTGATGCGACACGATGCGGACCGCAACAGGCCCTGCAACACGCTTCTCGGTGATGCGGCAGTGTCTGGTGGGACATCGATCCTCTTCTCTGATGGTGCAGGACGCTTCGGCAACGATGCGAGCCGCGACAGGCCCTGCGACACGCTTCCCACTGATGCGGCGCCATCTGATGCGACGTCGATCCTGTTCTCCGGCGATGCGAGTTGCTTCGACAACGATGCGAGCCGCGACAGGCCCTGCGACACGCTTCCCAGTGATGCGGCGGCGGCTGCTGCAACGTCGATCCTCTACTCCGGCGATGCGAGGCACTTCGGGGACCCTGCGATGACTCAACGGTTCTTCTGGGCGCGACAGGTGATGCGGCGGCGTCAGATGCGACGTCGATCCTCTTCTCCGGCGATGCGAAGTGCCTTCTCGTTGTGAAGCAACAGCGGCAGTTCGGCGACACGCTTCTTGCTCGTGAGTCGCGCCTCCAGCTCCTTGCGACATGCAGTCCCTCAGAAAGCCTTGCAAAGCAGCCAGCACTTCCACAGAACTCTTGGGGAGCTGGTGGGTGACGTCTGTTGTCCCTGAGACTTCAGCAGGAGGCAAGCTCTTTTCTCAAGCCCTTGGAGATCCTTCACAAGTTGAATAAAGTACACAAAGTTCCTTTCTCCTCTCTTTGGCAGTCAGGCAACCACTGCAGGCCAATCCCTCAAGCTTAGGGATAGTCTCACCTCAGTCTCTCTAGTTGCTCTCCTCAGCAAAGGTTTCTTCTTGTTTCCCAAAGTGATCTAAAGTTCTTGGGTTAGGGTCCCAATGTTTATACCCGGTTTCTCTTTGTTCTCTGAAGGCAGAGAGGCCTTTGCCTAGTTCAAACCAGTTCTGGTCAGTCTCTGTTTACATGACTCCTTCTTTCCTTTCACAGTGCAGGGCAGAGACATCAGATGCACCGCAGGAGGTGGAGCCAGCATTGTGGAGGGAAGGCACAGCCCTATTCAGGTCCCAGGTGCAACTCCTCCCACCCATCTAGATACAGATCCCTCTATTCAGCCCTGTGCTGACTCACCCTGTCTCCTGGATTCCCCCACCCCCTGTCACTCAAACTCCAGACAAGGAATACACAACCTTGCAGAGGCAGGTGTGGATGGTTAGGCAAGAAAATACCTACTTTCTAAAAGTGGTATTTTCAAACACAGAATGTTTAAAACCAACTTCACTAAAAGATGTATTTTATCATTCTGAGTTCAAGCATACTAAACTCAAATTTCTACCATGTTTGCTGAGACAGTTAGGATAATAAGATGTAATAATCAATCTGCCCATTCTGGCCTATGGGGAACAGATAGCCTTGCAATAGTGAAAAACGAAAATGACTGTAATTCACTATTAGGACATGCCACACACACCAGGGCATGTCCTACCTTATACTTACAATGCACCCTGCCCTTGGGCCTACCATAGGGGTGTCAGATATGAAGAAAATGGAAGGTTTAGGGACTGGCAAGTGGGTGCACTTGCCCAGTCAGCATGGCAGTACCAGACTGCACACAGGCTCTGCAATGGCAAGCCTTAGACACACTTTAACAGGCTGCTTCTGTGGGTGGCACAACCAGTGCTGCAAGCCCACTAGCAGTATTTGGATTACCAGCCCTGGACACTCCTGGTGCACTGTACTAGGGTCTGACAGGTAAACCAAACCAGCCAATCATGGAATCACTAATCCATACATCAATTTACCATAGGGAGCACTTGCACTGTGGCACTGGATAGCAGTGGCACAGTGCCCAAAGCATCTAACACCAGAAAAAACACGAGGCAATAGCAAAAAATGGAAGGGAGACCCACGCCAAAGTGCCAGGTCTAACACACTCCATGACATTTGTTTGTTTAAATTCAAATACCATTCAGTAACCAGTGGGAGTATGAGGGCCGCGGAAAGGCACTATCAATGCTGTGTGTGCAACAGCGGACGGGTACAATTTACTGCTGTTCTATGAGCGGACTGTGCATAGTTTATATTGTTTTTGGCCTAGATGAGCATTGGAACATTGCAGTAGCTCAGGTATCTAGCTGCTGAATCATCACCTATTATACTGGACATTTTGCTTTGGTCTTCACTGTGTCTTTTTGCGTATTCTCCTCTACCTGATGTTGAAGGTCTCCCAAATCAGGATTATTGGCTCATGTTCCATTATCATACTGATGCTGCATAAGTGTTTGTGAGTATAGCGAAGCTTTGAGTGTTCTGTTATTTATGTATGAGTGCAACTTCCTGTTCTATGTCTCACACCCCTCTCTTTTCTCTCGTATGCAGTACTCACTTTAGGGGTGGCTTCTGACGATGTACCAAACCCCTAGACCAGACCAGACTTGGGTACAAAGAAGACACTATCCTAGCAGCTGTGTTTTTTGTTTTATCCACTTCCCTTTTCCCCGGGGTGTTCCCCTGCATAGTGGTGTGTTATTACTCTGTGTGGGGTTACGCTCAGGGTAGTAGGGGGGGTTCTCTACGTTCCTTCGTTCCTGCTGGTGGTTTCAAAGGTTAGTGGCTTTACTGGTTTTGCGCTGCTGACAGATCGCGAAAGATTGTCAAGCCCAAGACTACTGCCCAGCCCGAATGATGGACAGCAACGCGGTTTTGACCTCCCTCTTGGAGAGCATTACGTTTCTGCAACAAGAGGTACAAACCTCCCAATCAGAAAATCAGGAGTTGAGAAAGGAGTTGGGCACGTTACGCAAGGAAGTAGCAGGTCTGTCCAGAAAACATAGACCCGATAGTACCGGGAAGGGAGCTTACATTAAGGAGTGGACCCTACCTCCTCCAGTACATACCACGCACACACCCTCACAGGATAAGGCGCAGGGAACAGGGTTCTTTACTGCTGCACAAGCATCCTCCCCTTTTACTGACACTACTCCTATTGTTCATGTGGTGCAGAATACAGGGATCTTGTTGGCGTCTCCAGAACGCTTTTTTGGAGACCCAAAGAAATTCGAAATATTCTTGAATCAATGCAGGTTGCACTTCCTGTGTAAGCCTGCCGTTTTCCAGGAGGAACCGGCTAAAACAGCTTTCATGATGTCTTACATGGGGGGTAACGCTGCAAGCTGGACCATCCTGCTAATTGAGCGAGATGACCCCGTCCTTCACAACTTCCCGAACTTTTGTCTCGAAATGAGAAAGTTGTTTGACCGAAAATCACATGTAATGACATTGGACTGGGAATTGCTAACTCTCAGACAAGGTTTCCAGGATTTGCTGACCTATATAACTACGTTCAAGCGCCTTGTAGTGGAAACCGATCAGACCCATGAGAAATGCACTACTCTGTTCTACCAGGAATTGCGCTGGGAATTAAAAGACGTTTTGTCTCAAGTGGTTCAACTACCTCAGTCTTGCGAAGAGTTGATTGATCTCACCGTGCAGCTGGACCACTGATTACAAGAGCAAAAAGGGGACAGATCAAGGGGAGAGAACTGTTTCTTCTTCCCAAGGCCCAGACCCGTAACCAAAGAACCACCAAGGCAACAGACGGCACTGAACCCATGCTGATCAGAGGAATTTGGGGTCTTCTCACAGCTGAGGAAAAAGAAAAGAGGCGGAAGATGAAGTTGTGTCTATATTATGGGAAGAGCGGGCACTTTCATCAAGGAATGCCGCACCCGGACTAAGCTTTCGGAAAAGTTGGGCCTCAAACGGACGCAAGCAGTAATCCAGCAACACCTGGAGGCGACGGAAAACTGAAGAGCCTGAATCAGGACGAGATCTCTGATTCGGGTACTCGGCAGGAAACGATTTCTTCAGTAATCGCCAACACTGTACAAACTTCCATAGCTCATCTAAATGCATGTGTCGCACTGTGGATCAAAGAAGAAACCCCCTTAAGGATCCCTGCCTTAGTAGACTCCGGAGCTACTGGGAATTTCATAGATCTGAAGTACGCTCAGGATGCAGAAATTCCGTGTGAGAAAAAGGAGTCCCCTGTACCCCTGAAAGCAGTGGATGGGACGACACTAACTTCAGGACTGGTGAGATTACATAACACTCCCATGGTAATGCAGTTCCGAGAAGACCACTTCGAGACTATCCAATTTGATCTTATAGACGCCCCACACTTCCGTCTTATCTTGGGCATGCCATGGTTAACCCTACATGATCCTGTGATTTGGTGGGCAGCCCGCACTGTCTCCTTGGATTCCCGTTTCTGCAGAGAGCATTGCACTAGGAGAAACAAGTGCCAGGATAACACCCACAATACATAGGCGGGTCTTTTGGCAACTGGGTGTAAGGACCCTCAGTACTGCTGCTCCACCAAGTTACCTGGAATCTACGATGCATACCAACCGGTATTCGACAAACAAAGGGCCACCCAGCTGCCGCCTCATCGGACGCACGACTGCCGCATTGATTTGCAACCAGAGCTGCTATCCCATGTAGTAGGGTGTATGCTCTCACCGAACCGGAGACACGGTATTTGAAGAACTACCTAGAGGAAAATCTGGCATCCGGCTTCATCACGCATTCATCGTCACCCGCCTCTTCCTCTCTCTTCCTTATTCCCAAGAAGAATTGTGACGATCTGAGGACCGGCATTGACTACAGAGCCATCAACAGGGTTACCATAAAAAAACAGTACCCCCTACCACTCATACCTGTGCTTCTGGACCAACTGAAGGGTGCTCGGCTCTTCACCAAACTGGATTTGAGAGAAGCCTACCAGTCGAGAGTGGCGATGAATGGAAGACAGCTTTCGGAACAAAGTTCGGACGCTATGAATACCAAGTGATGCCCTTTGGGCTGTGTAATGCCCCTGCTGCTTTCCAATACTTTATGGATGAGGTACTTTGTGATTTCCTGGAGGAATTCTGTTTTGTCTACATAGACGACATTCTTATATATTCTTATATATTCAACGACCCCCCACGATTACCCACGTGAAGGCGGTACTGGACAGACTCCAACAACATTCATTATACGCAAAGTTGAAGAAATGCCTTTTCCATGTCAAAGAAGTCAGTTTCTTGGGTTACATCATAAACGCACAAGGATTCCAAATGGATACAGGCAAAGTTGAAGCAATAACACAATGGAAGGCTCCTCACAACGTGAAAGCAGTACAGAGCTTCCTGGCTTTGCCAACTTTTACCGGCATTTCATCAAGAATTTCTCCAAGATCATTCATCCCATTACCAACCTGCTGAGAAAGAATACTCTCTTTGTATGGAACGATGACGCAGACCGATCGTTCCAAACCCTGAAAGAACGATTCACTCAGGCTCCCATCTTACGACACCCAGATCCACAACTACCCTTTGTAGTCGAAACAGATGCCTCTCAGCTTGCCTCAGGGGGGGTTCTGTAACAACGACATCCAGACACCGGACAGCTGCATCCCATGGCATTCTTTTCTAAGAAACTCACCCCCTGTGAGGTGAACTACTCTATTACTGACAAAGAATTACTAGCTATAAAAAGGGCCTGTGAGGAGTGGAGGCATTACCTACTCAGAGCACATCACACTGTCGAGATATACACAGACCACTGCAACCTGCTGTTCCTGAAGGCTGCCAGAGCCTTGACACCATGTCAGTTGCGATGGTCCCTCTTTTTTTTTTATTACGATTTTGTTATACGGTATCGACCTGGCCCCCAAAACGGAAATGCAGACGCCCTCTCCCGTATCGAAGAACCCAAAGGGGTACTACAGGATGGGACTCCTGAACCACCCTCAATTCTTCCCGAAACCACGTTCCAATGCAAGACCCTCGCGTTGATCACATCACAGGACTTCTTAGAGGATGTAAAGGTATCCTTGGCAGACATGGATGTCCCAGCCTGGATACAAGCAGACCCTGAACATTGAACAGAAAACGAGAATTTGTTGTATCAGTATCATGCCTTATACATACCAGATACGGCATTGCAGCAACAAGTACTGGCCTGGGCTCACAAATCAACGTTAGGAGGGCATCTGGGAGAATATAAAACAATTTCCTGTATGGAGAGCTCGTTCTGTTGGCCCACATTGCGGAAGGATGCCAAGGATTATCTGAAGAACTGCACAATATGTGCACATGGGAAGTCCAGTCATTCAAAACCCACTGTTACGTCCATTACCCATTCCTCCTCGCCCTTGGCACACCATGTCTATGAATTATATTGTGGAAATGGCCCCCAGCGACGGTTACACTACCATCCTGGTTGTTATAGACCACCTGACGAAGATGAAGCACTTCATTCCGCTGAAACACCTGCATCTTCCTCCAGCACATAGTGCGGGCCCATGGGATACCCTGTGTTCTCATCAACGACCGGGGAACTCAGTTCACCTCCCACTTCTGGAAGGCTCTTTGCGAGACCATGACGTTGAAGCCGGACTGTCCACCAGCTACCACCCTCAGGCGGACGGAAAGACTGAACGCCTCAATGAAACGTTAGAACAGTACCTATGCTGGTTTATACTGCAGAATGCCACGGAGTGGTACACATTGTTCTGAATGGCAGAATTTGCATACAACAACGCAGCCCATTCTACGTTGGGCTGCTCTCCTTTCTTCTCTCTGAACGGGCACCATCCAAACATGCTTCCTTTCGAATAGCCTATAGTATCCAAGCACCCTACCATGTTTTTTAAACACATTTTTTTTTAGATATAAAAACATAGGCACAGTGAATAACCCGAATAGGGCTGCAAATGGACACATCTGAAATCAGAAATAGAACTTAGCAGGACGCTATATTTTCACATCCCATCATCGTCATCTGTAAAAAGTCCCTCCTGACGTGGGTGATGTGACCTGAAATGGGGTTATCCCCCTGTACCCCACCCTCCGTCTTGCAGTATGAATCAGTAAGATCTACTTGTTGGTATCTCTGCGGTCATCATCCATATAATGTAACTCTAACAAACCCCCCTAACCTTAACGGACCCTGTCTCCCTCCCCCCCCAGGCATGCTGCTGGGTTAACAATGTTTCGCTGTTGGATCTGTGGGCAGGACAGTGACGGTCTGTGTCCTATATATCCCAGACCTCAAGTTTCGGTGTCAGGGACAGGTGTTCTCTCAGGGTCGTCCCGCCCTATCTGCGCTCAGCTCCCTAGCCTATCAGTGCCTCCCGAAGTCAGTCATCTGCTGCAGGGTCCCTCCGCTTAGGAGTGCCAACGGTATTGACCGTTGGGTGTTTTACCAGCTCCACCAATGCCACCCATGCACGCGCCGTCTCTAGGGACTTCTCGCTCCCAGTTTGCCTGGCCATTCGCAATCTGCAATTCCCCTCCGCCTCTGCCCATTTATCCAAGCGCCCTACCATACACAAACACCATGCCCATCTCAGAGCAGTGTTAATAGATGCCAGGCGTCATTTGGCTGCGGCACAGGAAGCACAGAAACATTTTGCTGATAGGAAGAGGGCTCCTGAACCTGTTTACCTTGTGGGGGAGAAGTTGTGGTTAGCCACCAGGAATCTACATCTTAAGGGGTGGACAAACTGAAACCCAAGTATGTAGGCTCCTATAGAAATTGAGAAGATAATCAAGCCTGTTGCCATGAAGCTGTCCTTGCCCTGGTCCTGGCACATCCATCCTGTATTTCACGTGTCGTTGCTCCGTCCCTGTCCAGTCGACACGAGGTTACAGGCGAAACCCCTGCCCCTAGAGGTGGAGGGCCAGGAAGAGTAAGAGGTACGGGAACTTTTTGACTCTCGCCTAGTGAGAGGCCGGTTGCAGTATCTAGTGGATTGGAAAGGGTTTGGGGTAGAGGACAGAACTTGGGAACCAGTGCTAAACCTCCACTGTCCCCTTCTGTTGGAACGCTTTCACACCCTGCATCCTGGTAGACCTGGGCGACCGCAGCGACATCGGTCCTTGAGAGGGGGTTCTGTCATGTTCACTCAGCAGGGGTCGTGACCTCTACTCATTGGGTTTCCCTCCCCTATATGCATGTGGCTGTGTCTGATGGAAAGCTAGCGTCGCCAGCAGGCAGCTGGCGCTCAAGAATCTCCGAGTCCCAGAATCTCTTGGGACGCATGGCCGGTATAAGGATCAGGAATCACCTGGAAGTCCGGCGCTATTAAGCCCCTCCCCTTCCTGGGGTCGGGGCCAGACAATCTCGCCAGCAACCTCGCTGATCACCTTGCTGGGGTTCCTGTTTGTGATAATGTTTGATTTCCCGCAGCTTCCAGAGTTCCTGAAAGCGGATGTGTGTTCCCTGCTGGATCGTGTATGAGTGTGTTCCCCGCTGGATCGTGTACAACGCAGACAGAGTTTATTTCCCGCTGGAGTCTGCTTTCCCCAAGGGAAACACTCACGCGTAATGCGTAAAAGTCAATAGCAATAGTACAGTTTAGAAAACGGTAGATTTAGGACACTTCCGGAGTAGCTAGGAAGTTGAGACTTGAAAACTAGACACTAGGATAGTCACTATCCTGATGAGCACCGGAGTACCCAAGTTACCTAGCCCACAGGCTGCGGGTGCATAGGGGTGAAGATGCGTCGTTTTCGTCGTCGACTCCTATGGATGCCTGAAGAAAGATGCTGACAGGCAGTCAGTGAAGAGTGTCCGGTGGATCCCAAGGCTGGGATCAAGAAGAGAAGAAACCTGCAAGCAGAAGGGACAGAGTCAAGGTCACTAGCCAGTGACCACGTGGAACCAGGAAGGAACCAGGCGATGTCGTGAAGATTGCAGGTGAAGGTGAAGCTTGTCGCTGCAGCCAGGAGGACCAGGAAGCGTCGAGGACGACCAGGACCAGGAGGCGAGCTGTCCCACGAAGGCTCTTGCTGTCGGCGGCATCGAAGTTGGACTAGGACTCACCAAGCCTTGGCAAGCGGAACCCACGAAGAATGAAGGACTTGCTTCTGGTGCAGACCAGGAAGGTCTGGGGTGCTTCTTCTTTGCAGAGAAGCGGGAGCCAGTCTGGAGGAGCCAAACCAGTGCAGAAGATTTCAGGGTGCGTCGTCACAAAGGCCACTAGCCAGCGGGCAAGCAACCGGACAGACGCGGCAAGCAGGAAAATGCTGAAGGGCCCCACGCAGGACTCGTGGAGTGTGGGGGGCTGATCTTCGGTGCAGATGGTGCTTGGGGTTGGGGCTTCTCAATCCCCGGTGCACAACTTCGAGGGTACCTCAGAAGCTGCGCTTTAAGTTACTAGCCACTTTTTCCAGGTAGCCGGTCCCACGTCGCTCGTCGCCTCCACGGATCTCAGCTTTGCTGTCGATGTGGATCAGGGTCGGAGAAGTCTGGAAGTCAAGGCTCTGGTCAGGCTCTGCAGTCGGTTCCTCGTAGAACGTGGGCAAAGCAAAGGGTAGTCTCTTGATGGTGCCTGTTTGCACAGGGTAGCCACTCCTTGGCTACAAGGGAGATTCTTCAGTCTTCTTCTTTCGTCGAATGTCGAAGGTCCAGAGTTTCTGTTCAGTTTTGCAGGTTCAGGATAATCTAAAGTCTTGAGGCCCAACTCCCACTCTTATACTAATCTGGGGGGCTGGGATACCTGCTAGGTCACGCCTTATGGGTGGGACCTGGGAGGGGGTGGTTACACCCACTTCCCTTTGTCCAGTTTCGCGCCAGAGCTGGGGCTGGAGTGCCCCAGCGCCTGTTTGAACTGGACTATGCAAGGAACACCTTGTGTGCCCCAGGCATGTCTCATTCCTTTCAGCCCACCCTGCCCCAATACACTCAAGGCTGTCTGGGGAGGTGCTAGCACCTCCCCAAGCAGGAAACCTATTGTCCAGGCCTCCCTGGCTGGGATCACTCCCAGCAGCAGGAGGTCAGACTTGTGTCTGTGGCAGCAGCATCCATTTTGTGATGCTGAGGCTTTGGTTAGAGTTAAACAGCAAAGTAGGATTTTAACATGTCTCTCCCTCTAGAAGGGAGGAATAATATCCTCATCACCAGAAATGGTATGGGGGTATTATTCCAAAGTGTTAGACACCTTACACGACATGTTTTGATAAAGCCAAACCATAGTTACCATAACCGTTTAAGATTATAAGGCACTTTAAGAGTATATGGTAGGCTATATCATAGAACAGCTATAAGGACATGGTTCCGAAAGCTGCAGACAGGCTCAGCTCATGCTAGAGCACCATCACACATGTTACCAAGCACTCTGCCTCCAGGATTGTTAAGGCCTGCTATAGGAGTGACTGATAGGTACACATGTGTCTATATATAAGTTAGGTATAGGAATACTACACCTAAGCAAGGGGTGATTACACGACCTTGCCCCAGCTGAGTGATCAGCCAGTTGTGTCAGAATGGAAGGCCAGGCCAGGGGTGGCATAATACATGCTGCAGCCCCTGGTAGGCCTAGGGTACACCTATGCCCTGGGTACCTAGGGTACACTGTACAGGGGCCAATAAGGTGATCCTTACCAATTGGTTATGTACCTAGGGTACATGGAGTCCATTTTAAAGAGAGAGCAGACAGCCTGAGACCCTGAATGGCAGGATCTCAGGCCAACTAAGTCGAAAAACCAGCTAGACACTAGGCAAAAAGTTGGGGGTAACCATAGTCAGATATCCACCTTCCTACACAACCCCCCCCCAAACGAAAGGAGATAAGGCTGGCCTTGACAAGGTAAGCCTCTATTGCCTAAGTGGCCATATAAGGAAGAACCAGCACTGGCATGGTTACCCCCTGTCTCATGGTCCACTAAGCAATCCCTCATCCTAAAGGTATCATAGGGTCTCCACCATAGGGAATCTCTACCTTGGGTGTGTCTTTGCAAAGTAAAAGGCTGGTGTTGAGATGGAGTACTGAAGTGAGTGTCCTCAAAGTGAGGCCTCAGCTTCCTCCAATCATCCTCCACCATGGATGCCTTTCTTTCTTTAACTGAGTTGCACTGTGCTCTCAGGGTCAGCCTCTGGCTACCTAAAGCTGGAGGCTGGGTCCCTTTTGTGGGCTTACTGGAGGGACAGGTCAGGTTTGGGGCCCTAAGGTCCCATGTTTGCCTGTGCCCAACAGAATCCCTCTGGGGGAGGTCCCTAACTACCTGTAAAGGGGATCCCTCAGGAATGTTTTTACCCATCACCTGGCTAGGGCTACTAGCCAGGCAATCCTCATTCTTTTCATGGGGGGGTTCTTGTGGACAGGGGCCCTCTTGGGGTCCACTGGCCTCCCTGACCTCTGCAGCCCTGGGCTGACTGAGGCAGGGTAGAGAGAGGCAGGCTACCTGCACCAGACTGGGTCCCACCTTGGAAGGGGCCACTGACATCAGAGGCTCTGCCAGGCCAGGCCTGGCTACCTCTGGGGCAGTTCCTTCACAAGGGGTGAGGTCAGATCCCTGAGGAGGCTGACCTTTTCCTAATGTCTGGGGAGAGGGAGACTTTTCTTCCTCCCCACTACTCTCTGTTTGTGTGGAGTGATCCATAGTTTCAGGCTTCACTACACCTATGTCAGTCTGAGTATGGGCTGAGACCATTACAGCCTTGCCAACCTTTTCAGGAAGGCACTCAGTTTGTGTTTGAGCTGTGACTGTCACAGCTCTGCCAATCTCTACAGGGAAGTCTGTCTTTGCCTGGGCTGTGGCTACCACTGCCCTTCCAACCTTTTCAGGGAGGAAATCTACTTGGACAGGGGTTGTGACTGGCACAACCCCACTACCCTTTTGTGAAAGGCCTACCATTTTAGAATGGGTGTCTTGTTCAACTCCAGCCCAAGCTGAGAGTTCTAAGTCATTCCCCAGTAAGCAGTCCACAGGCAAGGTTGGAGACACTGCCACCCTTTTAGGGCCAGTGACCCCTCCCCAGCTGAGACATACCTCTGCCATAGGATGATTGTTCTGTTTGCCATCAATGTTAGTTACCTGGTATGAGAAACCAGGCAAAAGCTGCTCAGAGGGAACTAGCCTATGGGCCACCATAGTGATGCTAGCTCCAGTGTCTCTGTAGGCCTCAGCTTTTCTACCATTGATGTAGGGTTCCTGTCTGTACCTACCCAAAGTGTTGGGACAGGCAGTGAAGTTGGCAAACCCCATGCCACCATCACAGACAAGAGTAGCTGCTGTAGGGGAATTGGCTAAGCCAGGATCCCCCTGTGTTCCCCAAGAAAACCCAACCAAATTTGGGGGGGCACTCCCACCACCTGGGGGATTACTGCTGACAGTAATAGGTGATGTGACAGGAGTAGTTGGAGGAACAGTTTTGTTTTTAGCCCTTGGGCAACTGCTGTCAGTTTTCCAATGCCCAGGAGTTTTACACTCATGGCAGTAGGGCTTTTTAACTGTGGTAGAGGAGGGAGCTTGGGACCCACCACCCTGTGTGGAGTTTTGGGGCCCTGAGGAAGATTTCTCTTTTGTTTTATACCCACCCTTCTCTTGAGGCTTGGTGGTATCTTTCTTTTGGTCACCACCCTGATTTTTAGGCCTAATCCTGGTCCTGACCCATTTATCTGCCCTCTTTCCCAATTCTTGGGGAGAGGTCAAATCTGAGTCTACCAGGTGTTGATGGAGAAGCTGGTTCTGACAATTACTAAGGATCTGCTCCCTCATAATCAAGTTGTACAATCCTGTATAGTCCTGCACCTTGCTGCCATTTAACCAACCTTCCAAAGCCTTAGTGGCACAATCCACAAAATCAGACCAGTCCTGTGTCTGTGTCTTCTGGGTGTCTCTGAACAACAACCTATATTGCTCAGTGGTTAAGCCAAACCCATCTATCAGAGCACTCTTCAGGACTTTGTAATTGTTTGCATCCTCATCACTGACTGTGAGGAGCTTGTCTCTACCTTTGTCAGAAAAGGAGAGCCACAAGATAGCTGCCCACTGACTCTGGGGAACCTGCTGTACTTTGCAGGCCCTCTCCAAAGCAGTCATCCACTTGTGGATGTCATCCCCATTCTGATATGGGGGGACTATCTTGCTTAGGTTTCTATGGTCATAAGACCTATCCCTATCTCTAGGAATGTTGCTGCCACCAGTGGGTTCTAACCCACTTAACTTTTGTTCTCTAGCCAGAGCAGGCTTCTCCTTGGCAAGGGCAAGTTCTTCCCTCTGAATCCTCAGATTAGCTTCCCTCATTCTGGCTTCATGCTCCTTTCTCTCAGGGGAAGTCATTCCCCTGTGAGAGGAAGCATTAGAGATGTTAGAGACATGGGAGTGGATGGATTCCCTTGAAGGGGATCTGTCCCTCCTGCTTCTCTGTGTAAGCCTACTTGGGGGTCTGTAAGGGGGGACCCCATGCAAACTCCCATGTAAGCTTAGGTTAGCCTGGCTAAGTCTTCCTACTTGGCCCTGGCTGTCTACCTCTTCATCTGAAGTCTCCTCTGACTCCTCTGTGGTGGGTAGACCCTCCTCTGTACCTAGGGTACCTGCCTGAGATGCCCTAAGAGTATCATACTCCTCTAGGAGTTGTCTTAACTGAAGGAGGGTAGGGTTTGCACCCTGTTTTATTCCTCTGGAGGTACACAAGTGTCTCATCTCCTGGAATGTTAAGGTATCATATCTAGAGGGGGTCTTTTGCAGACCTGATCCTCCTGAGAGAGCATCTACTTGATCTCCTCTCAGAGACATGATCTAGTGAGGGTGTGGTGTGTGCACCTACCTACACTAGTTGTATCTACTAAACCTCTCTAGTAGTTGTAGTCAGGGTGTGTTATTCCCTTCAACCTACAACTACAAAGTCCAGTAGGACTTAAGTATTATAATCTATGTTATATGTACCTAGACAATATCTGTGTGATCTTTCAATTTAGTATCTCAAGATTACAATGGTATTACAACAGCAAGCTCAGATCCCAACCGCTGCTCACCAATGTGAGAAGTTGGCCTGATGTATGATGTCACTAGTTCTAGTGTACACCTTATATCAGTCCAAATACCCTTAAGGTGATTGGTTGTAAAGTCAACCTTATAGACCAGCTATCCTAGTGGTAGCATGGACAAGAGCAGTCTTAGGCTAAACTCTGAATGGCATGTGAAGCCAGCTGTGATACCATATATAATCCCTTGAATACCAAATGAAAGGACACCACAACAGATATATATATAAAATAAAGTGTATTTATTCTATTCAAACCCTCAGCACTCTTTATGAGATTAGAGGTAAGTACAACACAGTCTTATTTAAGCATACATTAAGTCACACAGGTAAGTAATACAGTTAGGCCCTAGGGGCCACGCAAACCATATACTAAGTAAGTGGTATAAGAACCACTGTCACGGAAACAGAATAGGCCTAGGCCTAGGGAATCGCTGGGGCTACACTACACTAGCGTTAGTTAGGAAGTGGGAGGCCCACGGGATTCGTGTGCAGAGTGGAAACACTCACGTGTAATGCGTAAAAGTCAATAGCAATAGTACAGTTTAGAAAACGGTAGATTTAGGACACTTCCGGAGTAGCTAGGAAGTTGAGACTTGAAAACTAGACACTAGGATAGTCACTATCCTGATGAGCACCGGAGTACCCAAGTTACCTAGCCCACAGGCTGCGGGTGCATAGGGGTGAAGATGCGTCGTTTTCGTCGTCGACTCCTATGGATGCCTGAAGAAAGATGCTGACAGGCAGTCAGTGAAGAGTGTCCGGTGGATCCCAAGGCTGGGATCAAGAAGAGAAGAAACCTGCAAGCAGAAGGGACAGAGTCAAGGTCACTAGCCAGTGACCACGTGGAACCAGGAAGGAACCAGGCGATGTCGTGAAGATTGCAGGTGAAGGTGAAGCTTGTCGCTGCAGCCAGGAGGACCAGGAAGCGTCGAGGACGACCAGGACCAGGAGGCGAGCTGTCCCACGAAGGCTCTTGCTGTCGGCGGCATCGAAGTTGGACTAGGACTCACCAAGCCTTGGCAAGCGGAACCCACGAAGAATGAAGGACTTGCTTCTGGTGCAGACCAGGAAGGTCTGGGGTGCTTCTTCTTTGCAGAGAAGCGGGAGCCAGTCTGGAGGAGCCAAACCAGTGCAGAAGATTTCAGGGTGCGTCGTCACAAAGGCCACTAGCCAGCGGGCAAGCAACCGGACAGACGCGGCAAGCAGGAAAATGCTGAAGGGCCCCACGCAGGACTCGTGGAGTGTGGGGGGCTGATCTTCGGTGCAGATGGTGCTTGGGGTTGGGGCTTCTCAATCCCCGGTGCACAACTTCGAGGGTACCTCAGAAGCTGCGCTTTAAGTTACTAGCCACTTTTTCCAGGTAGCCGGTCCCACGTCGCTCGTCGCCTCCACGGATCTCAGCTTTGCTGTCGATGTGGATCAGGGTCGGAGAAGTCTGGAAGTCAAGGCTCTGGTCAGGCTCTGCAGTCGGTTCCTCGTAGAACGTGGGCAAAGCAAAGGGTAGTCTCTTGATGGTGCCTGTTTGCACAGGGTAGCCACTCCTTGGCTACAAGGGAGATTCTTCAGTCTTCTTCTTTCGTCAAATGTCGAAGGTCCAGAGTTTCTGTTCAGTTTTGCAGGTTCAGGATAATCTAAAGTCTTGAGGCCCAACTCCCACTCTTATACTAATCTGGGGGGCTGGGATACCTGCTAGGTCACGCCTTATGGGTGGGACCTGGGAGGGGGTGGTTACACCCACTTCCCTTTGTCCAGTTTCGCGCCAGAGCTGGGGCTGGAGTGCCCCAGCGCCGGTTTGAACTGGACTATGCAAGGAACACCTTGTGTGCCCCAGGCATGTCTCATTCCTTTCAGCCCACCCTGCCCCAATACACTCAAGGCTGTCTGGGGAGGTGCTAGCACCTCCCCAAGCAGGAAACCTATTGTCCAGGCCTCCCTGGCTGGGATCACTCCCAGCAGCAGGAGGTCAGACTTGTGTCTGTGGCAGCAGCATCCATTTTGTGATGCTGAGGCTTTGGTTAGAGTTAAACAGCAAAGTAGGATTTTAACATGTCTCTCCCTCTAGAAGGGAGGAATAATATCCTCATCACCAGAAATGGTATGGGGGTATTATTCCAAAGTGTTAGACACCTTACACGACATGTTTTGATAAAGCCAAACCATAGTTACCATAACCGTTTAAGATTATAAGGCACTTTAAGAGTATATGGTAGGCTATATCATAGAACAGCTATAAGGACATGGTTCCGAAAGCTGCAGACAGGCTCAGCTCATGCTAGAGCACCATCTCACATGTTACCAAGCACTCTGCCTCCAGGATTGTTAAGGCCTGCTATAGGAGTGACTGATAGGTACACATGTGTCTATATATAAGTTAGGTATAGGAATACTACACCTAAGCAAGGGGTGATTACACGACCTTGCCCCAGCTGAGTGATCAGCCAGTTGTGTCAGAATGGAAGGCCAGGCCAGGGGTGGCATAATACATGCTGCAGCCCCTGGTAGGCCTAGGGTACACCTATGCCCTGGGTACCTAGGGTACACTGTACAGGGGCCAATAAGGTGATCCTTACCAATTGGTTATGTACCTAGGGTACATGGAGTCCATTTTAAAGAGAGAGCAGACAGCCTGAGACCCTGAATGGCAGGATCTCAGGCCAACTAAGTCGAAAAACCAGCTAGACACTAGGCAAAAAGTTGGGGGTAACCATAGTCAGATATCCACCTTCCTACAAACAGTTTAGGCCCAAAACTTGTGCTGACAAGAGAAAGGTGAAAAGTTCACTTGAGGACACAATGGAATAAGTAACTTGAATGCGTTTCAGTTAAAAGCCAACTCGTGTTTATCAAGCATGAAAATATTTACGGTTTTAGCCCATGGTATCACCTGCATGCACTTCGTGCGTACAAGTAGATTGTAACCTGATTAGACAATGGGTGCAGGGAATCCAATTAGCCTAGTACACACAGAGGTCTTAGAAGCACAATGATACAAGCACACACTCCACTAAAATTAAATTTACCACAAATACACATGCATTCGCGAGTAGAAGAATGCTTTGTTTGTCAAGCATTGTTGTAAAATCCAATAAAGAATGTGTAGAGAATTAGGTCAGAGTTAGGGGTTATTTGGTCACAGGCCTTTGAGTGTTTTTCCCTCTTCAATCTGTAACTTGCAAGTCAATTATTATTTGCTGTTTGTAATAAAGTACTGTGAAAGATATGAATAAAAAGGAGTGCCTGTGAAGCAGCAATTTGAGAGAGAACACTAGCTTGCCTGTGTGTAAGGAGGGTCTTTCTCCCTGTCGCAACAGACAGTAAAGAGCTGTCTTTGCAGTGCCAAGAGGAGACCGTGTTTTTTCATTTTGGAGGCTTTAAGTCACCTTGCAAAAGACCAGGTGTGCGCAATGCGTCACTCAGAGCAGGTTGCACAAGTGCTCTTCCAATATTTTTTTTTATTTTTCAAACAGATTTTATTCATCAAATGACACAAATACAGCAGGGCTCTGTAACCCAGAGACATCTGCACAATAAATACAAAGCTTCCTGACTTTGACTTTTCAATAATAAGATCCAGAAGAAATGGAAAGCAATACAGAGGAAATAAATCATATGCACATCCCCACCCAACAACCCCCCTCCCCCCTGGTCGCACTAACGGCCTCCCACATATAGCCTAGCTGTGCCCTTGCACCACCACCACACACTCCAATAAACGAAAATGGAAGAAACTACAGCGTGCACCAGCAGGGTGATATTATACTGGATGGAGGGGCCCCGCTGCATCATCCGGCTCCAGTAACAAGCCATGATAGTCTGTACACCGCTTCCAAACCTTATAGTGTTTCTGTGGGCAGCCTCTTGCAGTGAAAATAGAGAGTTCCAAGCCCATGCAGAAGTCCAGTCCCTTCTTCCAAGCCAACACTGAGGGTGGCGCCGGTGCCCTCCACGCCCTGGCAATGTCCCTCTTCACCAGAGTAAACCCCAGAAGCATAAGATGACGTTTATAAATATTACCTCCAATCCCGTCCATGACATGCAAAAGCACCAATTTCGGCGAGTGGGGCAGGTCCCAGCCTAACACCTTGGAGAGGCAGGTTACTACCCGCTCCAGAACCGTGACAAGGAGAGACCATCCCAAACCGTGTGCATCAGGGTCCCCTCCTCCCGCTCACATCTAAGACATACAGGGGAGGCCACCAGACCCGCCCTCCATAACCGGACCTGCGTGAAATAGACCCAATGAAGATATTTGAACTGGACGAGGTGCAGGCCTCCATCTAGTCTTCCTCATCCAGTGAGCCAACATCTCCCTCCCAGGCCCCTCTAAGCTTCTGCATTGTAGGGGAGCTGTGAGTTACTAGGGACTGGCAGATCTTAGAAATTTTATGATCCTGAAGGTCTCCCATAAATACCTTCACTTCTTTCGGGCTGAATCCGCCAGTGACTCCGTTCCCTCCAGACTTGGGGAGAGGGCGTGTCAAAACTGGAGGTATTTGTAAAATTGGGTTTTCGGCATTTGAAACTCTTTTTGCAAATCTTGAAAGGACTTCAGGATCGGCCCCCTCATGACGTCCCCCAAGGTAGAGATACCAATATTGTCCCAACCACGAAACCCTTACAAGTTGCTAGTTGTGGCAGGCGGCCATTATTCCATAGGGGGGTCGCCCGTGTCAGCTTATTCCACCACTCCATCCTCCGCAAGGCCTGTCGCCAAATTTGGAAAACTACTTGGGTCGCTGACGGCAGGGATCTACGTACCGGTGCGGAGTACAGAATCGTGTGTAAGGAGAGGTCCCCCATAAGACGCCGCTCTACAGCATAAGTAGGGTCATCTCTGCCCTCATACCACCACTCATTTAAGACTATTAAATGTGAGGCCATTTAATATGATAGTATATCAGAGGTCGCCATCCCTCCACAGTACGTGGAAAGAAAGCATGTCCGTAGAGCGACTCTCACCGCTCCTCCTGCCCATAGAAATTGACCCAACGCTGCACTGACCTGCCTGAACCATCTAGGGGGAATCGGAGAGGGGTGATTCTGCTGTTGGTACAGTAAACGGGGACGAGAGACCATCTTGAAAATGGCCGACCGACCATAAATAGACAGCGGCATCTGAGACCATGCCTTAAGATCCTCCCGGACGCGTTCCCAGACCGTAACCAAATTCCTTTCCCATGCCACAGTGAGTGAGTCCAATAAAAACACCCCAAGATACTTCATCCCGCCGGTAACAACCCGAACCGACGTGGCCCAGGCACCCAGACCCCATGTGTCCCCAAGAGGCCACAAGGTAGACTTACTGGGGTTCATGTAGAGACCTGAAGATTCCCCAAAGTTCTGCATAATCCGAAGCAGCCGTGGCCCCGTCCGGGTAACGTCGGTGAGAAAGAATAAAAAGTAATCTGCGTATAATGCAATAGGATCCGACATTCCGTGTGCCCATTCGAAGCCAGTCACCTGCGCGTCCATACGGACACAGGTGTCCAAAGGTTCCATCGCCAGGGCAAACAAATATGGGGACAGCGGACAGCCCTGCTGGGTATCCCGTCGAAGAGAAAAGGTGGAGGAAGTAGAGCCAGCAACACGTGCCGACGCAGTAAGATCAGTGTAAAGTAAGGACAGGTAGGACAGGAAGCGTGGTCCAAGATTCAACCTGCATAGCCGCGCAAAGAGATAGACCCAACTAGGGGAGTCAAACGCCCTGTCCATATCAGTCAGCAAGAGCGCCGCCCGTGCTCCTAGCCCACGGATGGCAGCAACAGCAACCTGTGCCCGGCAAATATTATGTTGGGTCGCCCGCTGGGGCATAAACCCGGCTTGATCTGGGTGTACCAAGGTAGAAATGTGGGACCGCAAACAGATGGCCAATGCCTTGGCCAAAATGTTGGCGTCTACATTTAGGAGTGAAATAGGATGATAGGAAGCATGCTGGTCAGGGGGTCTGCCTTGTTTGTGAAACACTACAACCTCCGCAAGTCGCCAATCCCGAGGAAGACACCCCCGCTCACGGGAATCCTCCACCACTCTACGGTAATGGGGTCCAAGCTGTAGAAAACATTTCTTAAAAAATTCACAGGGAAACCCATTTGGCCCCAGGGCCTTTCCCAAATTAAGGTCTCCCAGGGCTGCACCCAATTCCTCCTCCGTGAGCGGGAGATCCAGCTCTGCACTTGCTTCATCGGACAGGGCCTGAGGCGGGAGGTCGTCCAAAAACCGGCCTATCTCGTCTTCGTGGAGACATTCTCTGGGAGCATATAGCTCCGCAAAATAGGTAGATAAACTTTCAGCAATATCCCGGGAGTCTCTGAGGGGCCTACCATCTGGGCCTACTATACCAGGAAGGGGCTGGGAATGGAACATCACTTGACACAACTGATGAAGCATCTTGCTAGATTTATCCCCCATTGGTAGACCCTACTGCGCGTGGCCAGCCAAGTAAGGCGGGTCTCATCCATAAGAAGAGTTGCATAGTTCTGTTGCGCCAGCAACAGCTGTTGCCGTGCGTGGTGGCCGCCAACCCCTCTACTACGAAGGTCAAGATCTGCAATATTAGCCTCCGCTTGTAGCAGAGCCTCCTTCCGCGTCCTGCGGGCTGCCGCGCAAAAAGATATATCTACGCCCCGCATGGTGGGCTTCAGTGCTTCCCACAGAGATTCGGCCACAGAAACCAATCCCACATTGAGCGTCAAGTATTGATCAAGCACGCTCTCCAGACACTCCCTGGATTCTGCCTTCTGGAGGTTCCACGTCGAGAGGCGCCAGTGAAAGGGCTGTTTCCCCCAGCCCATCTGTATCGTAAGAGTAATCGGTGAATGATCAGGGAGCCCCCTCGGAAGGATCTCTGCCTCCACCACCCTACCAGCTGCCGCCCGGGGAACAAACAAATAGTCGAGGCGAGAGTAGGAATTGTGAACCGCAGAGAAATACGTATAGCCCGGAGTGTTTCCATGCATGCGGCGCCAAGGGTCCACCCAATCAAGCCCAGACACCAACGATGAAAGCTTCGTAGCCTGGTGAGCAGTCACACTCTCCCCGGGCCTCCAACGGTCCCAGGACACATCCAGCACATCATTCCAATCACCCCAATCACGGACAGGCCCTCCGGCATATCCGCCCATAACGACATAAGCCGCTCCACTAGGCCCCATGATAACGGAGGAGGTGCATAGACACAGCCCAATACTACTGGTTCCTCTCTGATCATGCCCTGCAGGAACTGGTATCGCCCCTGGGTATCTGGCCACATCTTAACATGTGTGTAGTGAACTCAGCAGGGAATCAAAATCGCCACCCCCCGGGACCCACGTACATACCCCGGGTGGAACACCTGAGCATAACCGTAACGCTGTAGGCAGAGCGCCTTCAAACATGCGTGAGTATGTCGGCATGAGCCCTCTTAGCCTGCTGGAGAATAGCCCCTCGCTTAATTTGATCTAATACTCCCCTGACATTCCAGCTCACTATTTGGAGTGTCCCAGGAGATACCCGGGAGCCACTAGGTGGGTCCGCCATTAGGTACCCTGATGAGATATGCAGATGCAAATAAAAGTATGTGGTGTGTGTACAAAGGCCTAACAATACCATAGCAAAGTGCGACTTGTTGACAGAACCATAAACAACCCAACAACCCCCCCACCCTATACTTCAATAAGGATGAAGCATCTGTCGCAGCGGGTGCTGCCAGCGGACCCCAATGGGGAGTCCCGGCACACCTCGACCAACGGATCCCCAAGTTACAGCCCAACATCGGCAGGCACCATCTCCGTGGAAAGAACCAACAGAGAAGCCGGCCCACATTTAGGCTCCTCCGATCCAGGCAACAGTGTCAAAGATATACAGGACTGGTAACTCCCCCTCTAATTACGAGGCCAAAATAGACTGTCTGGAGACCGAGCCAGCCCGGGAGGATACACTACAGGAGCGTATACTCGTCCAGGGTGCTTTGTTTGGCCGAGGCCCCACTCGTCTTGTCCCTCGTCATGGCGTACGCTGAGCCGTCCTATTTCCAGGTCACTCTGCACCAGAGCTCCAGGCAGCTGCGTTCGAGGACCACTCACACATCTGGGTAGAGGATAAAGCGTCCCGCTCCTGTGAACGTGACTGGCTGAGACGACCCCCCAGGTGCACAAGTACGCAATGCGGAGGTAGGCCCCTACGCCATGAATCCGGGCCCCGCGCGACCTGACCTGGCCGCCGAGCGCAGGAACACCAGCAGGCTACAATGGAGAAACAGCGAGCGGATGGGCCCCAAGGAACGACCAAGGTCCGGTAAACTCGAGTCCAGGGCAACCGACCACCGTTGGGGGCCACCCCACCGCGTCCAGGCCACCCCACCATCCCAGCAATAGGTATGGCCGCTTCCAAATGAGCGCAGACTTTGGAAGCCAGGGGGACCCCAACACACTCCCCAAGGCCTCTTGCAGTGTCCCTTCCTCCTTCTTGGGAGGACCGCCAAGAACTCCTGCGGTCCCCCGAGCCGTCCATGCCGACTCGTGCAACCCGATATGGCCGCCGGTGCAAGTGCGCAGCGTCCCCAACACAAAGCAAGGCTACGAGTGGCCCCAACAGCCTCCGCTGACTCAGGGTACACGGGCCCCACTTCGACCCCAGGGCAGCAAAGCAATTGTCAGGCTCTGTCCATGGCACCCCCTCAGCTCAGCACCTCCACCGCAGCCCGATGCGACTGCCGATTATGCAGGCTGATGCCACCCCCGCGGCCCGATATAGCCGCCGACTGCTCCTCAGCAGCTCCGGCGGGAGAGTAGGGGGAGGGGGCCGCCTCGCCCGAGGCCCCCGCGGCTGAATACACGATGCTGCCAACACGCTTACCTCTCCACCGCCTCAGCATGTACAAAGCGACCGGCTCAGCAGACCTCCTGGAGCCCCAGATACGTCGCTCTTCTTATGCCGGCTGACGCCCCAGGCTTCGACGCAACTCCGCTACGCCCGGGCTGCACCCTAGGCCGCCACCACCGTAACTCCCCACGCCGAGATGCGGGGTCAAAACGGGCTCAGAACGCTGCCTCCGGTCACGCCCCACCAGGGACACGATCCGAGCGTAGTAAAGGATCGGAGGACAGGATATTTGTAGGATTAATGTTTTAGGCTGGATGAAGCTAGCCTAGCACACGGCCACCATCTTGTCTGCCAGGCCACGCCCCTCTTCCAATGTTTTTAAGCCATTATTGTGCACATAAAGGAAGTGTTTGCACCCAAGCTAGCTTTAAACCTCCATAAACACGTTTGTAACCTGTGCTCACTGGTGGAGTAAGTGTGCTCATGAACATGAAAATATGGAATCTAGGAAAGCTTTAAATCTCCCATTTTCCGATGTTGTAAATGAGGATTACAAAGGCATTTATCAAGCTGCCCATTTCACACTGTGCGTTTTGATTAAGCTTGTAAGTAATTATAGCCCGGGACCCATCTCAGTTTTATCATTTTTTAAATAAGTACTAGGGCCTCAGGTGCCTTACTTGTTTGCAGTGTAGGGGATGAATGGCACACAGCTCAGCTATCAGCAAGGACTATTCATATGTTCATGCTCACTGCCTGAAGGAAGGGGGCCCTGACGGAGGATAATGAAACAAGCATTGGCATAGCCAATAGGTCTCGCCCTTTGGGACCTTATAAGTGTTTAGCCATGCAACAGTTGATGTTGTTGCACCAAGGATATTGTGCTGCATAACTAAATACTTATAAGGTCCCAAAGGCAAGACCTATTGGCTATGCCAATGCTTGTTAGTTACTGATAGGAGTTGGATCTGTAACTAAAAGGAAAAGAAAATGTGTAAAAGCACTTTTTTTTTAAAGAGAGGGGGGACACAACGGGGATTGGGGTATAGCAATACGGAGGGTGAGGGTGGGGGGAAGGAAAAACAGGGAGAGAGGAGGGCGAGGGTAGGGGAAGCAACATGGAGGGTGTGAAGAGGCAATAGGGAGAAAGAGACGAGCTAGGTCATCAGGAAGAGAGGCAGGGAGGACCACTGAGGCAACAGGGAGCAAACAAGATGTAGAAGGCGAGAGTCAGCTCGATGCTCGAAAACACATGCATTGTAATGAAGTGCTTAACACAAAATAGAAAAGTAGAGCTTAAAAAGTAAGCAGTGGAAGAAGAGGGGCCAACGAATCAAAGAGAGATGGTAAAGAGGCAATGCTCCATGGGAAGGACAAACACACGATTGACAAGCTGGTACACCAATGGAAAAAAGGAAAATGAGAGTGACAGGAAAGACAATCAATGGTAAGTTAGGAATGAACAGGCTCCAAGCCCCTGTCTTCTTGCTAAGCTACAATATGTGTTATACAACAATCCTTGACCAGCGAGTGATACTTCTGAGGCAGGCCTCACATTCTTCATTTTTCACATCTTGTTTTGCTGTGCGTGTTCCACCACCCCTTATTGTGAATGTAGCTACAATGTGCCTCACAACAGACAGAGCATGCACTGTCTCATAGTTGCTAATTTCTCCATGTCCATGCATGATGTGCTGTTTCATTTCAGTTTTTTTTCTTTTTTTTAACAATTTTTATTAACATTTTGCTTAGCGTTACATTGATAATATATTTCACATAGTGTACAGACAGAGATGAAATATTGTACAGACATTACTTCTATTGTTTTCCACAGTGGAGACTCAACAGCCCAATCGTGCGTATCCAAATGATCTCTCAGAGTGGGATCCATATACATCATACATTACAGTGTGATCATTCACTAGTCTCCGACTCAGACTCGTCTAATGAAGGGAGCTCACATATGTTGCCCCGGTAAGCATTCCAGCCTCCCCAGACCTTTGTCCATTTTTTGGGGCACCTATGGTGGATATATATGGACTTTTCCGCCATCATCGCCATGTCCATATCCATGCACCATTTATTGAGAGTAGGGCTAAGTCTGGATCCCCAACGTTGTGCGATGTTCCGTTTTGCTACTGTCATACCTACAGTTGTCCAGTCTTGCGCAACCGCGTTTAAATCAGTGGGTTTCCAGATGTTGAAGAGACAGCATCTCGGATCTGGAAGAATCGTGACGTTCATGACCTGGGAGAGCGTACGCATCACCGCCATCCAGTAGCGTGCTACCTCTGGGCATAGCCACATAGTGTGGTAAAATGTACCTGTCTCACCACATTGTCTGAGGCAAAGCGGTGTATCAATGCGGTGTAGCATGTGTAATAGTGTCCTAGTATAGTACGTGCGGTATAAGATTTTTAATGCACCAATCTAAGTCTCGATGGTATTGCGGCCTCTCTAGGGGACGCAAGCGCCTCCTGCCAATCAGCCTCATCTATGTCTCCCACTTCTAACTCCCACCTGGACTTTTGTGCTCCCGTGGGGTCTGGATGGTTATTCACTATTTTTCGATAGGTCAGTGAGATTGCCTTTTTGTGAAGATGGTCTGTTAAAAGCCTATCCTCTAGCGGGGAGGATTCTTCAGGCCGCGTTTCCGGTGGTATCAAGGACTGAAGTGCGTGCCTAATCTGCATGTAGCGAAAAAGTTCTGTCTGCGCCAATCCATAAGTGGCCTGTAAATGGGCAAATGTGACCATCTCTCCCTTCTGCCACAGATCTCCGACTTTCGATATTCCTATTAAATCCCAGCTGCGAAATCCTTTGGTGTTGCGCAGCATCCCCAGTCTCTTCGTATCCCATAAAGGCATTGCTTGTGTGACCACCCCTTCCCAGCCTAGTGCCCTTTGCGCCACAAACCATATGTGTATCATGTGCGCCGTTGGGCCTGTGAGGTTGTTCCGTCTCACTTTGTTGTATAGTGCCCCCATGATTCCTGACGGGGCTAAGAGGTACCTATCCATCTGAAACGCTGGATCTTCTTGAGGGATATGGAGCAATTGGTTAACAGCCACCAACTGGGAGGCCCAATAATATACTCTTATATCAGGAAGAGCAATCCCACCGTCATATCAGCTTCTGGTGAGTTTGTGCCTGGCTATACGGGGAGTTTTCCTGTCCGATAGAAATGTCATCACTTCCGCATTTATCGCTTTGAAGTATGTAGAGGGGACAGGGAACGGCGTATTCTGCAGCGCATAGAGGAACCTGGGGAGTGTCATCATTTTGAAGTGGGCAGCCCTTCCCAGTAGTGTCAATGGTAGTGTGTGCCAATACTTGACGTCCCTTTTGAATCTCGTCAAGGGCTGTGTCAAATTTCTTGCAGTAAATTGTACATGGTCATGTGTTACAAATACCCCAGGGTATTTAAAGCCATCAGTCACTATCTGAAGTGCGCAGCCACGTGGGAGCCGTGGGAGAGGGCCGTGCAGGACATAGAGAAGCGACTTTTCCCAATTGATGGTGTACCCTGACACTCGCCCATAGGCCGCACATATATCCAAAAGGCAGTTGATGGAGCGCGCTGGGGACGTTAGGTACAGTAATATATCGTCCGCATAGAGCGATATACGGTCCTCCCAGTCAAGTGCCCACCGCAACCCACGTATCACCGGGTCCTGCCTAATCCACGCTGCCAGCGGTTTGAGTACTATTGTGAATAGGAGTGGCGATAACAGACAACCCTGTCTTGTCACTCTACCTAGCGGGAACTCGGATGAGATATGGCCGTTCACTACAACCTGCGCGATCGGCCAGGGTATATAATAGTTGGATCCATGCACAAAATTTTGGTCCAAATCCCTGATGCTCAAGGACTGCGAAGAGGAAGGGCCATTCCACCAAGTCGAATGCCATCCGTGCATCTAGAGACAGTATGGCTGTGCCCTCCGCTATAGTCGATCTACGCTCTATCATGCCATGCAGCCGTCTTAGATTAAGTGCTGTATTGCGGTTAGGCATAAAGCCGGATTGGTCCGGATGGATCACCACTGACAAGTGCAGCTGCAATCTAGTTGCTAGCATTTTGGCAATTATTTTTGCCTCCGCGTTGAGTAGGGAGATCGGCCTGTAGGATGTGCACTCCTGTGCCGGTTTGCGACTATGGTGGTGAGGCGCTGGTCCTTAGGCAAGATCCCTTTGTCTAAGCTCTCCACATACATGGCCAATAGGTGCGGCACAAGCTGTGGAGCTGCTTGTTTGTAGAATTCAACCAGAATCCCATTGGGTCCCATCGCCTTCCCGGTGTGTAACGCTCTAATTGCCTGTGTAAGTTTCTCCGGCGTGATATCTTCATCTAAAGCTGTTGCAGCATCTAGACCTAATGTAGTCATGCGTATATCGTGGAGAAATGCAAGATTCTCTTTCACAGTTGCAGTGGCAACAGGCGTGTATACTGTTTTGTAATGCGACGCCATCGCTTCAGTGATTTGCTGCGATGCGGTTACCAAGCGTCCGTCATGCGGGTTAATCTCAGTCACCCAGTTATTCGCCCTTTCTTTCTTTTCCAACCAGACCAGCAGTCTGCCTGCTTTATCTCCCTGCTCGTAAATCGTGTGTTGTGTCTTGGTAAGTTTACTAGTGGCCTCTTCACATGTGTATGCTTTATACTCCTGTTGTGCTAGGTGTAATCTATGTGTCGTCTCTTCCGTAGTGCCCGCCGTATGCGCCACCTCTGCAAAAGATACCTCTAGTTCTAGCTTATCTATGTGTTTTTGTCGCTCTCTCTTCTGTTCCACAGTTAAGGAGATTGCGTGCCCACGAAGTACTGTCTTGTAGGCCTCCCACAAAATCGTTGGAGAGGGGACTGAGTATTGATCTTCTTCAAAATAAAACTTTGTCGCCTTAATGAGCTCTTTGCTTATTGTGCGATTTCTAAGATACCCTGGGCGAATCGGAAACAATCTCTGGTTTTGTGGGGCGAATGGTGCAAAAGCGATGAGTACTGGGGAGTGATCCGATATACCCCTGGGTAAATGCCTGATCTCTGTCATGCCTAGCATCCCTGTGGCTAACTTGAAGATGTAGACAAGTCTGGATAGGCTATTGTGTACTCCAGAATGAAATGTGTATTGCCGTTCCTCTGGGTACCTGGTCCTCCAAACATCCATCAATCCAAGCGTGTCTACAAATTCCAACAATCTGTGGGTGGTCCCACTTGGGTCTCTAGGGGGCTATTGGTCTACGAAGGCATTCATGGTGACATTGAAGTCTCCCCCCATAATCAGTTCGCCGCAGGGAAGTGTGAGTAGGAATCTCCCTAAGTCTGACAAGGCAGTCTGGTGTAGCGTCAGCGGTATATAAACTGACAGGATGTTGTACTGCCTACCATCCCATTGGCATGTTATTGCCGCAAATCTCCCCTGATCGTCCTTATGCGACCTGCTTACAATCAAAGGGAAACGCCTGTTTATTAGGCTCCCTACCCCTCTGGAGCCAGAGGTGAAATCGGAGTGGACTATCATTCCAAAGCCCCATCGATCTAGGGCCTTGACAGTCGTTCCCTGCAGATGCGACTCCTGGAGGAGCACCAACATAGGATTTTTCCGTCTGAGGTATTGTAGTACTAAACCACGTTTAATTTTATTCCCCAACCCATTAACATTCCATGAAATTACCGTCATTGGAGGGCCATGTCTCTGGGAGGTCCGTGTCTGCGGGACCGTATTACCGTCTCCTAAGTTCGCGTCCGTCATTATCATTCACGGTCAGTCTATCCTGAACTGTTTGGAACTTGTCTCCTTTAATGTCACCCATTCTGATCCTTGCTGTAACACCATACATAACAATTTCAATCCTAACTAAAATAAACTCAAGTAAACGACCCCAACCCTCCACCCCCCTCCCTGCCTCCCTACATAGCGGATTTAGAACTACCCACCTCCCCAACTCAGCAGAGTGCTTTGGCCCCATAACTGTGTACTTGCGTAAGGGGGAGAGTCGCTCCATGTCCCCCGCTCATCCCCGTTTGCGTCTTACAGTCTTAGGTGTATGATCTGCACCGTACTTCTTTTCAATCTGAGGTGCAGTTTTTGTGCATCACCCCATAAGGTCTCTACAATGTTTGTCTTTCAGTCTGTAGGATCAGAGACCCCTCTGTCAGCTGGACTACATGTCTCTAGGCCGCGGTCGTCTCGGCAGGACGTGACGTTGTACTCAAGCGTGGCAACATTGCCCAGGTGGTGCCTCGTGGCTCAGGGTACGTCATCCAGGATATCATTCTACATTCTACGTCGCTTCCATTCCCTGCGCCATTGTTCGCTCCTGTCAAGAGCTCTGTCTCCCTGGGCTGAGCAGTTAGTGATGGTTGCTGTCTTTGTCTTGCCCCTTGTCTGTTGTGTCCCTTGGCTGGACGCCATCCTTCCAGCCAGTCTTGTGCCTCTTCCGGCGACATGAAGAACCAGCTCTTACCCTCTTTTTCAACTCTTAGCTTTGCCGGAAAGAGTATTGCATATTTGAGTTCTCTATTGCGAAGCTCCCTTTTGACATCTAGAAAATTCCGGCGCTGCTTAGTGACTGCCGCTGTGCAGTCCGGGTGTAATGTCACATCACTATTATCTATCCACAGGGGGGGTGCGACTCGGGCCACCTGCAGGATCGCATCCCGGTCTCTGAAGTTGAACATTCGTGCCAGAATCGGTCACGGGGGGGCTCCAGGCTTAGGACGCCCGCCCGGTACTCGGTGGGCTCTTTCCACCGAGAAGAACTTGAAGTTCACGAGGTTGTAGCTGTGTTTGGACCAGTTCTTCGACTAAGAGATCTAGTGCCGGCCCCTTGACACTTTCCGGAACACCCACCAAGCGAACATTATTGCGTCGTGAGCGCCCTTCTTAATCATCCTGTTTCTCAGCCATCTGCTTGGTCGCAAGCTCTAGATGACGTACCTGCCGTTGCAGGGTCGCCGGGTCCGTCGATAGGACCGCCGTGGTGGTTTCAACCTCCGTCATTCTTGTGTTTATTTTGGAAATATCCACCCTGAGCCACGTTATGTCGCAAGATATAGTACCAATGGAGGTTTGCATCTGTTGAAGAGTGGTCATCACGTCCTGCAAGATGATCTCTTTTTGCTTCGCTGGCTGTTGGCTGTTAGAAGCGCTCGGGCCATGCCCGGCGTGTCCTGTTGCTCTTTTACAAAAGCATACTTCTCTATACGGTTGCTCTGCACCGAGCGCTGTCCTCTGTTACTCATGATGCTCCCAGCACCAGGAGGGTGGCTCACGCCCGTGTGGCGCAAGAGGGCCGTAGCCGTTACTTCCTGACTGCGGTGGGCCAGTATCGGAGGTGACCTATCTCCTACTGCTCCTTATGGCTGGCGTCCAGGTGCGGCGCTGTGACCTTAGACTTGCATACCACTCTGGCCAAAGTTCGCTTCCCCACTCTGGGATTAAGCCAGTGATGGTCAATAGGGTTATTTATTTCTAGTATGCTGTGCCGGTTGGTTTATTCTGCTATACTGTGAACTAGCACTGTGGCCTTGCCGTCTATTCTGAGTCCAGTAGGCCAGTGCTCCCTCACTGCTTGCATAAATCTAGTGCAGCCACTGATCGTCGTGCTGGCCAGTGCAAGGGGCTCCCACGGTTCATAGATTGTTGCCTCCACTTCGTTCTGGGGCAGATTAGTGCTGCCGGGTGGCCTTCTCTGCTTCTCCGCCCTCCGGTGACTTTATGTCTCTCCCGCTGCTCGCGGCCGTGTGCTGCGTTCTGGGCTCTCCGGCCGATAATTACTTTCGCGGGCCACCCTGCCCGACTGCTACGGCCCATACATATATGCCCCCTACTGCGAAGCTCTACTGATAGTGCGGCTTCAGCGCTCACATTTTTTGCGGCCACCGCATTATGCTTGTGCAGTCAGCCCTCCTCCGGACTCACTCGCAAGTTCGATTCCTCTCAGTGCTGCACTGGTGATATTCCAGGCGGCTGTGACATCAATTCTGTGTGCCCTGCATCTTGCGTTCAGGCTCCATCCGCGGCCCACGTGTAATTAGGGGATGATGCCTTCTTTGCGGGCGGCCACTTCATTCACTCTAGGCCCCGGCTCCACTTCTTGGCCTGGGCCTCAGCTCCTCCCCCAGGTCTCCGGCGGCTCTGGTTGCGCTTTTTTCATCAAAACTTCGGCCACTGCAGCTGAGAACTCTGCTGTGGCCCTCCGTCGTTTTCTCGACGGTGCAGATGCCAGATAAATGCCACGATTATCGAGGGACGCTAGATGGACACTGGAGCTCCCTTAGGCTGCGGCCATCTTTGCCGGTCGCTAGCCACGCCCCCTGTTCAGGTTTTTTAATTTGATTCCTGGGACTTCTAGTCCTGTTTTATAATGGAAAGAACAAGACTACGAATCCCATAATTCAAAGAAAAAGTATGGACTGGAACATGTCATGCACAGACCTGGGAAATTTGGCAAGGCTGTTGGCTCAACCTAAAAAGGCAACTCAGGGAGAAAGATACATGCATAGCTGGCTGTCTGCGAGAAAAATCCTTGTATTGTTACACACTGTGGGTGGTGGGGAATAAACATTGTGTAGTCACAAACTGAGTGAGGAGAACTTGCGGTTTATCTCGCGCACTTGTGAACATAACCCTCATGCTGTCACACCGTGTGAACATAGCTACCAAGTTTCCCAGGACCTTGCTTGACTAGTTAGGCCAGTCTGGCTTTTTTTTCTTATAACTCTGAGACTTGTAGTCATATTTAACCCAGCATAAAACTAAGACTACAAGTCCTAGAATTCTAAGAAAAAAACCGGGACTGGCCTAACTAGCCAAGCATGGACCTGGGAAATTTAGCAGCTATGTGTGAAATAATCCCCTTATTGGAAAACATGCCTTGAGGTCAACAGTAATTACAAAATTTAGTACAATGGAAACCTCCCAGTTTATCATATACTGGGGAAATAAATCTTGTGCAGTTACATACTGGGTGAGATGAACCTCGTGTTGGAAAAGCTCATGTGGTCATGCACTGGAGTACCAATGATATTAACACACATTCAATACTCGGAATAATGTCAGTTCAGTATTTGAAGGAAAAATATCATCATCCTTTGAACTTGAACAGTTACCAGCCTAATTAAACTTTTTGCAAAACAAATAATATTGTTCTTGAGTGTCTGATGTACGAAAAAGTAGAAGTTTTCCGTTTGTTAGAAGAAATTAAATAGATATATGGCTTCTGCTCTCAGGGCACTGCAGTAATCAAAATTACTGTTGCTCGTACGACCCCTCACAGCCCTCCATATACTGCATGAAGTACTGGGTAATCTATGTTGCGAAATATACTGTAGAAGTAAGTGGGTCTTTTAAAATCGTAAAATCATGTATTTAAATAAATATAGGGAAATGTAAAAAAAAGTGAAGGTTTAAGCTGTTAATTGCAAAAATGTTATTACAAGCTAAATACTGGAGTTACAGTACTCAAATTGTTGTAGATCTGATGCAGCTGCTGAATCACATTACGGAGAGATTGTGGGATGGTTAGGGATTCCCTGTTTCCATGCCGTGGCGCTGTTGGATGAAAAGCCATTGAGGATGTGACGGAAGCGCTTTGAACATACACTAAGGTCCGCCCCCTCTTTAAATTCGATGGGTGTCATGTATTTCAGCACTCAATATGGCAGGATGCTGAGATATGCATTTATGTGTACAGTCATGGTGTCTTAATAACGAACTATAGCACTGTACAGAGTTCGTGTGACTAAAAGGAAGCAGGAGTGAATGCAGAGCTGCTGAAATAGAAATAACAGATTTCACTGTATCGTAGCGAGCACGCTAAATGAAAAGTCCAAGCAGAGTATTGTGGATTTTAGTACTGAGCATTCTTTTAAGGCATGTTTGAAACCCACCTTTTCTCAAATGTGAAGTAACATTTGTATTCAATAATGTTTTCATATTGTAGTGCAGTTCCTATATCCCTGATAGGCTCTGAGCATTAGAATAACATACACTATAGATTTGACATAGGACTAAGGTCACTATGTCTCTATCGAGTATATTAAACTTAATTACTTGTGTGTGCCAGCTAACTCAGAGGTCACCAGAAACTTCTCAAATATACAAGAAGGGATTAGTCTCTGACAACCGCATATACATGACAACTTTGTTTCCTTTTAGTATCGTAACAGTCTCAGAATCGTGGAAAAAATAGATAACAGTTTCACTCAGTCAATCGTGCATGCTTCGTTTCTACAGAGTTGCACAGAAATAGAGAGACGGGCGTTTCAATAAAAAGGGTTTATTGAACAGTCTTATTTCTCATGCAAGAGATATGAATTGCTACAATCGTAAGACTGCGAAGTACAATATGTACGAGGTTAGCAGTAAGATAAAATAATAATGTAATAGCATGGTTTGTAGCTATGACATATATTAATCAAAATACATACATAAATAACATACGCTAAAATGTGATACTCATCTGATGCTTCTAAATTGTTCTACCTCAGTGTACCTAACCTAAGTGCAGTACGAGGTTTGAAGTAGGTGCCATTTCTAAAGTATAGCTAGCTATATTTTAGTTTAGCCAAGAGTTGCCAAAAGTTTCTCTAAGTTCTAGTCAGCTCCATACCTTAGAATGAGAGAGGTTGGAATCTCTTTTCTGGACTCGATAGTCTAACTCCCCGCAAGGGAAGTCAGAGAGCACTGGAGCTGGATTCTCTGCAAGGAGGATGGCAGCGTCAGGTCAGTGCATTAGGCTGGCACTCGATCTCCTTCCGAACTTGCCGTGGCGAATCGCCTAGTCTGGGTTGGATCGAATCCTCCGGGAACCGCAATTTGCCAGGGCAAGTGCTGGTATATTTATACCTTGACGGTGTCTAGGAATGCCAGTATTGACATAAAAGTCGGGCAGAGGAACGTCATGAATGAACCCCTAAGGAATAGATGTTCATGCATACTTAATGAGTTCTTGGAGAAATCAATATTCAAGCTGAGGGAAATTCCTAAAGGCTTATGGGTCTGGTTTTCCAAGAATTCGTTGTGACATGGATGGACGGATGTAGGTGGCCATGCCTGTATTTGGTTTGTACGGACAATGTCTAAATAAGGGCCGGATTTCTATGTCCAAATAAGGGCAATGTGAATTGTACCTATATAAGGGCATAAATCGAGAAACCTCCATACGGAGTCTAAGTCTGCACACAACACCCACTCCAGTTTCGTATGAACGACGTTACTAGATCCTAAATGTTCTAAACATATCTTAAAACAGAGTATCACATGGGTTTGCTAAAATAAGCTAAAAACATATGTCCTAAAAATACATTACAAAACCATTGCTATGCATAAGGTGTTGTACATATTAAAGGCAATGTTCCATTCTAAGCATAGGATCACATTGGAATGCTAAATGAATGAACCAAAATATATACATGTGATGAAATGGCTTGTAAATACAGAAGAAAAAGGGTCCGAAACCATTTCATATCAGATTACACAAGTCAAATTGTTATTCATGACAAGGTGGCATACTGTCCCTGGAAGTGTTATCAAAGAATTCTGTTCTCTATGAATAGTTCTACTAAAAGCAGATCACTGTGCCAAAAAATGAAAAATTACAATTTTGGGACGGGGATTAAAACAAATATATAATCATAGAAAAAGTTCCAAAGTCAGTATTACGTTTGAAAAAGAATGAAGGCCAAATTCAGAGTCTCTCCCGGAACACTGTGTACTTGAATTAAAAGTCAGTGTGTGGGGATGGAAAAAACAAAGTTTTCTAATCCTGTAGACAACAAGTCGTCTACCGTTGTGGGTGAGAGTTGGAATACCTCGTTTAGAAGATCAACAGCACATAGATGTGATCTATCGCCTTCAGCATGGGAAGCATCTGCAATGTCCGAATTGGATGCTACCTGCGCACCTGGTGTTTCCTCTCATACCTCAGCAGTAGCATGTTGCGTCTGTGAGATCTCAATGAATGCCGCCATCAGGTTTGGTAGCCGATGGAGACAACACATAGCACGGGCCATTATCGGGTCCAGCAGAGTATCGATATCCGTAGGCATGACTGATGGGAGTGTCAGACAGATGTCCAGCATGCATTCTTCACCGCATAGCAGGCAGGGTAGAACAGGTAAGATGCAATCTTGCCAGATTGGTCTGAATGACAGAAACCAAGTGGTGTTTAATTCTCGTAGACGAGGTAAACCCAGAATTCGGACGATGCGCTCACGACACCTCATCTCCAATAGAATTCTTTCCATGGTGAACTGGGTGTCTCTGGTGATTTGGCTTGCCATATCGTAGCAGTAGGAGGAAAAATAGTATCCCTGCAACGAGTGCTAAAAGGAGCGGCAGTCCGCCAAACACAGAGTGCACGAAGTTTGGAAAAATTCCGAGGACTGCTTGAAAAGGTGCTAACAGTCCTGCACACACGGTCTTAAATACATGTACAATACCGCTCGTATCAGACATGTTTAAGATACGACCTAACATTTCTGAGAAATGCACAGGCCAATTTGTATACAAAAGGGTATGTATCTCTGCAGAAGTCCTTGCGACTTGGAGATCATAGGTTTCTTTGGCAGAGGTCAAAGGCACAGTTTTTTGTAAAAGAATGGCTTTCATTCTGCTTAGAGTATCAACTCGTATAGAAGAGATATTCAGTGAAGGCCATAAAGGCGACTCAAAGACACAAGCATACAGCAAGTGACCCTGGATGTAACCATTACTAGATATGGGATAGCTGGCAACATGCCACAGTAGCTGTGATCATTCAACATAATGTAACTCCCATTTGAAAGTTGACCAAAGTTTGGATTAATCACTGCTGCCGGTGAACCGTGTAGGTGGCAGGATAAGTTTGTAGTGGAACCATCACAGGCCTCATGTAAGTTGATACCCTGACAAAGGAGAGAACCTCTTAGTGCGTGTTCACAGTTTTCACCGCTTCACGTCCCCCACTCCAACATCTATTTGTGTCAGGTAAATCCCAGGATGTCTTGATGTATTCTTTACCCAACCTTTCATATTTGCCTGCTGGTATATTTTTTAGGCAATACTGAAAATGGAAAGTCGTAACAGGCAGAGTAATCTTACCATGTATGATCCACTCAGTAGCTGGTTTTTCTGCCACTGTGAATGGTAATTTCTCCAGTTTTTCAATGCTCAGCACCGTATGGTCTGCTCCCCTTTGTGCCAGTTTGATCTGTCTATCAGTGAGATTGAATTCTGCAAACGGTGACGTAGTATTGATTAAATGCCAAGGCAATATAGCCAGAACGCAGGTTTTGAAGCGTCCAGCCTAATAGCATGATAGAACGTAGCTGTGACTGACCATGTTGCAACATGACCAAGTCTTGTTCCATGATGTCTATGACAGAGGATACAATACAATACAATGCTGTCCAAAGAATATATCCTGGACGACAGAGTTGTTAACCCATTGTCTACTACAGAGAAAGATTTCTCTAAATCAATACGATCAATTTCTCATATTTGTTTTGCAGTCCCTGCTTGGGAGACCTTCCATGGTTCATTATATGCAGTGTAGATACCGGCATATATATAACGTTTTTGACGCGGTGGTCCTAGCAAGAATTCCCTAAGGTCTGCGCCTTCTTGAAGTAAAGTTGAGTGTTGTTTTACATCCTCTAGTGTAGCTTTCTGTAGCCAATCAAGGCAAAGTTTCCCTACACTGTAAATTGTAACTAACCCCGGATGCCGTCTTTGGACATAACGTGGGTCTGGCCTATGAAAGGTAAAACCTTGTGTTTTGTTCAGGAATCTATCTTGACAGTTGTTTGTGTCTAAGGGCCAGAGCAACCATTTTTTCCATTCAGGATCTGATCTGTTGTGATGCAAAATATTATGTAAATCGACCTCCCCCTGTGTAGTGCTTTCACTTGTAGGTGCAGGTATAGACGGAGTGTTCATGTCTTTTATCTTGGCTATTCCAAGGCATGATGTTTGTTGGACAGTGTCGTTCAAAAACATAATTTGCTCAGGGATGATCAGGCTCTAAACAAAGCTTCTATTCCCTGTACTTGCCAATCTTTAGTACCCCAGACAGTTTTTGTCTCAATGTTGTCTTTCCAAAAGTCGTAACCCTGTCTAGACAGTTGGGCAATAAAGGCTGCAGAATAAATCTGTTTGGTATTCGTTAACAGTTTTCATTCCTGTCTTATTCATATTCTTAAAATAAAACGATTCTGGATTTGATAAGTTGAACCCTGAAAAATATGGAAATTCCATTGCAAATGTTTTCGAGCTACCCTTTGGTGGCGAAGGACAATGTTCCCATTGGTTATACATAAATACATTTCTAGGTGTTGCAGATTTATGCAAGAAATGATGACCATAGTGGTTATAACAATACAGTTGTTCATAGTCTGATGAACCTTGTAAATATTCATTATTAGTAAATGCAGTTGACATCTCTTGATCAGACATCATATTATTAACAGTCTCGAAGTCCCAATCATTAGAAAAGGTACTGGAGGTAATAAAGTCACTTAATGAAATCTAAAAATGTGGAATCTTCAAAAGCTCCGACGGGCCAAAAATGTCATATTCGGTTTTGTCCCAAACTATACCATGAGGTATAGGAATCGCTGTGATGTTCACTTCTGACAAGTCTCTTGCTTCACGATGGGATGATTTGTGTGGCTGGAGAAGTAAGTTCACTCTTTTACTTGCTGTGTCCATTTGAATATATCTTCCATTTATCAGCACACCCAGAGTTATTACCAGAGCTAACCAAAGTAGAAAGAAAAATATTCCCAAAACAATCCATACTTCAATCCATGGTGAAACCAGATAAGTTTTTTCCAATAGATGAAAAAAGTCTGTTGCTTGTTCTTTGAAAGTTCTTTGTATTGGCGTCGTTTCAGGCTTGCTGGGATCCTCAGAAAACGTATCAAAGTTCATGAAATAGCCAGAAGCAGTTCTGTCAATGGTTGGAATTGCATCCATATTTGATGAAATTGCTGGAACAAGTTGATCGCTTGTTACTTCGTTGTAAACAGGTGTATCTGGACGAACTGTTATTTGGGTCTCAAGAGGTACAAGGTCCATAGCAGTGTTGCTTAGTTCTCTATTTCTTACTGTCGAATCTTCAAAGGTGATGAGTCTCTTAGTTTGAACCTCTTGGATTGTAGCTAGAGCAGTGCGTCTGCTACATTGGCGGAGTCCACTTGGCCTACTGTTCAGTATCGGCCACATAGTGTGGTTTGATCAGGTTGATGGACACAAATCTTTTCTCCTTTTTACCAGCAAGGGGCGGCAACAGTACTGTTCTTGATCCGTAGGATTGCTAGGACAGGTAATGGTTGTCTGTATGAAGGCCCAAATTCCTTCTTATCCGCAATCTTTTCTCTGACTAGATCCCTAAGCTTTGGGATCCAGACAGGCCTTGCTGGGACGGTCGGATTTTTCTCAGTGGTGGTTGGCTTCAGGACCATGTTGCTTTGTTGCGTTCTTAATTTATTTAAGTCCTGTAAAACAGCCAAACGATCTTTGATATCAAATTGTTTGTTTTCCACCACTGTGCCTTTCATATCTAAGTATGGAAACAACATTATAGTCCCAAACAGGACCTCATATGGAGTGACACCCCCTAGAGAACTTATTGGCAAGTTATTTATAGTGCGCTGGACCCCATATAAATGTTTGACCCACCCTCACCCGAACCTAATAACCTAGCTGTTATAGACTGCTTTATGTCCCGGTTTTTTCTTTCCACAACAGAATTTCCCTCAGGATGGAATTAAGAAGAATACCGCAATGCTACGCCCAGACTGGCCATGGCTTTTTTGTAAGCCCTAGAGCTAAAGGCAGGACCCTCGTCAGAATGTAGGGTGCCTATTGCGTAAGTGCCGATAAAGACTCGCAAATCTTTTATAACAGTTCGAGCGTCAGCCGAGCGCTGAGGCCACATCCATAGGAACCTAGACTTAGTGTTTTTGGGATTGCATTCGTCCATGAGGACGCATGTTTATCGTTAGTCTGATACTATCTCACAATGGTGTCTGAACTGGGCTGGCTATATTGTAGTCAGGTGTCTGGTGGCATTCTGTACTGCGATCTCTATTGCATGCTATACAGTTATTAATGAATATGTGAATGTGAGTATTCATCCCTGGCCACCAGTAGATTTCTTTTAACTCTAAAATTGTCTTTGTGATACCCTGATGTATCAGACCCTCTCCCAGATGCGCTTCGTAAATCAAAGCTGCTCTATGTTCCCTGTTTGGAATTACTCTACCCCCCACTCCAGGGATTCGAGCAAACGGAATGCCATTCACATCAATTATATATGAGTATTTGAGTGGAAACTTTTTAGGTAATGCCGCACCGCTGCCTTTGCTTGATGCATTGACAGCCAGCATTATTTTGCCGATCTTTTTTTGTTTTTGAACGAGTCATTGCAGCTACGGAAGCCGTTTGCACAGCCCCTTTCGCGGCTTCATCAGCCAATGAATTCCCTTCAACGTGAACGTCATCACGTTGGTGACTCAGCGTGTGGATTACGTGAGTGTTCTATAGTCCGTTTTGCAACTGAACTACTTGTTCCCAAAGCAATTTGTGCTTGATTGTGCCACCTTTTGCATCTTTGAAACCATTTTGAATCCAATTCTGTAAATATTCATTGTAAGATTGAACACAGTAAAAAGAATCGCACACTATCAGTGTGGGGAATTCGCGATCTATATTTTCAAGTGCCCTCTTAAATGCTTGTAGTTCAGCTCGCTGAGCTGTACAATCTCCTAGAGATTGGGTTTTTGTGACCATTGGTCTGAATTTGCCATCTCCCATGCGACCTTTAACGATAGCACACGCTGCACTGTAAGCTTGTTTACTCTCCGTAGCGGGCTGTGCAGATCCGTCAGTATAAATTATAAATTTGTACTGGTCAAGAGGGAGAATTTCAGTAGGCAGAGGACATTCGTGTTCATATTGCAGGAATGCTTGTGTTTTTAAATATGGGTCAAAAACGTATTCAACATCAGTTGCAACAAGAGAATTAACCTATTGTATCTATCTTGGATGTAAAGCTTTTGCATTTGGAATGCTAGCCTTTATAATTGCCTCTAGGGCTGGTACAGGAGTCACGACCATAATGCGCTTCCCCTGTGCTAGGGCTCTTTCTTTTGCTACAGAGGTTTGAACTGCTGTCAGAATTTTTTCTGTAGAAGTGAATTTCATTTCTGCTTGTGTATACAAGTGGGATTTGTATGCAATTGGTACCTTTTCACCTTCGTTAAAAGTTAAGTAGGTGAATCCGCATTGACCTGGAATTATTCGGATCACTAAGTTGCGTACGTTTACGCGTGTTTGCAAGTATTTCATTGCTAACATGTCTGTTTGGAGTGAACGCAAAATTTCTGTGTGTTTTTGTGTCCAATCTGTGATTTTAAAATCAGGTTTGATTAATTCGTAGAGAGGTTTAACCCTTTCTGCGTAATATAAAATGTAAGTTCTTCCAAAATTCAGGAAACGTAGAATCGACTGTAAATTTTTCAGCGTTTTTGGCAGTTGGAGCAGCGCACACTTTTCTAAAAAGTTGGCTGCCAGGCTTTTGCCTTCACTTGATAGTTCATATCCTAGAAACAGGACGTTGAGGTGGGCAATTCTTGACTTTTTAAAGTTGAATTTGTAACCCTCTGAGGCGAAGCCCAATATTATGGTGCTCACCCTGTTCAAGTGCCCATCCAGGTCATCGTCTGTCAGATATATATCATCGACATATGACAATGCCTCGTCATCATAAGTTTGTAGTAACTCTGTTACCCTTGCTGAGAATAACCCCGGGCTGTTTTTGAATCCCTGGGGCAGTCGACAAAATTGATGGTGCGTCCCCATTATTGAGAAAGCGGTCAAATATCTGCTTTCTGGTGCAATATTTTGACAAAAGAAACCATTTGAAATGTCTAATGTGGTTTTATATTTTTTACGCACAATGTTATTCATTAATGCTGTACTATGTGCATTTTGCAGTGCAAATGTTTTGCAACAAGAATTTAAGTGTCTGTAATCCAAAACTAGACGATATGTATTGTCTGGTTTGGAGACAGGAAACAAAGGATTGTTCATTGATGAGGTGCATGTTTCAATCACCCCCTGATATTCAAGTTGATCTAAAATCTCCCTGACCTATTTTTTAGCTTCTTGCTTAACTGGGTACTGCCTTTGTGCAGTCGGTTGATTTTTTAACTGGATTTTATGGTGAGGTGAGTCCTCATCCCATCCTACATGATTTTTATACAGTGTTGGGGCTTTGGCTACTGCCCATTTCCTGGCTAATGTATATTTTGAATGAACTGGAACATGGTTGGAGAAGGGAGGCATAATGATGTCCTCGCCATGTGGGCACTCCCTGACAAACTCTGGTGGCCAGTCCTGTTCTGCTCGAAATATATCATAACCCTTTGAAAGATGCTCCCAAAAGAGTGCTTTCACTTTTCTTGGTATGTCTGCCTCCATCCGAAGTGTTATTTCATATAACCTATGTGGAGAACTAACCCTGGTGTCTACAGTCTCAACTTGTATGTCTTCATTCAAGTCCACTGTCTCCAGAAGTCCCTTCAGGTTCTGGTGAGCTATTGTAACTTCTGCTGCACCGTCCAGCATGGTCTGGGCCCATTCTCTGTTCTTGAGTTGGGTTCTCAGTATTCTCGGCATGTCTGATCTTCAGACCTGCTACCTTTTTCTTGGAGAATTGAGGTTTTGCTTTATTTTTCTGAACGTGTTGATCATCTTTGGACTTCACGCGTTCTTCCTTGTTTCTGTGGTAAATAATTTAATTACCGGTTCTTAATTTGATGCGGAAAATCTATAATAATAGCTCAGTAAAATAAGAGGCAGAATCCGTGGTATTAGAGGTTCGGAACGGGCTTTATTCCAAAATCAATTCGAATTGATGGACTCCATATTCCATCACCACGAAGGTTCAGGAAGTGAAGGACCATACTTTATTGACAGGTAATCATTTTTATACAATAGGCATTACAGTGGAACAGATGCAGGAGGCGTAACAGTTGATAACAAAGATAAAAACATACATGCGTAACTTAAAATGGGTGTAACTGGGCGTAACTGAAGAACGTCATTAGGTATGATGTCACAACAGGGTGGTTCCATGAAAGAATTTCGCAATGTCAGCAGAAATACTCGGCAGAGATGCGCGCGCAGCAGCATGACGTGTGATTGACGTGCAACTAGGGGGTGAAGGGGACTTGACATTTAGCTCTACATGTGGAGACAGAAGTCTGGGGGGTCAAGTCAACCTAATTCCAAATCATATCTAACATCCTATGTTTAAAGAACTATGTTATCCAAAAAGAAAGGTCTTTCGAACAAAATCTATTCTATACTGACTGTGAGTGCGTGTACAAGCGTCTAAGTGTCTACACTAGATGCGAGGGCAGAAATCTTCCATAGTAACAGGGCTATGAATTACTTGCATAAAGACAGAGAAGCCGGGCCCTTTGCTCGGTAGCTGGAAGAATGTTTACTTAAACTACTAGACAGGAATGCATTGGATAGGGAGCGGAGCAGATAATCTCGAAGGTGAAATACAGTTTTTGGCAGGCAACAGGCTGGAGTCAGGCACCGTTAGCCGCGCAGGGAATAGGACAAAGTTCATGGATACAGATGCGAGCTCAGACTGGAGCTTTCAGAGGCAGAAGGCAGGAAAAGGCTTAATGGCAGAATCAGGGCCTACTCGCCTGGACTGAAAAATGGGATAAATGAACCATATAAAGCCGGTGGCCTTTCATACTTAGGAATGGAATATCCGACCCATTCATGGCGGATCTGAAAGAGGACATGTTGGCGGTGGACGCACATGTGTTTGCGTCTTCATAACTGGAACTGGAGGGAACATACATGTACTTGTGATTTATACATGAAACCGTTGGGGTCCAAGATAGGGGACATAACTGATCATAAAAATCCATATTTCCACATTCCCTCCTTGTCCCCTACTTGCCCTTAAGAGATATCAATCTTCATCAATCCGTTGATCTGTTCATATAGCATCATTTGTTCTTCTTTTTTCTTCTGGGATGAATGAAATCTTGGTGGTGGAATACACGATGTGGCACACAGACCACAAATCGCTGGTCCACATTGTAGGCATAAGCAGCAACTGAATAGTATGAGAAAGCCAATACCTAGGAAGGATAGGACCCTCCATCCAAAGGTAGATAATACACTCCAAAACCAACCGGACCAAGTCCAGGTGCCTGGATTCTGGTGTATCTGGCTTACAATCTTATGAAGGCGAGTTATGGCTTTATATACAGATGGCGAATTTTCTGGTATGAAAATGCAACAACTTGATCCGATGACCCTACAAGCTCCGCCCCTATCGGCCCGGATGACGTCAAGGACAAGACGATTTTGAAGCACAACAATCCGCATAGCAGACTGCTCTTCTGTTAAATTGCCTAAGGCGGAAATAGTTTCGTTTACTACTGCTTCAAGGGTTCTGGTTAATCTACGTATCAGCTTACTATTGGTAACTGTACCTATATAGGGAAAGAGACCTTTATTGAAATCTGTGTATTTTTCCCATGCTGTCTCAGTGTAATCGACTATTGGGAGATCTCTCCGTTCTCTATTGTGTACTAAATGAGTATTTCTATGATAATCAGGAGGAGCTAGGAAAACAGGTGGCAAAAGGAATCAGATGTAGCAGGTACCATCCCAATCTAGAGGCAAACGTATATATGCAGTCTGACCACATACGAAGTAGGAATGGCGAGAAGCTCTAAATGTAGACTTGCCTTGATCACTGAATTCTATTACAGTGGTGCATCTACTATGGCCCATATGTATGGAACCATTCTTTCTTACACATAATTCACCTTTAACTGGAAATACTGACATGGCGGGCAAAATTGGTGCAGCTTCGGATTCAACGTTCAGGATCATGAGATTAAGCGTGAAATTCCCTAATCCATATACTTCATTTTCTAGATCAGTTCCTGTTCTTTTGGGAAGTCCCTTCTTGTCAGGGTAGCAGACTTTGAGTAAAACTAAGTTCAGGTTTCCCCATACCCAGTTGTCTTGATAAACTGCGGACTTCGAATCTAGGGAATTGATCAAACTAAACCATGCTCCACAGGAGCCATTGTGTGTGAACGGATATGGAAAGAGAGGCAGAATTCCCTTATAATTCTGATAGGGAGGGAGTCGGCCACATATCCAACAATTTGTAGCATTGCTAGCCTGATGGGAATGATGTAACATACTAATGAAAGTGTTATTGCGCAGCGCAAATCTATAGGACAACTCATGCGGGGGTAATTCACTAAAAGAATGTTCAGCAGTAACATTGTAAACATGTTTAGAAATAGGATAATATATGTGCAACAATATACTTGCAGCGATTATTAAAAGATTTAAGAAAAACAAAATTAATAACGTCACTGTGCAATGACTACGCAGTGATTTACAGTACATATGTTGTTTCATTTGCTTCTTTCGTGTCTTTCTCTATTCAGGTCTAGGGGATTCATGTCAGAGACAAATTCGACCGATTCACCTTGGAGAGGACTTAAACAATCAAATTGTCTGACTTATTAGACCTTAGTTTTAGTTTATATTGTTCCTGATTACTCGGTTCAACCAAAGGAAGCTTTGAGTCAATCGGTGAAGACACGCGAGGTGTATCGTTTACATCTGATTGTAGTCCATGAAATTTCTTGATATGACTTGAATGTATCCAGCCTTTGCGACCTTCGATCTTCACGGCTGTCCTTGTGGTTAGCAGTACTAGTTGAGGCGACTTCCACCTAGGGTCCAGCTGAGACTTCCGGTCAAAATTTCTCACTAACACCAAGTCCCCGGGAACTACGTCATGGGGTTTCACCTCGGTGTTGTCGGGAAAGGCTGCAGCTACCTGTGAACGACAAGATTGTAGTGCAGACATCAAGGAAGCCAGGTAATCTGTCAGCATATTACAGTCAACATCAGTTATTTTGCGTGGTATAGGCGTCCCCCACATATTTGGTGGTCTGCCAAAGACCACCTCATAAGGGGATAGCCCTGTTCGAGAGTGCGCTACCATTCTCATGTAAAAGAGTGCAACTGGTAAGGCTACTACCCAGTCGACACCTTTCTCTCTACATATTTTGGCCAATCTAATTTTCAGAGTTTGATTATGTCGTTCCACGAGACCTGCTGCCTCGGGGTGTCGGACACAGTGAAATTTCCACTGATAGCCTAACAAAAGTGAAACGTGTTTCATTAGTTCGGATGAGAACGGCTGGCCGTTATCTGAGTAGACAACACGTGGTAAACCGTACCGTGGGAAGAATTCTCGAACCAACTGTTTGGCAGTAGTCGGGGCAGTGTAATCTGAAACCGGGTATGCCTCTGTCCAACGGGAAAGAGCACAGACAACTACAAGAACATATTTGAATCCTCGACATCGTTCCATCTGGATATAATCCATCTGGAGGACTTCAAAAGGGTGATCAGGAGGCTGAAATCCACCCTGTTCTACGGGAATGCTTTTACCTGGGTTAAACTGACAACAGATCATACAGGTACGAACTTTTTGTTTAGCTGCTGCTCGCAAATGTTTGTTGAACCAAATGTGTTGAATGCTGTCTAGCATAGCTTTTTCTCCTAGGTGCGCTGGACTATGTATTGTATTAATGATAACTTGGACCATTGAATCAGGAAGGAACCACACAGATTTTTCCTTCATCATCCATCCTTGATCCGTTTGGATCCCTCCTAATTCAGTCCATTTCTTTATTTCATCTGGTGTAGCATGTGTCTGTATGTCAATTACGTCAAGAGCGGGATCCTTAACCGTCATGCAATGTGTTGGTGTCGGGACTATTGTCTTTGTCATGTCGGATGTGTGAGTTTGAGCAGTCTGTTTAGCTGTTCTGTCAGCTAGATCATTGCCTTGGGAAATGATATCAGTAACTTTCGTATGAGCTTTACATTTCATAATTGATATTGCAGTGGGTAGATGTATTGCATTTAATAAAGCATGAATGAGGGGTCCGTGCTGAATGTGGGCACCGTGAGAAGTTAAATAACCTCTCTCTCGCCACAGCACGCCGAAGTCATGTACAACTCCGAATGCATAACGTGAATCAGTGTATATGTTGACTTTTTTATTTGTGGCTTGAATACAGGCTTGTGTCAGAGCGATAAGCTCTGCTGCTTGAGCTGACAAGGTATTTATGCAATTTGTTTCAATGATTTCAGTGTCTGTTGTGACTGCATACGCGGCCACTAGCTCTCCTGTACTTGTTCTCATACATGAACCATCTACATACAACGTCAAGTCTGGATCTGACAATGGGACGTCTGTCAAGTCTTGTCTAGGTTTCGTCGTGATAGTGATAACTTCAATACAATCATGTGCTAGTGGGTCTGTTCCGTTTACTGGTAACAGTGTGGCAGGATTCAATGTACTACAACGTCTGATTTCTATGTGTGGCTGAAACAATGTTAATTCGTAACCGGTGAGTCTTGCTATAGTCAAGTGTTGTGTTTGTGTGCGGTTCAAGAGAACCTCTACTGCATGTGGTACTTGTACTGTCAATTGGTGTCCTAACACTATGGCATCGCTTTGTCGGATTGCTAAAGCTGTTGCTGCCACTGATTTCAGGCACGCAGGCAGAGCCTGAGCTACGGGATCTAATGTACTAGAAAAATAAGCACATGGTTTGTGTGATCCTGCTTGTTCCTGTGTGAGTACTGACAAGGCAGTACCTTCGCGTTCTGTAACAAAGAGTGTAAACTGTTTATTGTAACATGGTGTTGCTAAAACAGGTGCTTGACATAAAGCTTTCTTTAGACTTTCAAAAGCTTGTGTGTGTTCCTGAGTCCAAGGGAGGACAGTCGATGTGGCTGCCTCCTGCGTTGTCAACTGAATGAGTGGTTTTGCTAGAAATGCATACTGAGGGATCCACTGCCTACAATATGAAGTGAGTTCTATGAAAGCCCGCACCTCCTTTTGTGTCTTGGGTATTGGCATGTTAGCAATTAACTGGATGCGATCTGGTGTAAGCTGCCTTCCCTCCTTGGACAGCGAGTGCCCAAGGTAAACAACTCGCTGGACACAGAATTGCAGCTTAGAAGGGGACACCTTGTGCCCCTTTTCGGCCAAAAATTGTAAAACCGTCAGTGAGGCTTTTTCACATTCAGGTTCGCTTCTAGCGGTGATCAGCAGATCATCGACATATTGAAGCAGGGCAGTGTTGACTGGCATGTGGATACTGTCAAGTTCTCGTTTCAGTGCTTGGCTATAGATGCTGGGGCTTTCTGTGAATCCTTGAGGTGCGCGTGTGAATTTAAAGCTTCGTCCATTTAAACTAAATCCGAACAAGTATTGGCTTTCCGGATCTATTGGGACGCTGAAAAAGGCATTTTTGAGATCAATTACAGTAAAGAATGTTGCTTCGGAATCAATGGCTGTCAGTAATGAAGAAATGTCTGGGACTACGGGGTATTGTGGTACAATGCATTTATTTAATTCGCGCAGATCAATAACCAATCGATATACTGGCGGGGCTGTTGGATCAGTTCGTTTAAGAATCGGAATTATCGGTGAATTACATACATTGGAGTCGGTTTCCACAACCACTCCTTGGGTAATAAGCTCGTCAATGATTTGCAGTAAAGCCACTACAGCATCTGGGGGTAACTTGTATTGTCGCATTCGTGGTAGTACCACTCCTGCCTTTAGTGTGACTCGATATGGTGTAATGTTCATGCAACCAACATCTGTAGGGCCTTGTGCCCATAAATGTGTGGGTAAAGTCTGCAGTCGGTAATCCATGTCTCGGGACACATAGTGCCCTTTGAAATCACGTAAAAACAACCTTACTCCTTCCGGAGAACAACATATTATAGCTCCTAGGGCTTTCAATGTTTTTATACCTAACAAGTTTTCTGGACATGATTTAGTAAGTAATAAATCTGTAGTTCGTGTCAAGGGACCAATCGTAAGTGGAAGAGGCTGTGATACTTCGTTAATGATAGGTTTTCCTGAAAAGCCAAGGGAAATATTCTGTGAGCCTGAGAGGGGTGCCCCTGGAACTTCACTACGTTTTATTGTTGTTCGGCTTGCCCCTGTATCAAGTAAAAATTTTCTATCTTGGCCTAATAGTTCGCTGTGTACATAAGGTCCTTCTTGATCTACAGGGACCTCAATAAGGGGTAAGCCAACTTCCCTCTCTAGGCTGTTTCATGAGTATCGTTGATAATCAGGATAGTCATACTGTGCGGTCTGGTACATTTGTTGTGTCGTTGTTTGTGTGGCAGCAATAGGCTGCGGTGGTGGAGCAGGCATAGACTGTTGCGGAGCTGGCATGGACTGTGCATGCTGCGGGGCTCCTTGTTGGTTCTGATCCTGTCTAAGTGGCCGTGGTCTTTCTTTTGTATTACCTATGGCGATATTATGTTTTAAAACTGGACAATCGTGTACATAATGACCTGGCTGTTTACAATAGTTGCACGTCCCTTTTACAGGACCTGCTGAAACACTGGACTGTGTCATACCCTTTTTATGACCGTCAGCTGGAACTGTCTGGGAAACTAGCATTTTCATTTTCGTGTCTTTCATGCGTCTTTGTTCATGTTCTTGTTCCTCTCTAATTCTATTGTGATGGTACTGTAGCATTTGTAACATTTGTGACGGAGTGTTACCTTGCCAGGTACTCTCGAATTTCAATACTCTATTCTTAACTTGGGGCAAGGAATTTTCAACCAATTTTGTCACAAACAGATGTGGATACGACTCGCTACTTGCTTTTATTCCACTATTTATACCAAAACATTTTTCAAATCGGGAATAGAAATCACTAGTGTCTTCATCTGGTTTTTGTTTACAGGCTGAGATTGCACCCCAGTCTTCCTTTTTCGTAGTTAATAAACGTGGCAGTACCTGTACTAGTAAACCTGGTAGTGTTTTGGTCTTTTCCCCAAGCCCTGAACCTGGACCTCGAGCTTTTTCTTCGTTTTCTAATGCTGTCCAATCTATCTTCTGGTCTCCCACCTCCCAATCCTTTTCCTTGAGTTTTTCGTAAATGCCCGCAGGCATTAATACCTTCAATATTGTCATAATGTCGGGATAGGTATACTCTCCCATGAGCAACATGTCTTTAATTTCACGGTGGAAACCCGCTGGGTCTTTGTCATGACTGGGTACCACTTTCTTCATTTCTAATAGTTCTATTTTGGATATGGGTGTGTATACAAACACACGTTTAAACTGATTGTCCTCACCTTTTATCGGGTGGACTTCGCGTAAGGGATTCTGTCTATCCATATAATACGTCGTTCTTTCCTTGATGGGCAGTGAGACATGTTCGGGACATACAAAAAGAATGTACTGCTTTCTGGATTCTAGGATTTCTCTAATTAACTCAGTACCTGAACCTCTCCATTTATTCGTGAGTAATTCAGTCAACATATCAGGTAAGGGACCAGGATCGGAGTGTTGGCTTTTATATAATATAAGGAGTTGTTGAATCATATAGATACCAGCTAAACGCTGTTCATCTGGGGTGAAGTTCAAAAACGTGTGCACTAGTGTATCATCACTATATTTTCCGGGACTATCAACCCAGTGAACGGCTGACCTGGCTAATTCTTGTTCGTCCATAGAATCGAGTATATGATAACCCCTTCGTTCTCGGAGTAATTTGTCAGCGGCTTGGAACGAATGTTCGGGGGACCTTATATTTATTATAGGAGTTTGGAAATTTCTGCTATTATCTGGACGTATCGGACGTATCGGATCAGTAAAGCATCTAGTATTATTGCAAGATCTTCCTCTACCTACATAGGCCATGGTTTCTAACTGTCCTGTGGGCAGTTCTAATTCTTCCTCCTCCTCGGTTTGTTCAGGCTCGTCTACTGCTAATCTTTCTTCGTGTATTCGTTCTACTTCTTTGCGGATCTTGCGGCACATAGCTACTATACATGATCGTTTATCATGTCTCCCCTCTGATATATTCCGACTCCATGTGGTAAGAATTTGCATTTCTTCCGGATTTACCCCTGGTCGGTCTTGATTTCTGATCACACAGTTTATGAGGAAACGTAACAGTTCCCCCTGTATTTCCACTTTCTGGTACTCCATGGCTCTGTTAATACTCTCAGAATCTCGCCCTGACTGGACAAAGTGATATATATTTTCTAAATGTGTAGTCATTCCTGGTAGCCTCCCTAAATATATTGCAGCTCGTCGGATACGTAATGATGCCAGCAGCATTTTGTCCCCTTTTCCGGGCACAGGGTCATATCTACAATCTATTAGAAGTTCCTTGAGCGTGTCGGGAGTTACTAGTTTGGGCGTACGTTGGTGGGCTAATTCTTGAAAGGAAAGTTTATTTACTCTGGGTGGCGTGGAAAAAATGTTTGATGTACCTCCGGTAGCACCACCTGGGGTGCTGGGTGTGAAAGGATTTGTTGAACGTGATATAGCAACCATAGGTGTGGATACAGATGTAGAAACAGATGTGCTTGCCGGAACTTGTGTTGGAGGTTGCTGTTGCGGAGGTACAGACGGAGGAGGGTCTTGGCGTTGAACCCCCTCGGCAGGCGGTCTATGTGGCGCAGTATTAGCATACTCGGGAGCTGCGTCGTCTAAATAAGAGGAAAGAAAAACATCTTCTGCGGTTCTGGGATGCCCTTTGGGATGTACTTTTATCGGAAACAATGGGGGTGGCAAGTCTTTTGGTATCTCCGGAGTAGCCTTAGGTAACCCTTCGGCCAGAAGAGGATACATACCATTCATGAGGGCATTTCTTTGTCTGTCTATTTGTTCTGATTTTACTCGAGTACCTTCTTCAATTAATAGATTTTCTCGAACTTTATTTGAATTCTCCTTACTTTTCTCTTCCTGTCTGAGCGCTTTTTCTGTACGTCTATATGATTCTTTACGCCATAATTCAATGGCATCTTTCTGTGACTGTCTAGCTTTCTTTTTCCATAATTCTTCCTCTACTTTCATGATGCAATCTGCATCCCAGGTCCCAGCTGCGGGCCACCTCTGACTTTCTGGTAATTCCTTGGTGTAGTCTACCCATAAATCAAGAAATAATATGGCGTCCAGGCCATGTTTATGATACATGAAGTACCCTGGAGTGTCCCTAGGAGGAATGGGAACAGCTTCTTCGAGTACCCCTTTTCTAGTTTTGATCTGTCTTAATTTCGAAAAGAGCGGCATATTGAGAACTGATCTGATACCTAATTTTGAACACGTTTAATACCACAAAACACAATAATGAACAGTCATTCACACCACAATATGCAGAACGTATTTAAAACATTTTAACATTTAACATTTAATGAATAAACAATGATGGCCATTTAGGGAACTAGTCACTAAGCATAATACTCGGTACTAACTAGATAATTCTGAATTATATACTAGACATACTTGATATACTGCTAAACAGTACAGATACACTGCTGAAACAGTGCAGACCGGATTTGTGTACCCAAACCCGTCTTGACCGGCACAAACTATGTGCACGTCAGAACGCCTCCCCGACAATGGTACTCACCGGGTAGCTCGGAACGGAAGGCCTCGGAACTGAACTGAACTGGACTTGAACCGGACTGGACTCGACTCGAAACTTCGGAACCTCGGAAACTGGTGGGCATCTGTATACCTCGGATCTTGCTCTCTCAGCTAGGCTCTGGTCGGGATACTTCGCACTTCTCACCGCCTCGTCTGGGTGTTGATCGCAGCCTCAGTTACCCCCGCTCGGCAGGAGGGAGATACAGGAAATCCTGTGGGTACGCGTTGTTGTCCGTCCAGCTGTGGCAGGAGACCGGGCCTGCAACGCACCTCCGGCGCGTGAGATGAGAAAGTGTCCCTGTTCGGGCGCCATATATGTGGTAAATAATTTAATTACCGGTTCTTAATTTGATGCGGAAAATCTATAATAATAGCTCAGTAAAATAAGAGGCAGAATCCGTGGTATTAGAGGTTCGGAACGGGCTTTATTCCAAAATCAATTCGAATTGATGGACTCCATATTCCATCACCACGAAGGTTCAGGAAGTGAAGGACCATACTTTATTGACAGGTAATCATTTTTATACAATAGGCATTACAGTGGAACAGATGCAGGAGGCGTAACAGTTGATAACAAAGATAAAAACATACATGCGTAACTTAAAATGGGTGTAACTGGGCGTAACTGAAGAACGTCATTAGGTATGAGGTCACAACAGGGTGGTTCCATGAAAGAATTTCGCAATGTCAGCAGAAATACTCGGCAGAGATGCGCGCGCAGCAGCATGACGTGTGATTGACGTGCAACTAGGGGGTGAAGGGGACTTGACATTTAGCTCTACATGTGGAGACAGAAGTCTGGGGGGTCAAGTCAACCTAATTCCAAATCATATCTAACATCCTATGTTTAAAGAACTATGTTATCCAAAAAGAAAGGTCTTTCGAACAAAATCTATTCTATACTGACTGTGAGTGCGTGTACAAGCGTCTAAGTGTCTACACTAGATGCGAGGGCAGAAATCTTCCATAGTAACAGGGCTATGAATTACTTGCATAAAGACAGAGAAGCCGGGCCCTTTGCTCGGTAGCTGGAAGAATGTTTACTTAAACTACTAGACAGGAATGCATTGGATAGGGAGCGGAGCAGATAATCTCGAAGGTGAAATACAGTTTTTGGCAGGCAACAGGCTGGAGTCAGGCACCGTTAGCCGCGCAGGGAATAGGACAAAGTTCATGGATACAGATGCGAGCTCAGACTGGAGCTTTCAGAGGCAGAAGGCAGGAAAAGGCTTAATGGCAGAATCAGGGCCTACTCGCCTGGACTGAAAAATGGGATAAATGAACCATATAAAGCCGGTGGCCTTTCATACTTAGGAATGGAATATCCGACCCATTCATGGCGGATCTGAAAGAGGACATGTTGGCGGTGGACGCACATGTGTTTGCGTCTTCATAACTGGAACTGGAGGGAACATACATGTACTTGTGATTTATACATGAAACCGTTGGGGTCCAAGATAGGGGACATAACTGATCATAAAAATCCATATTTCCACAGGATGTTTGTGACGATATCTGAAAGGTACGAGAGGGACGTGTATCATTATCTTGATATCTGTCAGGTTTTCTCAAATTATCCCTATTCCTGAGGTTGTACCTCCTTTCAGAGGGCTCCTTTTGAGGAGACCTGCCTCAGGAATGAGAACGCTTCTCTTTGGAATTCTGTTTGCTATTTTCCCACTTCTTTTTAGAAGAGGTAGGTGTGTTTTTAGGAAAGACCTTATCAGGACTTTCAGACAGTTGTGGTTTAACTGTATAGTTCTATTAATTTTTGTATGTTATTAAGTAATTCCTCGTCTGACATAGATTCAATGTCAGGGTCAGGTGTATAGCTGGCTAAAATCGGCCATGTTGCTCCTGGTCTACCTAGTGGACCAAGCCTGGTACTGTGATTGCAATGTTTTAGGGCGTCTTTAAACCAGAGCTCATGCTCCTGGTATGTGAGTGGAATTTCAATATCCTCGAAAGGAATATATTCCTCAGGTGATTCATCTTCTTTGTAGAAGTGAAACACATGTGTTACTGGATTTGATTCTGGGAATACTATCCATGAATAGAATACCTCTGTCTGGTGTGATTCATGTGCCTCTATCACAAAAACTGCTCTACCACCTCTTGGAGTCAGACCATGCTTTATAGGTTTTAGAGTAATGGCTCTCCTTAAATTTGGTGGGATGTGTATAACACCCGCTTCGTTTTCATTAAGGCCTGTAAGGTCAGCCGCAGCTTGACCATTGTTGACGATAGAATCGTCATCCGACATTCTTTAAGGAAAGTTGCAGAGCAAGTTTCAAGCAAACAAAGATAAGGTTCACAATATTTTGGAACACTGTATCCTTCAACGTTGAACAAAACCAAAGAGCTAATACATAGGACTTTCGTCCTACTCAGCTATGGCGGATATTATCCCTACTCACTCCAGACGTCTTATGGAGTTTTATGAGTAGAGGGTCTCTGAGAAAAGCACAACTGAGTTACTTCAGTTTCTAGCGTTAAATTAGTGCCTTACCAAACTGTTGGGCGCCATGTAGTGTAGTTCCTATATCCCTGATAGGCTCTGCGCATTGGAATAACATACACTATAGATTTGACATAGGACTAAGGTCAGTATGTCTCTATCGAGTATATTAAACTTAATTACTTGTGTGTGAGATCACTAGAAACTTCTTGAATATACAAGAAGGCATTAGTCTCTGACAACCGCATAAACATGACAACTTTGTTTCCTTTTAGAATTGGAACAGTCTCAGAATCGTGGAAACAATAGATAACAGTTTCACTCAGTCAATCGTGCATGCTTCGTTTCTACAGGGTTGCACAGAAATAGAGAGACGGGCGTTTCAATAAAAAGGGTTTATTGAACAGTCTTATTTCTCATGCAAGAGATATGAATTGCTACAATCGTAAGACAGACTGCGAAGTACAATATGTATGAGGTTAGCAGTAAGATACAATAATACTGTAATAGCATGGTTTGTAGCTATGACATATATTAATCAAAATACGTTCATAAATAACATAAGCTAAAATGTGATACTCATCTGATGCTTCTAAATTGTTCTACTTCAGTGTACCTAACCTAAGTGCAGAACGAGGTTTGAAGTAGATGCCATTTCTAAAGAATGGTTAGCTATATTTGAGTTTGGCCAAGAGTTGCCAAAAGTTTCTCTAAGTTCTAGTCAGCTCCATACCATAGAATGAGAGAGGTTGGAATCTCTTTTCTGGACTCGAAAGTCTAACCCCCCGCAAGGGAAGTCAGAGAGCACTGGAGCTGGATTCTCTGCGAGGAGGATGGCAGCGTCAGGTCAGTGTATCAGGCTGGAACTCGATCTCCTTCCGAACTTGCTGTGGCGAACCGCGTAGTCTGGGTTGGATCAAATCCTCCGGGAACCGCAATTTGCCAGGGCAAGTGCTGGTATATTTATAGCTTGAAGGTGTCTAGGAAAGCCAGTATTGATGTAAAAGTCGGGCAGAGGAACGTCATGAATGAACCCCTAAGGAATGGATGTTCATGCATACTTAATGAGTTCTTGGAGAAATCAATATTCAAGCTGAGGGAAATTCCTAAAGGCTTAAGGGTCTCGTTTTCCAAGAATTCGTTGTGACGTGGATGGACGGATGTAGGTGGCCATGCCTGTATTTGGTTTGCACGGACAATGTCTAAATAAGGGCCGGATTTCTATGTCCAAATAAGGGCAATGTGAATTGTACCTATAAAAGGGCATAAATCGGGAAACCTATATACGGAATCTAAATCTGCACACAACAATATTTTATTTTAGAAATCTGTTTATTGAATATTCAGAGATTGTACATTACATTATAAAATAGCATAGTGTACACTGGAGGGCTCCAGCGGGGCCCTCGGAGTCAGCCTGGACGGGAGCACTACTCAAATGGGGTGCGGCGGAGGAAGAGACATTACGAGAGGAAGAAGTGAGGGGCACCCGCAAACATCCAATATCCATGGAATGGGCACAACTCCTAATACACTTCAAACAGGAGTGCGCAGAAAGAGACGCACAGGACACGGCACAGCCCACCTCCCGCACTCCTCCTGCTCCCCCCGCCACTCAGGACACACGCATAACGCTAGCGATACAATAGACAAGTAGGGAGCTCAATCAGGAGAGGCGGGTGGAAGCCCCAGCCCTTATCGCGCGCCCGCATATAGGCCAGCTTCCTCCCTAGCTTGCCTCAGAACACGCCCAACACACCTACACTCAATCTACACACAGCTCGCGGTGGCAGCTTATCCTTGCCCGCCCTACACCTTCTCCCCCTCTCACGATCCTCCCATTAATTTCCCTTCACCCCCTTTTTTAGTTTCTCCATCCTCTCTACGGTCTTTTCCTCTCCTCCCCACAGTTTGTAGTTGATCCTATCGGCAGTTCAAACACCAATGCACTAGTTAAACGAAATAGATGATTACATTGGTTATGAGGGAGGAGCTACACAGACAGCAAAGGGGAGACTGAGTTGACCCTAGATAACACGTGACACATCGGTACAGTCGTAACGATGCACATGACGGTCTACTGGAATGCATCAGAAGGAGACATATGGTTTTAGCAATATCAGGAGGCTCCAGAGACTAAGTAACTAATGGAATCACCCTTTGTACACTGGAATGATAATTCATAATGATGCACAAAAATGGTTCGTCTGTAATACAGTTGATATACATTGTGATAAGTTGTATGCAAAACCCTAATAAAAAGATTTAAACAAAAAAAAAAATAGCATAGTGTACTGTTACAAGTAGCACATAATCAATATTCGTGTTAACATGCAGGGATTGTATTACAGTAGTGACCCTCAGTTCTCCCTTGCGGTGAAGACCTCCATAATTGCGATTGCGGCCGCAGTACCCCTCTGCACCTTGATGTCGTACCCTGTATGATGGGCTTTAGGGTATACGCATTGTTGGCGCTGTTAATTTCCACTCATAGTCCCATAAACAGATCGCCAGTTCCATTATCCACAACCAAACTACATTAACAGTCTCCCCCACCACAGAACAACTAAAAAAGGAAACAACTGCAGCAGCGCCCATCATTAGTCCAAGTGTCCTTGACCCGTTTCCCATCGTGTCCCCTCCTCTCAGGCCTCGTGTCCCCCTGCTCAAGGTATCGCACCTATCGTGGTGGAAGATGTTCTGTGCCTTGCCATCGTGACCAACGCTATAGTACCATGTGTCACGGAACCCTGTCCGGCAGGCCATCGCTGTGCCAGTGAGCGCAGCTTCACTTGATTACCCCCTATTGTCTTCTGTGATAGCCATTCCCATTTGCAGCATACATTGCAACAGCTCCTCCCACTGGGACGCTATGGGCGTCGACCGGAGCCCCAATGTTTCCTCCCTCCGGAGGGTTACCCCTTCCGCCTTTGCCCAGACCAGAAAGGATCCGCGCCATGCCTTCGCGTGTGGGGGGGGCGTCTGCCTTCCAGCGCTTAGTAAGAAGCCGTATCGCCACCACTATCCCCAGATCTATGAATCTGGAGGTGACTTTTGTGGAGGGCGTTCTGTGAAAAAGGTGCAGTAAATAGGTTGACCATTCAAAGGGGATATCGCGCCCTGTGCACTCGCAGAGCGCTCCCTGCACTGCCTGCCAGTAGGCGCTCAGTGTGGGGCAGCCCCATAGCATATGAATCAGACCAACATCTAGCTCCGCACAACGGGGGCAGCAGGCGTCCACGCGATGGAAGTATCTGTTAATAGACGCGGGCGTGAGGTACGCCCTATGCAAGATGAAAAATTGGATCTGGCGAAAGCGCATGTTCCTAGGAACTCTCCTCGGGCCCTGGAGTACCCTCTCCCACTATTTGTCGGTCATGGGGCGGTCAAAGTCTGCCTCCCACTTCTCACACAACGACACCAAGCTGAACGCAGCGTGCGTTCGCAGTGCCGCCGCAAACCACTTAACCAGGTGCCTCCCCCTTCCCATCACATGTAAGTACTGCACCACTAAATGTTGCTCCAATTCCTCCCGTAGGTCTCCCCGTCGCTCCGCCAGTGTCTCCATCAGAGCCCGGTGTCGAAGAAACTGGCCCGGAGCCAGTCCCGTCCCCTCCGCTAGAGCGGAGAATGACAGGAGAGTGCCATCACTGTATAGGTCCCCCAGGGTGTGGACATCAGCCACATTCCAGTCCTCTAGTTCCGGGGCCCGGAGCACCCCTCGTCCACTAGGGGAGCCCTCCAACGGGATGGCCGGTGCATAGGAAATCGTGGACCGGGTGTACGGAGACACCGACGGTAACATTTGTACGCCACCGCTAACAGCATCGGCGCAGGCCTCGCCACTCCCACAGCTGGGTGGAAGAGCTCAAGTAAGTCAGCCAACGAAAGAGGGGGGCACGCCGCCATCGCCGTGTCCTCACGGCCTCTGTCCGCCAACCAGCGTGCTATCCACTGCAGCTGTGCTGCCAGGTAGTAATGTTCGAAACATGGCATTGCGAGTCCTCCCTGACCCACAGGAAGATACAGTTTGGGTAAAGCAACCCTGTGCCGCGCCGCGCCCCATATGAAGTCTCGAAGGGATCGCGTCAGACCCGTGAAAAAAGACGCCGGGACATAGAGAGGCAGGTTGGCGAAGTAGTACAGGAGACGGGGCAGAACCATCATCTTTACCAGTGCTATTTGACCAGTGACCGACAGGGGAAGCGTACCCCAGAACTTCATCTGAGCCCTAATAGCAGTTACAGCTCTCCCCAGATTACCCTCAAGCAGATCCGTCGGCTGGCGGTACACCTGGACGCCCAGATAGCGGAAAGTATCCAGCTGCCACTGTACCTGTACTCCCCCAAGACGATAACCAGGATCTCGGGTGCCTGCCCCGAACGCATAAAGACAGGATTTGGCGGCATTCACTCGGAGCCCCGAGAGCTCCTCAAATTTGCAAAGGATTAGCTCCAGTTCAACAGGGATACCAGACACGTCCCTGATAAATACCAGCAGGTCATCCGCATATAGGGACACCTGATGCGTCGTATCGCCTAGCGGGATGCCACTAGCTAGCTCTTTGCGAAGCAAAGCCGCCAGCGGCTCCATCGCGAGTGCGAACAGGAGGGGAGACAGTGGACACCCCTGCCTAGTGCCGCGTCCAACTGGAATGGCGTCAGATATGTACGGCCCAGTTTTTACTCTCACCGTGTGGGCTCTTATATAGCAGGGCTGCAAGCTGAAGAAAGCCGAGGCCCAACCCAAAGTGGGACAGCGTCGCCACCAGGTACTCCCACTCCAGACAGTCGAAGGCTTTTTCAAGATCCAGAACTAGACAACCCGCTCTGGGCCATCGCTGGACACTGCCCGTCGCTACACGAAAAAAATCGCCGCAGGTTAAGAGAGGTACTGCGTTTGGGCACAAAACCATTCTGGTCCCCATGTACCAGCGTCAAACGCTCCGCTAATGCTTTCGCCAGGATTTTGTAATCTGTGTTGAGGAGGGCCAATGGGCGGTAGGATCCCAGCTGAGTGGGGTCCCATCCAGGCTTAGGCAGAGAAATCAGATATGCTTCACGCATTGACTCAGGCAGAGCACCTTCCTCAAGGGCAGCCAGGTAAAGGGTGTGCAGCTTGGGAATCAACGTTTCTCTATAGGCTTTGTAGTATTCCGCCGGGAGCCCATCCGGGCCCGGCGCCTTCCCTGTAGCCAGAGAGGAGATCGCATCCCTAATCTCATCTACGGTGAGGGGGCATTCAAGAGACTCATGGTGTTCCCTCGGGACCGCGGGTAAGTCAGCTGCTTCCAAAAACTGATCTAACTCGCGCGCTTGTCGGGCTCCCGTCGAACAGTATAATTGCGTGTAATGCGCCGTCAACGCCTGATGAATCTCCCATTGTGTGTATACCAATGATCCATCGGGCCTGCATATGGCTCCGATCGGAGTACGGGCCGTCTCCTGCCGAATCAGCCAGGCCAACAGCTTTCCCGCCCTATCCGATGCAGGATGAACGCGAGCCGAGTGGGCCGCATAGTTGTGGCATCGCAGGCGTTCCAGTAGTTCAGCATGGTGCGCCCGAAGCCCCAGTAAGCGGTCAGAATCTCGACCGTTGCCCTCCCCATGTAGTTCGCACGAGAGAAGGCGTGACTCCAGTTCAGCAAGGGAACTAGCAATTTGTTTGCGGATGTTCCGTGTCGCGCCCAAACAATGCCCCCTCATGCATACCTTATGGGCATCTCATTCCAGTAACTCACTGCTTGTGGTGCCTTTGTTGAGGTCGAAAAACTGCTCAATTGCAGTGCCTAAGGAGGCGCGAAATTCCATATTCTCCAGCGCCACCGATTGGAGACGCCACGTAGGGACCGTCTGTCAAGCCTCCGCCGGAGTCCCAACATGAGGGGGTTGTGATCTGAACACATCCGGCCCAGATATTCAGCACGGACCACCAGAGGAAGCACTGAGTGGGAGCCTAACACCCTGTCCAAGCGAACATGGAGGTCGTGCACTGCCGAGTAATAAGAGTATACGCGGTCGTCCGGGTGCAGGTTGCGCCACACATCAAGTAGAGCCCAGCGCGACATCCAGTTGGCCAAAGCCTGCGCGTTGGAGCCCACCTGTGCACCACGGAGAGGCGGGAAGGAGCGATCAAGCTGCACGTCGAGTACCGAATTAAAGTCCCCTCCCAAGAGCCAGGGCATACCTGCATATGGTGCCAGCACCGTGGACAGACTATCCAGAAAGGAAGACTGCTCGACATTCGGTGCATACAGTGAGCCCAGCAGCACCTGCTGTCCGTCAAGGCGCCGGTGCACTAAGGTGTATCTCCCGGCTGGATCAACCAATGTCTCTAGACAGGCGAACGGGGTGCCCGCCCTCACCCAGACCAATGTGCCCCTAGCATGTGCCGAGCAAGTGGTGCCAAATACCTGTCCCCTCCAACGAGCGCGCAGCCGGTTTATTTCCCTCGGTGTCATGTGTGTCTCTTGACGGAGGGCTATGGCCGCTTTGTGTCTCTGCAGGTAGGCGAATACAGAGTATCTACGTGCTGGCGTGTGCATACCTCGGACGTTCCATGTGATTACAGTTGTGTCGGCCATTTGTATCGGTCATATTCTGCATGTTTAGTGGGGTATGGGGGATCATGACCGGCTCTGAGGGTAGGGCCCCTATAAGTCGAGCTAGAGCGCTGCATAAAGAACCAACTAAACAACGAAACAATTACATGAAACCATGTATGTGAACTCAATAATGAGGCCATTATAACTGCCAGTGCAAACCCCCTCTCGGGTGTTCGTCCAAACTTCAAGCTAACACTTATTAAGTACAACTACGCCCAATGATGGCTAGCAGGGGTAGTACGTGGCGTTGGCTGCCGTACATTGCTCCCAGACCGTGGTGCCTACGCTTGCGCAGTGTAAGTGTCCTTTACAACTGGGGCTCGGCCTTGGGTGGCGGGGAACTGGAACCTACGCTACTCAAATCCCCGGGCGCAGGGTTCACCAAATATGTCCTCCCACCCTCCTTGGGGGAGACTCTCCTGGCCCCTTCTTTCTCCACCACTCCCATCAATGCACACCAGCTCACAAGCCAGACACCCACCCACCCTCCCACCGCATTATGCATGACAGGGTTGAGAGTCTTCAGCCAGCGGACACCAGTTCTCAGCACCGGTCGGCAGGAAAGGTGCATAGCAGCAGACACAGACTTTGCCTCACCTGCAGCTCACACGATGTGGTCAGAAGTCTGAGGAGTCACTAGTGGCATCACCTGATCATCAGAGAGCACCGTGGATGGCGATGACGGGCCACTGGTCTCCGGGTCATTTTGTGCATGTGTGTTCACATCTCTCTGGCCAATCGGAGATCTAAGTGTTGCTACTGCTGCCAGCGCTCCCTGACGTTCCAGGCGCATCCGTTCCGGACTGGGGGCTACCCCGAAGCCCACCTCCCCATCCCCACGGGGCCCTCTCCCTCTCCTCCGTCTAGGTTGTCTCTATCGATGTGTGTCAGGCCCCGAATCTGGCGGTCGCTGCCCACCACCGCGTACGGTCTCCTCCAACCAATCCCACACCTCCGATGGGGCATCGAAGAAGCGGGTTCCCTCTCTTGTGACCACTCGGAGGCGCGATGGAAACAACAGGGAGTAGGAGATTTCTAGTTCGCGCAGGCGGCGCTTCACCACCAGGTAGTTGCTCCGCCGCTTCTGTACCACTGCCGTGTAGTCCGGGAAAAGGAGCACCTGTCCACCTCCCACTGTAATGGTGCCCATCCTCCTGGTTTCGCGGAGCACCACATCTCTGTCGCGGTAGTTGAGAAGCTTAAACAAGAAGGGGCGAGGTCGGGCACCCGGCTTGGGCCTCTGTGCTGGGACTCTGTGGGCTCTTTCCACCACAAATTGTGGGGAGAGCTTCTCGGGACCAAGCAGAGTTCGCAGCCATTCCTCAACGTACTGCTCCGGCTGGTGTCCTTCTTCGCCCTCCGGCAGACCCACCACACGAATATTGCTGCGTCGGGAGCGCCCTTCCACATCCCCTACCCTATCCTCCAGGACATGGAGGCGATCTATGAGGTCCTGCAGGGTGGCAGTGTGGGTGTTTACTACTGGCTGGACCTCCTGAAGGGTCTGCCGCTGTTGGGCCACCGTGTCCACCAGCTTGCGATGGTCCGCATGAAGGAGGGTGAAGTCTACCGTGACCTTGTCTATGCGGGCCTCTAGAGAGGCTTTCGTCTGTTCCAGTGTAGATCCGATCCGCTCCACCGCAGCAAGCACCGTGTCTAGTTTCGCCGCCAGCACCCCTGCCTGTGGCGTCACACCTCCATCACTATTCTCCACCACAGGGGCCGAATTTGTGGTCGGCGTCTGTCCATCCCGCGTCGCGTTCTGCAGCCGGCCCATGACCAGTTGCTGTGCTGTAGGCATCTACTGTAGGCCGTACTGCCAGGCGGCCAGTCCGGGCCCGACACCCGTGGATAACTACCCCTGCGAAGGACCCCTGCCTCCGGCTATCTGCCACACTGCGGGTATGGGACTCTCAGAATGGGAAGTCAAGATCTGCTCCGGGGAGGGGGCGCACTTCTCGTCACTCCCTGACTCAACAGGGCTGCAGCAGCCGCCAGCCACTACTCACTCAGTGTCTTTGACTGTCTCAGCGGCCGTCCTTCTTCAGCCCCGGCATAGGCATCAGCATCTCCCCAAAACCCGGACCGGTTGGCCTCTGACAGTGTATCCCGCAGCCACCGCAGTTGCGTCACCGTCTGCCGCTGACCAGCGCCACAGCACCATCACCGGAGCTCCACAGCCAACTCCTCCCGGGTGGTCCCCAATGTCAACAGCGTCCGGTCTCCATACCAGATGATCGCCGGCTCCGGGTCTCTGTATGTCACACCGCGTGACAGCAGCTGTGTCGTCGCCACCGCGCTCCAGTGGCTACTGCGGGCACATAAAGTCCAAGCGCCACCTTCACAGTTTTTGCCTCCGCCTTTGTAGTTTGCCCAACATCGCACCAGCGCATTTGCCAGATTTTGCGCTATTCTCGGGGGCCCAAAGTAGTGCGCAGTCAGGTAGGCCTCTCCAGCGTGAGTCGTCCCTGTCCGCAACTCCAAATCTCCCAGTCCGCCACTGCCCTGGTGTACCTTCCAGGGGGGTGTCACCACCCGATTAACCCCATAACGTGCCGGGCGTCAGGGACATGCCCCCATAGCACCTCACTGGTCCACGGCTGGGATCACCCCACGGGGCTGCCCCTTTCTCAGCACCGTCTACAGATCTTCACCAGCTCCGCTGTTCCTCCGCGAGAGAGACCGGGCCGTGTCCGGGCAATCTTCAATGTGTGTCTCGCCTCCAGCCTTAAGTCCAGACAGGTCTCGCTTCCAAAGCGCCACATAGAGAGGCGCCAGCCGCGACCAGCCGCACGCGCCCCCAGCACCACACCACAGCCTTGGGCCCTCGTGGCAAGCCGCGGACTCAATTTGTTGGCGCAGCCAGCCGCCCCACTCACATCGCTTGCTGCGTTCTCTGGTCACAGACGGTTCCCAGCGTCGCTGGAAATCTCAGCAGCGGCGGCCCTCAGATTTTGCACCGCTATGCCTGGGGAGTCTCAAGCTTTGCCCCCACCAATTTCCGAGGCCCAGCACTAGCCCAGTCAGGAGAAAGTGTCAGGATAACGGCACCGATCGGCCGGAGACTCACTCACTCGCGGCCATTTCGTTTGCGCGCCAAGTCACGCCCCCATCTGCACACAACAATATAACATCAAACATTAATTTATCAGCTTCTTAAAAGTACTGCAAACTAACACTTTCTCACCTGCACTTCTCATAGTCGTTTAAAAAAACAAACCACCAGCTAAACACACGAGTGGTGCGCGCCGCGCTCGCTGCACTAATTAACAAGCAGCAGCTGTTTTCGGGAGTGGTGCATGCGTGCGCACTCTGCTCTTTTTGGAAGCACAAACTCGTGCTTGTGGCGCGCCCCTGCTCGCTCCCGCAAGATGGATGCCGCCACAAACACGAGTTTGTGCTTCCAAAAAGAGCAGAGCGACGGCTAAAGGCCCTCCTATGCAGTGCATGCGCGCTGCGTAGGCAAGACCTAAAACACATATCCTATCATTGTGTGCTTTAAAATAAATCTGCACCATAATTAGCTATGTTCTATTCTCTTCCCACCCTTGCGCTGATTGGCTCTCCTGTGCCCGAGCCTGGAGGTTGCTTTTTGCCACAGAGCCAATGCTCATGTAGCTCTTATGATATTTAATAGCATGAGAGCTGTGCCAGATTTGGATGGACAAGGCAGTACAGTGCCCCAGCAAAGACTCAGAGAGATGCATTAGCTGGCCCAGCTCCAGCACTCAAGGCAGAGTGGATTTGGACTGAGAAGCGTGAAGTACGCATGTCAGACTGGCTGAGTCCGGAGACTGGTCAGTCTGTCATGCACATTTTAATTACACAGCACTGAAGCTCTCCATGGCAACATGCACTTCCCTTCCCTGCCTGTTGGCATGTGACATCAATGAGAGTAAATGCAGCCCAGCCCAGGAAACGAATGAAGCCTCACCAAATATGAATTTAAACAAATAGAAAATAAAATAAAGAATTCAAACTGCTTATTATTAAGGGGGTGGTGCTGGAACAAAGTAGTGGAGTGACGCTCTTCTGTCCCTATAGAGAAGCCGCCGCTGAGTAACTTACATAATTTGGGATGTTCATAGGAAGTGAGGGATGTCCATAAGGAATCCTGTTTAACGTTACATAAAAAGAAAAAAATGAAGAGTGAGTAAGTAGAGTCTGTGCAACAAGGCAAATCCTCAATTGTTATGACTCTGACGAGGAACACTCTGAGTAATCTCTGGTAGGGGGGACATTAAAGCAGCTACTTTTGTCACTTTTGCCATTGGTCCACGGAGTTTGAGACAATATGTTTTCTTTTCTTTCAGGGAACAGATCTACCACCTTAACTTGTAGTCCAGACCATAATGCACCCCTACCACTTGCCCTGAACTTCATGAAGAAATTGATGGTGTTACGAACATAACTTCCAAATTGGAAATGTCTTCTATAAATATACAATATATTGGCAGATTGATGTAATGTTGTATCAATGTAATGAAATGACAAGAATTGTATGTGAGTATGACAAGTAAGAGTTTCCGGCGGGCCGTCTTTAATGCTGGTGGCGCCCTGTGCGACGATGTTTGTTGGCGCACCCCTAATGACCACTTCCGCCACGTATTCCCTCACTACTATCCTTTCACAGTACTCCTGAAGTCTCCATAACCACTCTCTCTCTGATGCCTTTAATTAATTATATAGTGCCACTCATACTTTTGTAGGGTGTCAGAGCACTTTACATCGCACACACACTAACTACACAGAGACAATCAATCATAGGTGTGTAAATCAGTGTACATGAAATTTTACGTAAGACAAAGTACTACAAGGTGGAGTCACGTCATCTATACTGGTAGACATGATAGTTTGAGAGTGCTTGGTCTGGAGAAGCACAAACTTAGGGGCTTATTCATGAGCCCTTGCATCACTTTTGCACGACCCGTGCATCACTTTTTGTGACGCACCAGCAGAGTAAAAAATGCGCCATGTTGTGCTCTATTTACAAAGTGCCGCATCTAGGCAGCTGCGTCACTTTGTAAAACCCTGCGCCACATTATACCTGGGACAGGGTGGGCGTTCCCCTGCAAAAAGCCTCATAGAAGTGGTGCATTGAAATCTATGTGATTTTAGTGCACCACCACTTCTAGGACGCCATTGCGTCAATATCTTACGCCTGCCTCACAGCAGGCATAAGACTGATGCAGGCCCTTTCACATGGGATTTGCCCCATGCGAAAGGACACATTGCTGGAGTTGCGTCTGTTTTCAGACACACTCCAGCAATGCATCAGTTTTGCGCCGACAGATACGTCAGGAATACTGACGTATTAGTCATTCCTTGCGATATGATGCGTCATACAGTAAACATGACGCATCATAGGTGTAGCAAGGAGGGCGCACTGAGAAGTATTGCATCGCTGGTTTCACGCAACGATGCAACACTTCTCATAAATGAGGCCCTTAGAACTTTAAAAAAAAACATGTTTGGAGATTGTTTTTAATAATAAGAATTTATTTTTAGCCTGATGAACCCACTTAGCAACATTAGTATAATGAAAGATTGGGGAAAAATCATAACGCTCCAGCCTATATCTTGTAGTTTTCTTGCAGTTCTTTGATGACAGTTAATAGCTCACTGTACTACATTAGGATTCTAACTTATAAACTGCAAGTAACACACGGATCTCTGTGACAAAAGCAGTAACCCACTGACCTATTTACATTATATGCACGTTGTGATCTGCATGGTACACGTTCTTTGCATCAGGCATATTAATCCTCTGAGTTACCTCAGGATGAGTAAAAACGACCACAAGACAAAACTCCGACCTTTCTCTCTCTTCAGAAAGAACATTAATTACTGGAGTTACTTTGACATTTTTATTGTTGGCTGAAAATTGCTGGAGGCAAAGAGCAAAGAAACAAGTGCTTTTAAAACCAAACCATAGTACACGGCACTCCCACCCGCAGTCAGCACCCGGTGCGATGGCACCGTTCGCACCACCCTAGAGCCAGCCCTGGTGTCCGGTTCCAGCTAAGGATTCTTTGGGGAATCAGGAAACTCATCTCAGTGGACAACCTTAAATCTGTTGTGCAGGCACTTGTGCTCTCCAGACTCAACTATGGAATGCACTCCTTTCTAGCATTCCCAAAGTTCACCTAGGTCCTCTCAGAGCAGTCCTACATGCACCAGCCTGCTTTGTGACAGGACCCAAGACATTGGACCACATCCCCACCCATTCTATGCTCCCTTCAGTGGATTCATATGAACGCGAGAGCTCAATTTAAAACTGCCTGCATCACTCATAAAGATCTGCACTCTTCTATACCCTCGTCCCTCACAGAGAAACTGAAAATCTCAGCAGTGGCTGAAACTCACAAAACGCTATATTGTTCCTTCTCAAACTCCCAACCTTCAAAAGCACGAGCTATACATGAACCAATCCTTTGGAAGTGCCACAAGATTATGGACCTCTTTCCCACCAAACCTCTGCCTGACCACGCCGTGTCACCTTCAACAAGCATTTACAATGCAACGGTCTCGGCATTGGTAAAGTTAGAGCTATTGGCATTGCTTATGGCATTATTTTTGTTTATGTTTTTGTTTTCAAAACATTTAAATAAACGGCATTGTTAAAAACAAAAACAAACAAAAATAATGTCATGAGCAATACCAATAGCTCTAACTTTAACAATGCAGAGAACGTTGCATTGTAAATGCTTGTTTTTATTCTGTTTCTGCAAATTGCCTAACCACATTTCATAGCTCACAACCACCCCTTCTTTAAAGCCATAACCAATCTAATACGGAAGCGCCACTCAACCCACCTTTTGCGCGTCCTCATATAGCCCCTACTAATTGTTACACAAAGAAACAGGAGGAGAGGCATTGGATGGTTTCCTTTGGAGCACAAGATATATCGTAATAGCCACCAATAACCACTGGATTAAGCACTAACCTTGGGTTCCAAATAACGTGTTACTCGCCATAAAGCGCTTCAATACCTCCTTCATGGATAGGAAGCGCTATAGAAATATGACAAGCACTACAGTCTAAATGGGAGGGGAAGTGCAGTTTCAAGCTCCCCTTAAAAATGCACGGATCAGAATAACTTTAATTATAATACCACCCATTTCCTGAAAGAAAAAGACGGTGGGACACAAAGCGACCTTTCGCCCACGCAAGTAAGGCAGATGTGTTTTAATTAAAAGCAACGAAATAGAGACGGGGAAACTTGAGGGACAAAAACCAGACGTTGGCCAAGTACTAGTGAAATCGCTCTTCTAAGCCGACACGAGTTGCCCCTCCCAGCCCCCGGTGCCAGATATGAAGATCTTTCAAATTCCGCAAGTGTAGAGTTTCTACAACACACCAGGGGCGTGGCAAGCCTCAAACAGTTGTACCAACACTCAGACACCTGTGAGGAAGCCTCAAACAACCGACAGGATCTGCCCCTCAAAAGCACCCTCCCACCAAAAAAGTCGACGCCTCTTAATGCGTTTACCTGCTAAAATAAAACTATGGAGATCCGATTTAAATGAATTTCAAATAGCGGAAACCGACGCCAGAGACGAAAAGGGCGCGTTTTACGGGTGAAAAGATTCATATTTAATTTCATCGACAGGAGAGCGGCTACCGGTCTGGTTTTCGAGGCCGGACCGGTCATTTTGCTGTCTCATGCGCAGCAGTTCAGTAGCATCACAGAAAGACTGGACCTTAATCTATCAACATCCTTGTAGGGGCTCACCATTTCCCCCCCAAAATCCAATGTAAGATCTCTATCACCCCCAAAATGGCCACTTAACTGTCGAAATATCAGTTAACAGCTTCTCACCTCGTGTAGCTAAATGACATTTTCTTCCGTTCATTAAAATAAAAAACACACACGCACACACTCAACAGATGCACTTTTGACCGTAAATGTGTCCTATACAGACACCCACGCAATGCAATCCTGATTAGCGTTGATAACAGCTCCACGTTCCAACCCCTAGAGTAGATCATACGCCAAAATGACCCCCGAAAGACGAATCTAGTCAGCAGCACGGAGGCAACACAGATCTCTGAAAATTGCGGAAATAAGGTAATTTTAACATGAAATTGCTACAGATTGGCACAGAGCGCACGGATATAACATATTTACTCCTTCAATAAAATTGTAATCGCCCAGCCCCGGTTTACCGAACAAACTTCCCCTTGAACTCTTACCATGTTGGGAAAGAGCTTGAAGCTGGCCTCGAAAACGAAGGACCTTCCCTGGGTTTTCAGAGCAGCGGACTGAGAGCTCGCAGACACAGCTGTTCCCAGTAGAGGCAGCCGCTGTGTTTTAAAGGCGCCGTTCTCTGCCGGCTTGCTGTTAAAGCAACAGTACTCCCAACAAGGCAGAGCAAAAGGCACACCACTGCCTTTCTCCGAGGCAGAGCAGAAATGCCTCGGAGAAAGACAGCGGCATTTTCGGATTCGGGGGCGTGTTTTGCGGTTTAACGAAACGGAACGCAAAAAACACGCCCCCCGATCCGAAAAAGACGGGCCTTCAACGGAGTGACTGACCTGTTCTCTAGTGGCTGGCCAGCATTCAAGAGGCCAGCCAATGGAGAACAGGGGAGAAGAGGGGCGGGTGCAAGCCCCTCTTCTCCAAGTCATTAAATCTCCGGACTTCCGGTCTGCCGACCGGATGGTCCTGAGACCTAAAAATGACCTCAAAGCTCTTCTCTTTGAAAGACACCTGGCCTAACCTGTGTCTACCCACTCATGCTCCCACCAGGTGCAAAGCACAACCGATTTGTGACTATCCCCTAGTACTGTACCACCTACTTGTCAGTGCTTTGTTTCACTATGAATAAGTGTGAACCGCTCTACCTCACAGCATACCTGTCAACCCACGGGGTGCCACCGCCCCCGTGTGACACACGATATCGGCTCCCATCACACGGTCTCCCGGTGAGGAGCTGATATCACATGGTGGCAGGAAAAAACTAGCTCAAAATCACTGTAAATAGTGGTTCTCCAGCTCGTTTTCCAAGGCTTTGAACTGCCCATGTACGTCCATTATGGGGTGAGAAAACACCTAAGGACATCAGCACCAGCAAGCTTTTTTTTGGGGGGGGGGGGGGGGGGGGAGGGGCTTGCGGTGGGGTTCAAATGCACTTGGTAGGTACTTGTTGGCACAGGTCCGCCCCATCCAAGGCCTCGCTCCCTCCTCACACGGGGACAACTCTTCACTTTGACAGGTACGTCACAGGGAGACTAATCTGTTGTTCTCTTAACCCCTTGGATGCTCATGACGGAGCGGTTCCGTCATGAGCATCAGTTGGGCTGTGCTCATGACGGAACCGCTCCGTCATGAGGACAGCCCCTGGGGGAAGCGCTGGCGCTCCCCCCCTGGGGCACCGATCGTGCCCCCACAGACGGGGATGGCAGCGGAAGAGTTTCCGCTGCCACCCCCGAGCCCCCCCACGCTTCCTGGTGACGTCAGCGCGCACAGCGCGCGCTGGCGTCATCAGGAAGTGCTCGGACGCCTGGAAGCCATTTGCTTCCAGGCGTCCATAGAGGAAGGTGAGTGGTGTTTGCTCCGGTGGGGTGGCGGGGGCCTTGTAGAGTGTATTGAGGCGTCGGGGGAGAGGAAAGAGTATTTCCTCTCCCCTGATGTCTCAATACAGGGCATTCCTGCTCCACGATCGCGCACAGCGTCGCGATCGTGGAGCAGGGATGCCCCACTAGACACCAGGGATGTGTTTTTTTTTATTTTGGAAGCGACCCCTTGGGTAAGGGTCGCTTCCTGGGGCCAATTATTATCTGTAGACTTTTCTGCCCCCTCTGGGGGCAGATCGGTGTTTTTTTTTCACCGTTTCTGCTCCCAGGGGGGGCAGAAAAGCCCACTAGACACCAGGGATATTAGTATTTATGTTGGAAGCGACCCCTTGGGTAAGGGTCGCTTCCTGGGGCCAATTATTATTCTGTAGACTTTTCTGCCCCCTCTGGGGGCAGATCGGTGTTTTTTTTTCGCCGTTTCTGCTCCCAGGGGGGGCAGAAAAGCCCACTAGACACCAGGGATATTAGTATTTATGTTGGAAGCGACCCCTTGGGTAAGGGTCGCTTCCTTGGGGCCAATTTATATCTGAAGACTTTTCTGCCCCCTCTGGGGGCAGATCGGTGTTTTTTTTTCGCCGTTTCTGCTCCCAGGGGGGGGCAGAAAAGCCCACTAGACACCAGGGATATTAGTATTTATGTAGGAAGCGACCCCTTGGGTAAGGGTCGCTTCCTTGGGGCCATTTATTATTTGAAGACTTTTCTGCCCCCTCTGGGGGCAGATCGGTGTTTTTTTTTCGCCGTTTCTGCTCCCAGGGGGGGCAGAAAAGCCCACTAGACACTAGGGATATCAGTATTTATGAAGGAAGCGACCCCTTGGGCAAGGGTCGCTTCCTAGGGCCCCTAAATATTTGGAAGACTTTTCTGCCCCCTCTGGGGGCAGATCGGTGTTATTTTTTTGCCATTTCTGCTCCTGGGGGGGGGGGGGCAGAAAAGCCCACTAGACACCAGGGATATAAATATTATTGTAGGAAGCGACCCCTTGGGCAAGGGTCGCTTCCTTGGGCCCCTAAATTTTTTGAAGACTTTTCTGCCCGGGGGATCGGTTTTATTTTTTCGCCGTTTCTGCTCCCACGGGGGGCAGAAAAGCCCACTAGACCCCAGGGAATTAGTTCAAATAAAAATAGAAGTGACCCCTCGCTTCCAGGGTGCAATTTGTTTTCTGCCCCACCTGGCACACAACCCGATTGACCATTTGGGTAGTGACATAGCATGTTAGAATGTTTATTGTTATATTTTTTGTGATTTCCAATTGTAATGTTTTTTTTTTGTTTACTTTTTTGTTCTAGGTGAAGGCTTTTCTTCTTTTCACGTTGCCGTTTTGTGGCTGGTGGTTCTGCTGTTTGTGTAGTTTGGTAAGAGACTTATTTTTGTACAATGTAAATGTGTTTGATTTCTCTGCCTGTTTTTTTTTTGCAAATGGTGTAATAATAGCAGTATGTTTGGTTTTTGAGTGTCAAAAACTTTTTGCATTGGTGCTCGATGTGTATTTTGTTGTCTTGTGAGTAATTTGTTTTTTTTTCTTCTTTCTAGTTTGATATCGTTGGTCTTTGCTGTGTCACTGCAGAGTTTATTTCTGGTGAGTGCAGCTGTCTCTTGTAATTGGATTGTATAGTTTTTGAGTACATTGATCTTTGTGATAAAGGTACACAATTCTTTACTTACTTGGTGTGCACATTGTTGGTTGTTGTTGACTTGTTTGTGCAGTCTTCCATCTTAGTAGGTATAATGGCTAGCCGCAGGATGACTGCTCAGCAGGTTGTTGGTTTGCTGTTTGAGTCTTCCTCTGATATTGGGTCAGAGACTGACTCTGCTTCTGAGGGAGAGGGGGCAGGGGAAGATTCTGGCAGTGAGTTTTCTCTCCGTATGGGGTCATCGGATGATGAAGATACTCTTAGTGCGGATGAAGTGCCTGTGTTAGAGGAGGAGACTGATGTGCCGATAGTGCGGCAAGAGGCATCTGGGCTGCAGCCTGCGGCTGCAAGGCTTCCCGTTGGTGTAGTGCGGCAAGAGACATCTGGGCTGCAGGCTGGGACTGCAAGGCTTCCCGTTGGTGTAGTGCGGCAAGAGACATCTGGGCTGCAGGCTGGGGCTGCAAGCCTTTCCGTTGGTGTAGTGCGGCAAGAGACATCTGGGCTGCAGGCTGGGGCTGCAAGTCTTCCCGTTGAAAGTGATGACCTCTGGGTTGCCCCTGGCATGGTGCAGCCGGAATTTCCTGAGTTTACTGGTGTTCCAGGGTCTAGAGTGAATACCGAGAACTTTTTGCCTGTAAATTTTTTTCAGTTGTTTATGGACGATGTGTTTTTGGCAGAGATTGTTGAGCAGACTAATTTGTATGCCGAACAGTTTTTGAGGGACAACAGTGCCAGTCTTAAGCCACACTCTAGAGCTACCCGGTGGACTCCCACAAATGTTGAAGAGATGAAGAAGTTCTTGGGTTTAACTTTTTTGATGGGCTTGCTAAGGAAGCCATCATTGGCTTCATATTGGTCTAGCAGTCCCTTGATGGCAACGTCTATTTTTCCGGCAGTCATGAGTCGTGACAGGTATTTGCTTCTGCTTCGGATGATGCACTTTGTAGATAATGGTTTAGCGTTGCCACGAGATCACCCTGATTGTGACCGTCTTTTTAAGATTAGGCCTGTCCTTGATCACTTTGTTGATCGATTTTCTGAGATTTATGCCCCTGGTAGAGAAATTGCAGTGGATGAGTCTTTGGTGTTGTTCAAGGGCCGCTTGGTTTTTAGGCAATACATTCCTAGTAAGAGGGCACGCTATGGAATAAAGCTGTATATGCTGTGTGACAGTAGGACTGGATATGTCTCCAATTTCAGGGTGTACACCGGTAAGGAATCTAGGTTTAACCTCCCTGGTTGTCCGTCCACTTTTGGAGTGACTGAGAAAATTGTTTGGGAACTTGGAAGAGGATTTTTTAACAAAGGCCACCATTTATATGTAGATAACTTCTACACTGGTGTACGGTTGTTCAGGGAATTGGCCAAAGTGGACACTTTTGCTTGTGGCACAGTCCGCTGTAACCGTAAAGGTTTTCCGAAAGAACTTGTTTGTCAAAAGCTTGTGCGGGGACAGTGCAGTGCGTTGCGTTGCCAGGAGCTTCTTGCTGTGAAGTTTACAGACAGGAGAGATGTCTACATGCTGACTTCCATCCATGATGAAAGCACTGCACCTGTGACTGTTTGGGGTCAGGTCGCTGAAGCGCGCAAACCTGTATGTGTTTTAGACTATAATAGGTACATGGGTGGTGTTGACAGAGTAGATCAGAGGTTGGAACCTTACACTGCTCTTCGTAAGGCTTACATTTGGTACAAGAAGTTGGCTATCCATCTTTTCCACTTGGCAATGTTTAATGCTTTTGTTGTGTTCCAGGATTCTTGCCATGAGTCAAAGATGACTTTTGCTAAGTTTCAGGAGTCTGTAATAGGCAGCCTTGTTGTAGTGGAACAGGCAAGTGTTCCTAGAGTTGGACTGGTGGAGGATGTTGCTAGATTGAAAGAACGCCACTTTCCAGATCACATTCCTCCCACACCCGCAAAAGATTTTCCCAGTAGGAGATGTAGAGTCTGTTGGCGAAGAGGTACGCGGAAGGAGTGTCGTATGTACTGCCCCGATTGTCCCTCTCATCCTGCACTGTGTCTCTCTGCTTGTTTTAGAGCGTACCACACGCGAAAAAATTTTTGGGAGGATTCTTGAGTGGTAAAGTGAACTGGCTGGTCTGTATTCTTTGGATAATTTGATTCTGTTTCAAGGTTGGTGTTAGTGCAATGTATTTAGTTGCTGATTTTCTGTTAGAAAATTTGTATCTATTTGCAATTTGTTTGTGTTTTTATTTTTTTCTAAAAAAATCCAAAATGTGATGGCGGTGTGTGTAGGCTTGCGCTTGGCTGTTGGTGTGTGTGGACTGGCACTTGGTTGGTGGTGTGCGTGGAATGGTGCTTGGCTGACGGTGTGCGTGGACTGGCGGTGTGCATGGACTGGCGGTGTGCGTGGACTGGTGCGTGGCTGGTGGTGTGCGTGGCTGGTGGTGTGCGTGGAATGGTGCTTGGCTGGCGGTGTGCGTGGAATGGTGCTTGGCTGGTGGTGTGCGTGGAATGGTGCTTGGCTGGCGCTGTGCGTGGACTGGTTCTTGGCTGGCAGTGTGTGTGGACTGGTGGTGTGTGCGGACTGGTGTTTGGCTGGTGGTGTCCGTGGACTGGAGCTTGGCTGGTGGTGTCCGTGGACTGGAGCTTGTCTGGTGGTGTGTGTGGACTGGAGCTTGGCTGGCGGTGTGTGTGGAATGGTGCTTGTCTGGTGGTGTCCGTGGACTGGAGCTTGGCTGGCGGTGTAGGTGGATTGGCGATTGGCTGCCGGTGTGCCTGGACTGGCGATTGGATGGTGGTGTGCCTGGACTGGCGCTTGGCTAGCGGTGTGCGTGGACTGGCGTTTGGCTAGCGGTGTGTGTCGACCGGTGCTTGGCTGGCTGTGTGTGAGTAGTGACTTTCTGCTGGTCACTACACACACTGCTAGCTGAGTGCCACTCCACGCAATCCTTCTGCCTGTGTAGTTGCTGTGTCTGGATTGTGGGCGTGTGAAAGTGATGGGCCCTTGAATGGCGCTGTGTGCCGGTGTGAGTTTTGTTATGTGATGGGCCCGCGGCTGGCGGTGTGAATGGTTTTGTATGTCTCACACGTATGAAAGGTGTATGAATGGCCTGTAAAGAGGTTGGTGCCTTGTCGTGGCTTTACAGCTCACGAGCTGTGAGTCAATGGTTCAGTTTCTTGCCCTTTCAATTATTACCAGTGCATTTCATTTTTTGTGAAATCACTTGGTAATACAATTTTATCTACTGAACCATCACTCACCCTCGTGCCAAATCCAACCAGTATGTGCGTGTGCTTGCGGGTTAGATGACTGTGCAGTAATATTTGTTTTTTTGAAGCAGGGTGTACCTTGTCCCTTTTTGGTGATTTTTGTACTGTGTTGCTTTTGTACCTGGTGGTGCGAATGGTCTTGTTTGTATCACGTATGAAAGGTGTGTGAATGGCCTGTAAAGCGGTTGGTGCCTTGACGTGGCTTTACAGCTCACGAGCTGCAAGTCATTGGTTTGGATTTTTGTGAATTTAATTATTGACAGTGCATTTCATATTTGTGAAATCTCTTGTTAATAAAATTTAATACACTGAACCATGACTTGCCCTCGTGCCAAATCCAACCAGTATGTGTGTGTGTTTGAGGAATAGATGGTTGTGCAGGAATCTTTTTTTTTTGTTTCTCTGCCAAGGTACACTTTCCATGTAAGAATAACCCACCAACTGTAGATATTGTCGAAAACCTTTGGGAGTTCATGGTGATGTCTCTCTAGTGATTTGAAAAATATTTTTTATCCCCATTGTCCTGTAAACCTCAAATTGTCTGCCACATTTTCTTTGCAGTATTATTCCTAAATTCTCACGCTGTAGTAACAATAGGTAATCTGGTTATGCAAGGGGGGTTACTTTTGTTTTTTGCCCAGGGCTCGGCGGCCATCTAGGGAAACCTACCAAACCCAGGCATTTTTGAAAACTAGACACCCGGCGGCTTCCAGGGAGGTATGGCTTGCGTGGATCCCCCAACGTTTCCTTACCCAGAATCCCCTGCAAACCTCAATTTTTGCCCAAAAAATCACTTTTTTCACACATTTTGGGGTGGGAAAGTAGTGGCATCACCGGGCTCACACAAATTTACCACCACCCAGCGTTCCCCCAGGTCTCCCGGTAAAAATGGTGCCTCACTTGTGTGGGAGGCCCAAGTACCCGCGGCAGGCAAGGGCCCCAAAGGTAGTGAGGCCACCTCAAGATGGCCTATCGCCAAACCACCTGGTTTTGCAAGGGGGGTCACTTTGGTTTTTGGCCCGGTGCGCGGCGGCCATCTAGGGAAACCTACCAAACCCAGGCATTTTTGAAAACTAGACACCCGGCGGCTTCCAGGGAGGTATGGCTTGCGTGGATCCCCCAATGTTTCCTTACCCAGAATCCCCTGCAAACCTCAATTTTTGCTCAAAAAATCACTTTTTTCACACATTTTGGGGTGGGAAAGTAGTGGCATCACCGGGCTCACACAAATTTACCACCACCCAGCGTTCCCCCAGGTCTCCCGGTAAAAATGGTGCCTCACTTGTGTGGGAGGCCCAAGTACCCGCGGCAGGCAAGGGCCCCAAAGGTAGTGAGGCCACCTCAAGATGGCCTATCGCCAAACCACCTGGTTTTGCAAGGGGGGTCACTTTGGTTTTTGGCCCGGTGCGCGGCGGCCATCTAGGGAAACCTACCAAACCCAGGCATTTTTGAAAACTAGACACCCGGCGGCTTCCAGGGAGGTATGGCTTGCGTGGATCCCCCAACGTTTCCTTACCCAGAATCCCCTGCAAACCTCAATTTTTGCTCAAAAAATCACTTTTTTCACACATTTTGGGGTGGGAAAGTAGTGGCATCACCGGGCTCACACAAATTTACCACCACCCAGCGTTCCCCCAGGTCTCCCGGTAAAAATGGTGCCTCACTTGTGTGGGAGGCCCAAGTACCCGCGGCAGGCAAGGGCCCCAAACGTAGTGAGGCCACCTCAAGATGGCCTATCGCCAAACCACCTGGTTTTGCAAGGGGGGTCACTTTGGTTTTTGGCCCGGTGCGCGGCGGCCATCTAGGGAAACCTACCAAACCCAGGCATTTTTGAAAACTAGACACCCGGCGGCTTCCAGGGAGGTATGGCTTGCGTGGATCCCCCAACGTTTCCTTACCCAGAATCCCCTGCAAACCTCAATTTTTGCTCAAAAAATCACTTTTTTCACACATTTTGGGGTGGGAAAGTAGTGGCATCACCGGGCTCACACAAATTTACCACCACCCAGCGTTCCCCCAGGTCTCCCGGTAAAAATGGTGCCTCACTTGTGTGGGAGGCCCAAGTACCCGCGGCAGGCAAGGGCCCCAAACGTAGTGAGGCCACCTCAAGATGGCCTATCGCCAAACCACCTGGTTTTGCAAGGGGGGTCACTTTGGTTTTTGGCCCGGTGCGCGGCGGCCATCTAGGGAAACCTACCAAACCCAGGCATTTTTGAAAACTAGACACCCGGCGGCTTCCAGGGAGGTATGGCTTGCGTGGATCCCCCAACGTTTCCTTACCCAGAATCCCCTGCAAACCTCAATTTTTGCTCAAAAAATCACTTTTTTCACACATTTTGGGGTGGGAAAGTAGTGGCATCACCGGGCTCACACAAATTTACCACCACCCAGCGTTCCCCCAGGTCTCCCGGTAAAAATGGTGCCTCACTTGTGTGGGAGGCCCAAGTACCCGCGGCAGGCAAGGGCCCCAAACGTAGTGAGGCCACCTCAAGATGGCCTATCGCCAAACCACCTGGTTTTGCAAGGGGGGTCACTTTGGTTTTTGGCCCGGTGCGCGGCGGC